>NC_077222.1:23051332-23367206 GCF_024763615.1 Phlebotomus papatasi
TGAGGAGAAAAAAATAGGTGGAAAAAGCATTTGGGAGAAAGGAAGGAAAATATTTTTGTGAATTTTGAAGGATTTTCCGATATTGAATTCACCAATTATTTTTTAAACTATATACACATACGCATTAACAAACTGAAGGAAAAAAAGGCGCATCAAAGGAATTTTTTTTCAGTGGTGAAAATCTAAACAAAAAATTTGTTTCTAATTTCCTTGTATATCATTCCATCTCATCTTCTCCAATCTTATTTTAATTTATCAGTTTCCCGCCATCCAAACATTCTTTTTCTTTTCCTTGTCTATGGGGGGAAAATGGGAGAAATGAAGAGCATCTCTCCCGCCAAAGCTATTAAGAAGCTTGAGCTTTTTCATGCCAATGATTTCTTCAGCTTGGAATGTGTACAGTGTTGTGTATCAAAGTTTGATAGTTTTTTAATGTGATTTATAGCAAAAATCAATCAAATTTATGATTTTTCTCCCAGAGAGGTGTTTGTAGTCGTAATTTTAATCTCTTCTCTCCTCTATAGCTCACTAACTCATGCCTTTTATACCAATGCGATTTGATGTCTGTACGATTGCTGCTTCTGCTTCTTGATGGCTTTGGCTGAGGAGATTTGATGGCTGTTGAATTGAATACAGTGCGGACGATGAGGCGATGATTGAACTGAAAAATAACATCCCGCGCACATCGTCGATCAACAAAAGCAAAAAAAAAGGCACATAGAGACATTAGAATAAATTGTAGGTCATACTTGAAAATTTCTTTATGGCTCTTTGAACATCAATATAGGTAACAAAAGACTCAATCTTCCGTGCTCAGGAAGAAAGATGATTAGTCAAAATAGGCAAAAAGATCAAGAAATGCTTCTTCTATTAGCAATAAATTTTAACTTTTGTATTCCGGGAAGAAGAAGCAAATGCTATAAGCATCCTCCTTTCAAAAGGATTAATGCTATCAAAATATCTAATGTGAGAAAACATCCAAATTTTCGCCCGCGGTGATAATAGTCTCTCACTCTTTTGCTGTTTTTCCTATCATTCCTCCTGCAATTTCATAATGTGTTTATGTCGAATTCTCTTTTCTCATATCACTCTCCTAAAGGTTTTAAACTAACACATAGTTTATACATCAAGGCATTATACTATTTTTCTTCCTATGTAGTATAATTGCATTTGAAGTCATTTATTGTTGTTTACGCCCATACATGATGTTTTTTTTTGTGTCAGTGTCTTAGGAGAGAAAGATGCCTCATCTTGTTTGATGTGAATTCCTTGGATGGATAGGTATAGTTAGGGAGAAAGATGAGATCGCCTATCCATTTAAATACTTTTTTGAGAGGGAGAGAGAGTTGGAGAATTATGGATTATGAATTTGCATGGTATAGTAGAAATTAGTATCGTTTTGAAATTCAACAATTAGCTACATTGCAAAAAGCATCTGATACCTTATGTCTTGTTAACTTTAAGAATCACAAGTTCATAAAAAAAACATGTTAATCAATAATATTGACTTTCCCCGGCAGCCTTATTGAAAGGATTTGCTTTTTAATGGTTGGTTGATATTGCTGTTATTTTTTTTCTAATTTTGAATATAACTGAATAAAAGTTTTTTATTCAGTTCAAAAATTTTAATCAGTTTACAATGTATCGTGAAAATCATTCCTTCGTACGATTTAATCTTTTGTTTCGGATGGGATTCGAACTCACAACAGTGACAGTCGAGCTAGGTCTCACCGCTCAAAAGATAAACTTTTATCAATTACACCACGATAACCCCTCCTTCATGCGCTCAAAGAAACCATTTAGAGAAAAATCGGTAATGCGTAATGCACATTGTGCAATAAATTTTGTTTTATAAACATGTTTTCGTAATTACCTATGAGAGTGAGCGAGATGACTAGATTTGAATGTCATCCTTACTTACTAAAATCCAATCTTACTAAAATGTCAAAAATGTAAAATGTAAACTAAACAAAAGATCATTTTACATTGAGCCTAATGCCCAACGCACAATAACTTTTGTTTTGTAAACATGTTTTTGACATTTCAATGAGAGTGAGTGAAATCTAGATATAGTCATCTCGCTCATTCTCATGAGAAATTTTAAAAACATGTTTACAAACAAAAGTTATTGTGCACTTGTCATAATGCGCATCACACAATAACTTTTGTTTTGTAAACATGTTTTCGTAACTTCTATGAGAATGAGCGAGATGACTAGACCTAGATTTAATTCACTCTCATTGAAGAATTAAAAACATGTTTACAAAACAAAAGTTATTGTGCGCTGGGCATTATACCAAACGCACAATAAATTTTGTTTTGTAAACATGTTTTTCGAGATTTCAGTGAGAAAGAATGAGATATAGATAGACATCCCGCTCACTCTCGTACGGAGTTTCGAAAACATATTTACAAAACAAAACTTACTGTGCGCTGGGCATTACAATGATAAATCTAAATAAACATAAGTAATTGATTAACGGGTATATTTCAATTTGTATAATCATATTCTACAATTTAATATACTTGTACTAAAAAATGACTAATAAGAAATGTCATTCCAATTCTTCTGGATCCATATCAAACTTATTAGAAATGAGATGTTAAATGTAATCTGGCTGTTTTCACTCATAGTAGTGGATTTTAAGTGTGTTTTAGTCCGTTTCTGTTATTTATTGATTATTAATTTTTTTAAGTTATTGACAGTTTGATCCTTTTTAGGTTTTTTATTGAACAGGATTTCGGTCAAAATAGGCCTAAGGCCTAAGACCTGAGCAAAGGGATTTAAAGGTGAGGGACAAAAAAAGAGATATTTTAAATGTGTCCCTATATTAAATATTTTTGAAGTACTTTAAATTTTTTCCACTCATCAATTTAGTACAGACCTGTGCTAAATGTTCATCAATTTCTTAAAATGATTACCTTTTAATTTTAATTTACTTATTTATTATTTTTTATCAAGCTAAAGAACGGTATAACATCTTTGTTAATTTTGAGAATATGTTGAATTTAGTACGGATTTTAGACTCAAGGCAGCGAAGCTGGTTCTAATAATTTCAGCAACTCGACAATGCCCAAATTGCGTGTTTTCTTTAAAAAAAAAATAATTAAGTCAAAATTGTAAAACAGACTTTTAAGTGAGATCCCGTGCTTTGAGGACTTGGAAAATAATTAGTACATATTTGTACTAAACCAACTCGTGATAGAAAATTTCGTGTTTCTTTTTGATATATCAACTTTAGTCCCATAGGGAACCATCGCTCTTATGTCCTTCGATGAATATCCTATTCAATTTAGTAGAATATGCTTCATAGGTTGATCCTTATTTATCCTCTCTAGAAATTTTCCTAAATCAAATGTCACCTGCTTCTGAGACTTTTTCAATTATCTATCGACCAAGATTATAAAGAAAATTTCTCGTTTCCAACTACTGCCTAACCAAAGGTGTTACTTTCTGTCACAAGCATGAGCACATTCAAATTGAAAAACTCTAAACAAGAGCCAATAAAATTAGAAGGATAACTTTAAAGTCACAACTAGAGACAGACATGTAAACGAGAGAAAAAATGTAGAAAGCACTTTCACCCCACTCAGACATTAAAATCAAATTAGTAGAAATTGTAATAATCATGTGAATAATCCATTGGGCATAAAATGGAATTGTATATGGTGTAATCACTTGACGAGTGACGACGTCTGTTTATAAATATCGGCACAAAAGTCTATTCACGTAATGGGAAAAGTACAAGAAGCACTAACGAAAAAAAAAGACCGTTCAAACTTTGAGCCTCATGAGAGATTTTGATCTCACTTGAAGAAAACTTATAAACTGGATCAGATGAAAGAAAAAAAGTTGAAATCATTTCTTAGCATGATGGTCCAATATCAAACCGTGCCAGTGATGGATGAGCGTCAATTTGTTAAGTTTTCCCATCTCACACTCCCTCATCAAACTTTTTATCTTGCCTTTATATACCTTCTATACAGTGCTTCCCATCTCTAAATCACATTTTATTCCACCGTTTTCAAGATGTTTATATGCAAAATCAAAAGAAATAAAAGAAACTCAAAAAACGATTAGGGATATTTGATGTGGTAAATGCTTGATAAATTTATTTGTTTCAATTTTATAAGCAATATACCAAGAGAATATAGCGGGCAAATTTAATAATCAATAAATCGATCAAATTCACATTACTCATACCACCATTTAATACACTGGACGTGATACCCAATATAAATTCACTCGTAAGGTGTTGATTGCAAATTTTAATATTGGACCCCGACACAGTAATTCCCGCTTTTGAGCCGCCACAATATTTATAAGGTTTTAGGGACGTCTGGTGGAATCACAACCGGCACATCGCGAGGCGATATTAAATCATACACCCAAATGGGCTTATTATATCCGCATTTATATGTTTTCGTATCAATAAATCAATAAATTAATATGTATATACATTGCACACGCTCTTCGGTTTGAATTACAGCACAATCTTCTTCTTTCCTTCATCGTCCAGACGAATGCATATCGTCAAAACACACTATGTCCACGGTTACCGTGAGATTTCTCACCCACGCAAAATCTTTGAATCAGAAGATGGAACCCCATTTCAGCATACTTGCATGTAGGTACCGAAGTCTTAAGTTCGAAAAGTAATAAATACTTTAATACAATTTTTTGTTAGGGGAAATCGCACTACCTTCAAACAACTCATGCTTCACTGGTGAGAGAAATCCGAAAAAGTTAAAATAACATTCCGGAAATGTTAATTTTACCCTGCAGTATTGATCCGAAATCGGTGTAAATATTATGCTTTTTAGGTTTATTAGGGGTTAAAGGTACCCTTTTTCATGTTATTTCTACCCTTAAAAAGGTTTAAGATTAACATTAAAAAATGTTGATATATTTTTACACCTAAAAGTGTTAAAGTTATGAGGAACAAAAATTAATTGCATCCCCGTTTCTTTCTCAGTGTTCAAACAATTAATTTTTTTTTAATATGGTTTTAATGAGTTTAACCCATTCTAATATTATATTTTAATAGCAAGTCTAATGTCTCGAATTTCCTGAGAAGAACATAGTAAAATCTGTTAAGACAATAGTAAAAGAATTGAGTTGTTCGAAGCTTGATTCGTCCGAAAGTGACCCGATTTCCCCTACTTCTTTTTCTAGAGTGTTCTTTGGAACCTTGTAGAAAATTTATCGTCTTTGTTTTCTCTAAAATTATATTTAATATGTTTTAAAACGAAAAAAATAATATGAACATTGCTTGGGGTAATATTTCGGCCAACCTGATCCGGTAGTCTCTTGTCCTTCCGGAACTTTTTTAAGGCCTTTTCTACATTACGTTGTCCCGGTAATTTTCGTATAGTATCCCTACCGAAAGTCCTATTCCGAATTTTAAAAAGTCATTCGAAATCCTTATTAAAACCGTTTCGGATTATAAAACAACCCATAAGTTCATTATCTTAAAAATTAATTAAAGTTAACATACCTCATTTATATCTCATCACTGGAAATACTATACTTCAAATTATGTTCGAAATCCTAAACCGTTATTTTTGAAATATTGATTTATCAGCTTGTATTCTAAACATCGGAAAAACTGTATTTCTCCTTTCGGAGCAGCACTAAATATTTTAAAAATTTAATCTCATCAATATATACTTGCTAACACAATTTTCCCTGTTTTCTAGATTCTAAACTGCAAATTAGAATTCTGAACTTTTCAAAATGTTTGACAGAAAATTGGAAAGTTTGAAACAACTGTTATGTTGTTCAAAAATTCCAAGCCACCTCTTTTTTTATGACCTTTACGAAACTAGCTCGGATTTTTAGTACTTTTATCCTTATAATCCTTATAATTATCCCACAAAAAATAGAGAAGATCGCAAGTACTCTTATTTCGAAATTATTCGTAGTTCAATTTGAATTACACAGGCAGTGCTAATACAGATTATAAATATTTTAAAAATATTAACAAGAGAAAATTAAAGCAAAAGCTCTTAGAGCTTTACACGAAACTTTTATAGCAATGATCCAATCCAATTGATCCAATTGATAGTTTCAATCCAAATTCCTAATGTTTATTTATCAAATAGAAAAAAAACTACCAAATTTTATAAATGATATGTTAAAATTTTAACAGAAACTTTAATGAGATTTTAAATTAATTAAAAACTTTTATTCCAATATAATGGTATTAAGAAAAAAAAAGAAATGAATAAATCATATTGAATAGATTAAAATTTTAAGAGATCATTTCGGATTTACGAACAGCAAAAAGTTTTAACAGAAATAAATGTTAAACTGAAGGATGGTCTTTACCGATCAGACATGGTAGATCGGATCAGCAGAGACCATCCTTCAGTTCTAGAAATAAAGAAAAGCTTCTGAACAGGGAGTGTCAAAGTCATCCGCAGTTACGGTTTTCAAAAATAATTTCAGAGATAGGGGAGACCGGGGTAGAATTAGCCACGCTTGGTATTGGACAGTGGGATGTTATAGCCTGCATTATAAGGAATATTGAGGAAACCACTACTTGTTCGATGTAAACACATCTCTGCCTATTCATTAAAATATTTTTCAGCCTGGTACAAACATTTTTTGTACAAATTATACGAAATGAAAAATTTCATTTCTTGGCTAATTCCGCCCCGGTCTCGACTACCAAGATATTTATTTAGGTATTTAAGGGTCTTTTACGACCTATGCGAAAATCATTTTGCATAATGTTTAGAAACAATTTACCTCTTTAATATAAAATGAACTTCATGGATATTGGTTTTCGGAATCCTAAACAGTCTTATTCAAATCATTTATATGTTAGAGATCTCAGTAGCGCAATAGGCAAGACCGTTGGGTCTTGAGCGTTTGAGATCTTTGACTCGACTCTCAAAGTTGTGAGTCCGAGACCCGCCCGGTGAAAGCAAATGAATGTCAAAAAAAAAGACATTTTCAAATGTATTAACAATGTAATATAAACGCCTTTGCCCAACAACTCTGGGAGCATGGAAGAAGTGTCCACAACACGGGGAAGGCGCTCCTGGGCGGTCTACACATGGACTTAGCAGATTCTTCCATCATGGAATACAACAGCAAAATAACATGATTACATTGTGACAAAATATCCCGATACAACTAATAATAATTTTTATGTTTTCTTTGAAACACAAAATAGCTTCAATTGAATTTAAAATTTCCCATGCAATTAAAATGACAACAATTTAAACAAATTTTGACAGATTCCTTGGAGTAAATTGAAAAAACAAAACTTATGGCAGTTTTTTGCATTAAATTAGAAGCGCAATTGCATGCAACAATATAACTAATGTCATTGCGAAAAATTAAATAAATTGAAATTGTGAAGTTTAAAACGTGAACGTCATCAAAAAGGATTTCTCGAAGCAGCCGTAATGGCTGGTGTATTTAAATTAACTAACTTTTCAATCACGAATTGCAATTGAAGCAGAAGAAATATATTATACACATGCATCAACCATAAAATCACAAAAGAAAAATTCACACACTCAAAGGTGTTGATGGATTATTTTGAAATTAAAATTAATAGAAATCGATAATGTAAAAACTATTTAAGATATACATCACAATTTCATTTATTATTTCAATTATTTAAACCCATAAAATTATTATATGCATCTTCTTATCACCAGAACTTATTTTGTTTTATATTGCAGTAAAAAGTTTTTATTTATTAATTTTTTTCTCAATTTATTTTCAATTGGTTAGAAACAGTCAGAACTCAGAACCCTTTTAAGGTAGACTTTTCTTTTCTTTCTTTTTTTTATTTCTAAGACAATGAACATTTTTTCGAGAATTTTTATATCTCTCGTATAAAACAGTTTTTTTCTTGCACTCTCTTCAAACTAAATCATGCAACAGCTCAAGTCACGCAAGATATGTCGGTTTTTTTTTTCAAGCACTTTTATACGTAGAGCATTTGTAATTGCAAATTAATTTTATATGTTTTAACTGAATAAATTTCCATTAATTCTGCAGTTTGAGACGTGAAGTAGCTTTTTTCACCATATATCGTTATCATATTATCAAAATCATGACAGGGCAATTTCTTGGAATTTTACCCGCGTAAATTGGTGTTTTAATGTTAAAGGCCAAAAGGAGGGAATTTCAGAGACACCACCGTTTGTAATTGCTTTGGTGCAATAGGAACAAAAAGAGCAAGAAAAAATATCAAGAGGGTGACTCAGTTATTTAATCCAATTACACTTTATATGTAACTTCTTCAATTTCTCAACTCCTTCACCTCACCTTCCAAACGCAAAACATATTTGCTCAAAGTTTATGGCTAGACTATTTTCTGTAGTGCATCCATATGGTCTAACACAATGTAATACATGAACAACTTTTATTTGAAATTTAAATCACATCATATTTTCATTTTAATTCAAACAATTTGTCAGAGAGTAATCATAAATATTTTTTTTTTACAAAGTCTCTTCCCTCACCTGCATATTCATCAACTTTACGCAACTTTAAGGAGAGGTCATATGGAAAATTTTGACATGAACATAATTTCTTATGCTTGTTACAATTCACCCTTTAGACATGTAAAGATTTTCTTGTACGGAAGGTGTGAGATGAAGCCTCTTATTCCTTTATCTTTAGTATCTTTAGGAATTTTCACAAACAGGAACTCACAGATATTGCTATTGAGCTTGTAAGTAAGTTCTGATGGACCACGAAATCTTGAGAATGAAATCGCTTTCTCGTATTTTCTTAATAAGAAACAAATACGAAAATTATCTGAAATTCTAGCAAACTACTAGAATTTCAATGACAAGATCTTTAACGGTGGTGTCACATACAAGATCATTATTATTAGTAAGAAGACGGAATTCTAACAAACTATAATTATCTGAAATTCTAGCAAACTACTAGAATTTCAATGACAAGATCTTTAACGGTGGTGTTACATAATCATAGATCTCATGATCTCGTAGATCATTATTAATAGTGAGAAGACTGAATTCCAACAAACTAGAATTATCTGAAATTCTATCAATCTACTAGAATTTCAATGACAAGATTTTATACGGTGGTATCACATATAAGATTATTATTAATAGTAAGAAGACGGAATTCTAGCAAACTAGAATTATCTGAAATTCTAGAAAACTACTAGAATTTCAATGACAAGATCTTTAACAGTAGTATCACATATAAGATCATTATTAATAGTGAGAAGACGGAATTCTAACAAACTAAAATTATCTGAAATTCTAGCGAAATTCTAGAATTTTAATGACAAGATCTTCAACGGTGGTATCACATATAAGATTATTATTAATAGTAAGAAGACGGAATTCTAACAAACTAAAATTATCTGAAATTCTAGCGAAATTCTAGAATTTTAATGACAAGATCTTCAACGGTGGTATCACATATAAGATTATTATTAATAGTAAGAAGACGGAATTCTAGCAAACTAGAATTATCTGAAATTCTAGAAATCTACTAGAATTTCAATGACAAAAAAATATGTCTGCTAGAAAGGATGTACTCTAGTGGAGTCACACGATTAGTAAGGTATTACTCTTCGTATTTATTGTTATCTGAACTTTTTGAACCATTTGAAAATCAATTAGAGCAATTTTCTATGCTTATTAACTGATATTTTGGTCAATTTTAAGCGATTTAATGGTTGGCAACTTTATACACAGTGAGGAAATGTCAGACAAGCAAGATAAAACATTTACTATCTTTTTTGCCATTCTTGCAGTTCAGAAAAACTTCAAAATTCTGAATGGAAAAATACGTCTTTTAAAGAGTCTACAATAGGGGATAATGAGGTCACTAAGATATTAATATTCGTATTAATTGTTTTCTGAACTGTCTGAACTAGCTGAAAAGTAATTCGAGCAATTTTCCATGCGTGCCAACCCTGCTTCAAACAATTTTCGAAGAGTTTCATGTCTGCCAACTTCGTACGCAGTGGGAAAGTGCGAGAGAGAGGTAAGATAAAACTCTGACTACCTTTATTTGCCATTCTAGCAGTTCAGAATGTATTATTCTTAATATTAATCTTATCTTAATCTTTTTTTATTAAATCTGACGTTTCTGCCTACAAGGATAGGGGAAATTTTCTTTAAAAAGGCATTTTTTAAAGAAATTTGTACTAGTGTGTAGAGGCCATTAGGAGAAATCGATGCCACTCCGAGAGACATGTATGATATCACTGAGAAAAAAAGAGGGTGCGATTAACATTTTTCCTCATGACTTTAACTCGTTTTAGGGGTAAAAATATATCAACATTTTTTAATGTTAATTTTACACCTTTTTAAGGGTAAAATTAACATGAAAAAGGGTAACTTTAACCCCCAATACACTTAAAAAGGGTAATATTTACACCGATTTCGGATCAATACTGCAGGGTAAAATTAACATTTCCGGAATGTTATTTTAACTTTTTCGGATTTCTCTCAGTGATCAATTCAAATACCAACGGAAAATTTTACAGTTGAAATAAAGCTTGTGCTGACAAAATTGTGATTACAACTGAAAAGCTCGCTTTCACGAAAATATTATAACAAATACTTTTAATTTTGTTATTTTTACTGAACATAAATTGCTCATTAAAATAACAAAAATGATTATATAACTGCCAAAAATTTAACTAGATTTTAATTTATGTGCTCATTTTATGTAAAATCTGAAAAGAAGCTTTCGCACCGCTTTGCAAAGGCGGTAGACTCATCTGCATAGATTTCAGAATATCTGTATACTCCTTCGCTCTTTTTTTCTGAAGACCAAGGTTCCAAAAGAATCAGAAATATCGCAAGACTCTTAGGCTTTTATCACGCAATTGCTTTCCATTCACTTAAATCACCAATGGAAGTTAAAACGAAAAGAGAAGAACCTAAAGATGCCGATCATGGTACAATGTTTCAATATTGAGCACCCAATTTTCGATAATCTCTTATTTGTTGTTCGATCGGTGCCGAAATGTGTGGCTCCCCGAGAAAGACTAACGACTTGGTAAATAATTTCAATTAGTAATAAATTTGCAATATACACTCATCTTCACCTTTCTTCCTCTCACGACAATCCAAAATGCAGACCATACAGAGAGAAATACCGCCCCAATGGCATTATAAGCAATAAGGCGGACACCTCTATAGGAGTTTTTTGGCTAAAGTGTTGTGGATATCGCGAATTACATTTAAGAATTTGTAAATTGAACCAAATTGAAAGTCACAAATCAGAAAAGTGTTCAACGATACGCGAAAGGAAAAGAATTAATGAAAGATTAATCGAATATAAGAGGCATTTGGTCATTCAGACACACGTTCTCACTTCTTTTCTTGGTAGAAGCATGTACCAGTGTTATTGGAAGGAAATCGATTGAAAATTGGAATCAATGAAGGCAATCATTTTGTGGATTTATTATCGTGATTTTATTCAACATCACATCCTTGGATGTAAAGGGAAAGAGACAAGGAACTTACGTAAAACGAAAACTGAATGATCGTCAGCAACTGATAATAGAAGGCAATATCAATTAATTTGCATTTAATTGGTTTCCACACTATAATTTATTGTTGTACATAAATTTTATAAATCAGAATCCGGGGCGGAGGTGTTTCCCTTTTACCCAAGCACCTTTTTACCATTATTATTCATATCCAACAAACGGGCCTCTTATGCTCTGATGTTGATATTGTGGGCCAAATATGCAATAAATTCGCGAGACATTTATAGAAATAAAACATATGGGGAAAAGTTGAAAATTTTCGCATGTAAAACCACTACCACCATTCTAATGGAAATCATCTTAATGCATTTTGCAGCATGAATCATTTTATTTTGATCTTTTTAATATGCTATATCCCTCCCCAAAAAGACTCATATATGAGTGAATTTATATTTTGTTTCTCATTGTATTTTCATTTCAATCTAGACACATATATCTTTATTGTATTTTAAATGCTATTTTGGGTTGATTTTGAGTGACATCCGATGGCTAACATATGTTTGTCTTGGAAACGAATTAAATTTCAAGCTGTATTTGTCCGGAATTTCTTCATTAACTGCATTTTCCTACAATACCCATTTTTCATGCAACATCTTTTGAGCCAAAGAAAATTATTTACGGAAGCTAAAATGTTGTTAAATTTCAAGGACAATCTATGATTGATGATCTAGAATAGACAATTAGTTCTTAGAGCAGTTTAATAAGCTTTCTTAAAATAATCTAAGAGTTTAGTTTACGATAAACGGTCATTCATAGTTAATTTGGACTTATCTAGACTTCCAAATCCGTAAAATCAGTAATTCGATTTAAAAATTCGTTATTCTAATTAGCATATTTAGGGGGAAGTGGGGCACCTATGAACCTTGATTGTTGTCTGTCTTATTTGTCTTGGTCCTGTAAACGTAACTCTGTCTCTTTGGTTCGAATTCAAAATGTTAGTAACGGACTGTAAACCGATATTTTATAAATTTTATTTATTTTCAATTAATGTTCTCATATGATCATTTTCAACCCCCTATCCGTATCAGGGTCACTGGCTTAAAACACTTAGGTAGTAAAGTTGTCCGCAACCGATTTCAAGACGATCCCAATTCCCAATCCCAAGTAAGATCCTGAATTTACTTTAGTCACTTTGTCCTAGGTCTGCCTCAGCCTATATAGAAATCGACATCTTTTTACAAGAACTTACATAACTTTTCCAGGGAATCTTTCTTCATTCTTGCGCGGAACATACCTATACCATTCGAAATTGTGACCTCTCAACACAAAGAAGCAACTCCTCAACCCTTATCCCCTATGAACCACTACGTTCCTTAGGGCCTAACCCTATGAACCACTAAGTTCCTTAGGGCCTAAATAGACTCAGGACGATCCTCGAGAATATTTAGCCTGCAAAATTTGGCAGTAAAGGATTAGGTAAAGGAAATTAATGCAAAGAGTTTCTAATCGGTGATCTTAAGCTCTCAATGTGTTACGACGTTATCACACTTGCACATTAAAATTTTAATGTGATTCATATTAATTGTCGCTTGTGAGCGTCCAAATATGTTATTTGTGTCTTTGAGTTATTTAATATTTGGGGTTTTTCTATTTATTGATAAAGAAGTGAACTTGGCCTGCAAAAATAAGTTTAAATTTACTTAAAGCATAAATATTTTTCACATTAAAAAATTAAAGAGAAAATCGCATTAATTTTGCGCATTAATGCCATAAATCAATTTATATCAAATTTTGCGGGCCAAGTCTACCTTTTTATCAACAAATAGATCAAATTTTGAATATAAAATGATTCAAACACACAAATTACACATTTGGCGACAATTAATGTGAATCATATTAAAATTTTAATGTGCAAGTGTGATAACACAGTTACAGTTTGTGATAAATCTTTACTGTCAAATTTTACTGGCTAAATATTCTCGAGCATCAGTTTGAGTCTATATAAGCCTTTATTCGATCTCGACGGGTGGGTAATTCCCTTAACCGCCTGGAGGTACCGCATCTCGGCAGCTTGTACTCGGGATCTTATTCTTTCTATCATAACCGGTTACGGTCTCAGATGATAATAGAAATGAACACAACTTTAAAGATCAATACTTTAGACGAACAACTAAGATCGGCCTGAGTTCGGTTGAACTATTTTACCTATTTCACGCTGATGATTAGTGATGAAAATAACAGATAAAAGCCCAAATGGGAAGGAATATTTTTTAATAATAGAGTGTTTCACCGTTATTATTCGGATATCCAAGAGTTAGATAATGATAAGCTTCAATGCTGCATTTAGCAATAGACTCTATTCCTGAATGCACCAGAAGTATTTCGCGCCTTCTGGATCTCGTTTCAACTCTGAAGGTATAAGACCATCCGCGAAGATTGGTGCAAATCAGGACTTCATAGGCCCTGAACCAGTGTTCGGAGTTGAAAGAGAATTATGGAAAGATTACTTCCAACATATTACAGGAATAGAGCATACAGCACTTTGGCATAAAGTAAAGGGTTGCAGTTTCTCGAAATCCCTAATATATGGATTAGACTTAAATGGAGTTAAGTCTTAACTGTTAAATCTTAACAGGGGTAACTTGAGGGTAATTATAAGAATTTACAAGGACACTGGCTAAATTCACATTTTGCAAAGTTAGGTGTAGACGTTACCTTAACATGCAGAAGTTGTGAAGAGAGTCTGGAAACAGTAGAACATATTTTATGTTATTGTTCCAAATAGATTAAGAATTAAGAATTAGAATTAAGATTTTTAAGGAAGAAGTCCTGCAGTTCAGCCAGTTTTTAAAAGAATTGGAGTAAGGTGTTCTAGGTAGAGGGCACTCAATGGGTCAAGTGGTAGAGCACTCGTTCTATGATGCAAGTGTCCCAAGTTCCAATCCCCTTAAGTCACCTGGAATTTTTCTGGCATTAAAGGTGTTAGAATTGCATCCAGTGAGCTTCACTGCACTTGATTTCACGTGGCATGGGATTGACCATCTCATCCTGTATAAGAAAAATAATAATGGATGTTTCGAACTTCCATTGCGGGAAGGCCTAGTTCCTCTGGAACGTTGTGACACCATTGATTTGGGTATGCATAAGGAACTCAAATAGATCTTAGATGTCTGCAGGGTATAGGCCACAGATCGTACCATGCTCCCTATACAATCTATCTATCTAGATAACGATCAACAATTATTCTAAATCAGGTCAATAAGGTACATCATCTTCCTATTCAGTTCTAATTCAACCATTTAATTTACAATTTACTAACACTTTTATAGGCTGGATTACTTATGCCACCGAATACGAAAATGTCCTAAATTTTATTTACTTAATCATCTTTCTCTTCGGTCTGGGACTGTTAATTACAATATATATATTGAATGGAAAAACCCCAGTGATTGTCATTTCATTAATCCTTGAGAGACACCCAGAAAAATTGAAATAAACACGTTAAACCTCATGATGAATTTTGTCTCATACACCATTGAGGAATATTTCCCTCAAGCTCAAATCAATAATAGAATTTTCGTCAATCAATCGTCACCTAAAAATCATTAATAGGACTTTTGAGATGTTTCGCTGTTCTTTAAATAAATTACACATTCAATATTTTGGATGGAGGATATATTTTGAGAGGAGATACCGGGGAAATGTTTTGAGGGAAGAAAAGTATAGCATCAATAGAGTAAGAAAAAAAAATCCAAATCTACATTGTATTTCAGATAAATTAAAAATAGTTAAAAATGATTGACGATGTGTCACATTATTTCTCCAACTTGTGGTGATCACAAGAGGAAATACATTTTAGGTTCTTCGTCAATGACGAGTTTCCCGCCATCGAGTGATTTTTGGGTGATGATGATTGCCAAATTGATATTTTCTTCAAGCATCCCCCCTCTGTACCTCCTACCATCATTGGGTCTTTTTATACAATGTCTCAATGAAGTGTCTAACTTAATGTGTTATAATATTCAAAATCACATTTGTTATTTTCTGCATCATGCCACTGCAAATATTGCTATAAGCTTTATTTTCACAAAATGTCTTTTACTTCGACGCATATTTAGAATTTTAATACCAAAGTTATATCCACACTAATACTGCTCGTGTTCATCGTAATGATGACACATTTATAATTAAGTCTTTTAGCCATTAAAACCTATGTAGAAAATGCAAAATTCACATATAACAATAAAATAAACAAAAAGAATGTGCTATAGGTTTTCATGACTCTGACTAACACTCAATAAAAAGCTTTTATATTAAGTCTAAAACTTGATGAATACTCCATTAGCTGGAAAATCATCAAATTATTATTATCTGATGACAAACTAATAATAATTTACGATTTACTTTGGATATATACCCATATGAGAGATTTCCTTCGTCTATAAAGCATTTAGCCATTTACAGCAAAAATTATGGCCAAGTCATGGAATAATTGATAAAAAAATCCTCTATACGTTAAAGAGAAAATGAAGAATTCCCCATGGATAAATGTATTGTGAAAAAATTAAAGCGTCAGAAAATTGAAAATTCTTCAAAATTTTCACATCTTTTCAAACTTCTTCCACTCAATCATTTTCACCATCCCTCAAAGTATAATTAATTTGTGGAAAATACGCAATTTCCCACCAAAATGCTATATATTAATTATATTTTTGTCATCATCAGCGCACAAATTATTTGGTTATAGAAGATGATTTGGCATGAGACATCTTTACATCTTCTCCTAACACCGCATACAACTTGATGTGTGATATTTTAAACTCAAAGACATTTGATTGACATATCAAATATATTTAGAACTTATATTCATTCTTCTCTCCTTTACCA
The DNA here is from genome assembly GCF_024763615.1 of Phlebotomus papatasi. NCBI lineage: Eukaryota > Metazoa > Arthropoda > Insecta > Diptera > Psychodidae > Phlebotomus > Phlebotomus papatasi. The sequence continues at coordinate 23,067,676 of NC_077222.1, forward strand.
GATTTTCCGTCCCCATCATCATTCTTAGATTTCATTCCCCAACAGACACAAATTTTCCTCTCAAACATTAATTTTCATGCTCTTTCATTCACACCCGTTCAAAAGGTTGTTTAGGTAAGCAATATTCACTTGAAGTAATTGGGATTTTCTTTGTAAACTAATCACCAGTATGTTTATAAATTTGATCTCAATATGGGAAAACCCTAAGTAAGTTTTATAGGAAGTCATCTATATTATTCTGAAGAAATTTGCAATTGTTCGAAAGAATAAATAATGAAAAGAGTTATTAAATTTTAAGTAAATAATATAATATAATAAAATCGAATTTTATAACTCAGTTATTGAAAAAAAATGCTATAGTTCTAGATCCGTATTTAGCAACAATACGTTGTTTTTTATAGGAAGTCACCACTGTTTCTTTGAAAAAACCAAACGATCGTTGTAACGACTAATCGTTAAAACGATAGATTTAATTTATAATTAGAAATATTAAGGCATTATAGAATATAATATATTGTATGTTAGAAAAATTCCGCAAGTATACTAATTTCGATTTTTTCAAAAAAATGTTGGTTTTATAGCAAGTCACCTCTTCTGCTCCTTTGAGAATAGAAAGCAACCGATCTAAGGAATAATCGATAAAATGGATAAAAAAGGTCTTATAGGTATAATTTCACAATTTAAGGGTCAAAATGCAATTTAAGGGGTGCAGATGGCTCATACAACCTGACAAAGAGCTTTCCACCGTTTTACTCTGGAGGTTTGTTAGCAACGATAAGACGGCGGTGGCCGCTATCACACAAACACTGAAGTCTTTGTACACCTATATCTCTGTCTAAATTTTTGCTTTCAAGAGCTCTAGCTCAAAAGCAGTACTTGAAATAAAAGAAAATGAAATGAAAAAACATTGTTATCGTGCTGGTTCTGCATTTAGAAAGAGCACTTTGTTTTTATAGGAAGTTACCACTGTTTATTTGAGAATACTAAACGATCATTCTAATGAATAAACGTTAAAACGATGGATTTAATTCATCAACAAAAATATTAAGGTATACAAAATTTTAGAAAAGTAAAAAATTTTGGTTTTATAGCAAGTCACCACTGCTCCTTTAAAAATACTAAACAATCGTTCTAATGGCTAATTGTTAAAAAGACAAATTTAATTAATCTGTATCTTTTAAAGTCTTAAAGAAAATCATATTTCATGTATTAAAAATCATTCTTTTGTCCCACTAGCCTCGCATTTAGCAACACTATTTTAGTTTTATGGCAAGTGTCAAATGTTCCACTGAAAATATTCAACATTCATTCTAATAACTGATCGTTAAAAAGATAAATTTAATTCATTCATACGAATATTAAAATCCTGTACAATATTAAAATGTTGAAGAAAAACTGCTGTCGTAGTTTGTCATTTAGCGATAATATGTAGATTTTATAGCAAGTCATCACTACTGTGTTTTAGAGAATACTTGAAAATAAAATTAAAATTTTACAAATAGACCATCGATTTCCTATAAAAATAGATAGTGCCGCCGTTCTGATGACTTAACAAAAATTAAAAATGTACTATAAATTTTATAGGAAGTTAGTATTGAACTAAGTATTTATATTTGCAAATTAAAAACTCGATTAAATCAACCAAAAATCAAACTTATTTACAATAACAGTGACATATTGGAACAGAATCACTACTCAGACCTAAATGCACATTTTCTATACAGGAGGAAAATTATATAGCCGTGAAAATGTTGGCAAAGGCGCTGGGAAAACACTTTAGTATTTCTCTTTTTTTCTCTCACTCCGTATTGCAGCAAAGATAATGGGGAAAAGCAGACAAAATTTGTAAAAAAAAAAGAAAGAATTTTCCATCCGACATAATTTTATTTGTTAGAACTATTAAAACTGAATTTATCTTCAGGTAGGAGATAATTACCATACTAACTGGTACAACATTAAAAATGTGCCATAAATTTAACAGGAACACAACCTATTAATGTATTTGTGATGTATTATGGTAAATAGAGTGCGAAGATGTGAATTTATGAAGTGTGGATTTTTTTTAAATATATATATATACAATATATTTTCATTCTGACTCTCTCAACTCAATCTTTTCTCTCCATATTCTCTCTCTCGCGACAGTGAAAAACTCGCTCTCAAGAAAACATCAAGGAAAAATGTTCAAATACAAGAATCCACTATTCCATCCATTCATTTACACACTCAGCCATCACTTAAATATTGTCTTTTGGATTTTATAAATATAAATAAATATTAACACACATTGGAACATTTCCCTTAGAGAGCATGAGACACGCGCGATCAGTGAGAGGAAAAATCACCATTAACATTAGCAAGATTCTCACATCGCATTATTGGTTTGTGAAGTGTGGCCAAAAAAAAAATTAAATATACATAAGTTTATGCCTTTTTTTTATATAACACATCTCTAAAAAGAAACCAATTCCAATATTACTATTGCATTCCTAGTTGAAGGAACTATAATTTGGTACATTTGAGATGATCTTAATTTCCCATTCAAACCCAATCCATTTCTCGCACTCACTCTCTGCACTCCTCTAACGATATTATTTTGTATAACAACAACAAAACGTTATGCGCTGAAATACAAGTAATTTATCATATTCACATTATTTATTAATAGATTTTTTCTCGACCAAAAACCCAGACGAGGCTTTATCCGCAATAACGACACGATTCAAATCATTCTCCTTCAAATGGTGCAATAGAGTGTCAAAATTAGAAGTTGAAAAAAAAAACTATCAGCACCAAAAATACTCCAAAAGAGAAAAAAACAGCAATTCTAAACTGTATCCCATAAATAAAAAGGAAAATAAATTGCTTATGGACCAGAGGTCTGATGAACTGATCTTGTAATTACTGTTGTTGATTCTTCGTTATTATTTATATAATATTTTTTGAAATATACGAAAATTGAGTTATCACTTTCAAAATATTGTCAAAATTTTCATAAATCACACACACTTGAAACTTGAGGAGGCGACAGAATCATCAAAATCTACATTGAGATTTTTCAAGCATCTCTTCTGTGGTTCCTCCTTTTCACAATTCACCCGTACATCTGGGTGTCTATCTCATTGATCATATTATTTTCTTTTTTAATATTCCACCAGAAAAATTTATAAAATCTCATCAATTTTCTCCGGACATTTTTCAAAACTGTCTAACATGTAGCTCATCAGAAAAGACGGTCATTGTCAAAATAAATTAATATGGATCATATCTGAGAGTTAAAACAGATTTACTTAAAATGTAGGTTTTAGTATATGAGGATTTAAAAATAAACCTATTTTAAACATCAGGCTACATTTCTTAATGAACTGAAAAAGAATAATAAAGACAATAGTGATACAGAAGAATAATTGAGATAATCTTTAGTTTCTATGTTTACGCCAGCTCAAATTAGAGTTTTTACTTCAATTACGGGATTTTTATTAAAAAGAATAACAAGTTCCTATAAAGAATCAAGGGTACTTAATGATAATAATAAGTCAATTAATAGGTTATTAGAGGTATAATCATGAATGTGACACACAGATTTGAAGAAATAATTAAACAAGTATAACAATTAAATAAATTATAAAGATATGTATCTATAGAGAGGAAGTGGTGCACCTTTGAATTGGGGCACCTTTAAAATAGTATTTTTAATGCGAAACTAAACCTTCGCTTCAACGACGACTTCAGACTAGAGGTTTAGCCCAGTTTTTGAGGGTCCCAAAATCCTACAGAAGACGCAATTTTATTGGTTTTTTAGAATCCAATGGACCATTTACTCTTATTATCCAATCCAAAGTCACAATTTTCAAAAAAATCTTGTTTAATAAATAATTACAGAAGTTAAGCCATATGGCTAAGTCGTAGGTCTGAAGCCCCTATAAATCTCTAGTTTTAAGCCCATATAAGGCTTAGTACCATTCTAAAATAGGAGAAAAAGCCCTATTTTAAAAGTTTCCCAAATAAAAGGTGCTTCACGTCCCCCTAACCATAATTAAATTGTTTCCTAATTAATTGGATTTAATAAAATAAAAACAATTATATAAAAAAATAAAGTTTAATACTTCAGAATGCAGCTATAACCCATTAGTGACTATCATTTAATACAAGTTGCTACCAAATAATGATTTTTATTTCCTTTAATCATTCAATGACACGGAAAAATGGTCTAATAAAGGTAAAAATGAATTTTATTCCACCGTTTTTTCTCTCCGCGGAAAGGTGCGCAAAGTTTACGCACGAATTCCTAAATAAAAAGTTTGACACCGCGTCGATTTTGATAATATTTTCCTCTATTCCCTTTCCTGATTTAAATTCTGGGTGACAATTTCTTATCTGAGATAGTAGCAGTATATAAATAAATAGTGTTTATAATGGTATACTTCAATGTAAAGCATTTAAATTCAATAACCGTTAAGACGGCTAAGACGTATATTAGATGTGTTTTTTTCATTCAAAGTCTGCAGACAGCAGGTTAAGCCCAATTAGCAAGTGACAATTACGAAAAGTAGCACATTTATTATAAATTATAAATTTTGATTAGATTGCGAAATTAACGAAGCCTATATAAAAAAATATAAAAATTAAAAAAAAAACAGAAATATCCTTATTTTGAAAATCAAAGCTACTCAAATGTTACAAGAACATTTATCCTTATATAAATTTTTATTTTACAAAATTTTTAAAGTTAAAAAAAAACAGTGATTCCTTTTTGTGGCAGTAAAAGATTTTTCAAAAATCTTGAGCCACTTTAATTATTATTGTTACACAGGTATAGGTATACTAAAGGTTTAGGCCATTACCAGAAGGTTTCGGAACTTTAAAAGATTAACGATTTTAGTTTTATTTTGTTAAGTGTATAGAATTTCCATTGATTGGAGATCTCTTAAAAATAAGAGACAAAAGACGGTTGGATTTTGAATATGCATGGAGGGAGAGAGAAGGAGGAAAAAGTGGTGAATAGGATCAGCTGGAAAGAAAGTAGGGGAATGAGCGGGAACCAGTCTGAGAGTTACGTAAGACTTGATTTTGAAAAGAGACGTGAGGAGAGAAAGTTATAAGTTTATTTTGTGAATTATAAATTAAATATTAGTTCAAACTACAGAAAAATTTACGTGACGTAGAGTTAAACGTGTTCAGTGAAATCTAAGAGGAGAATACTTGTAAATAAAATAATTGGTGAAGGTGAAAAGTGTGTTTCACTGCCTCAGTGGATTTGGTGAAGGGCATTTGGTGGTCATCGAGGAAACGTCTTCTGGAAAATCCAGCCGCCTACGTTCCGGATCACTGTTGAAGACATTTACTAAAGGAATATATATTTCCAGGTAAACTGGGCAGGAAGAAGAGGGTATTAGATATCACAGAATCCTATCACAGAGAAATTATTGTTTACCACAGGTACGTGAATATCACAAACGGTAGAAGGAAGTCCAAGAAACACACAGTCCCTGACAGATTTATAACACCACAATATATTTATAGGTAATTCTCCACATTAAGTTATAATGGATCAGCAGACTTTCGGTCCAAAAAATACGTAACAAAAGAAATGGACCAAAAAATTGAAGCACTATTGATTTTCACAATTTTTATGCTCAACAGCATTGTGTAGATGGATTTCCTCTTCATGAGGTTCGCCATATTCGAAACCTGATGCAGAAGAGGACATCCATTCTTGAAAAGTCGTAGAGAATAAAATTGTGAAAATCAAGAGACGTCCAGTATTACCGTGCAGTTCTTGTTATAATGGATTATTTTGTCATTATAGTCCCCAACCCGAAAAGCGTTTTCTTCATTTAAGTTAGACATTCGCATTATAAAACTAAAATTCTTATAATCTACTTAAAGCGTTCTTGAATCTGTAACTGTGACTACTGAAAGTAAATTGGCGCTCTCTTAAAGACGTAAAAGTCTCTGCAGTAGTTTAAGCACAAAATTCTTTATGGCTACACTTCCTTTGGTCTAAAGCCCGTATAATCAATCTTTTGAGTTATTTTCAGGTTGTTTTCGTATATTAATAATTTTAATATACCTAATAATTTTGTATACTTAAAAGACGTTAAAGCCCAGATTCCTCTATAAATACGTGAAAAAATAGTGTTTTAAATGTAGGCCTATCTCATAGCCCACTTCCCCCTAATATGGTAATAACTTATTCAAATTTTAGGTGTAGTAACAAGATTTAACCTTTGAATGTCATACCGTAGAAGTTCAATCTTCTATTAAAGTTACAACTGTCATAATTTTAAATTCGCGAGTCAATTCTCTGGTACGAAAAATAGAGAGTTCGAGGGAAAAGGGGGCAGTCTTGGTCAAACCACCGAAAGGACAGTTTTGAGGTTTAAGTCCAAAATAGACACAGGGATCGGCTTACGGATCATCCCAAAAAAGGTAGGATTTGTGTCAATTCTTCCTTCAATCCTTTCAATCTTCACATGGTGGTGATCCTTGATCTTAAATCCTCATTGCATGACAATTTGCGCTGATCTTTTATCGTCAAATTTTACGTGCTGAATATTCTCGAGGATCAATCTGTGTCTATTTTCTTCATTAGTGAGTACATGATGGGTTATCCCAAAGCCTAGGGCTACAATACTAGACGAGATTTAGAAGTAATTTGATTATGATAAAAGTTCAAATCTTTTATGAATCTTTACAGTCATTTAAATGGTTGACTGTTTTATCACTCAATAGATTATGCCCTAGACACACTTACGACTTAAGCCGAGAGGCAACTTAGTGGAAAATGATGGAAATGAAGTTTAACCATTATGTCGAGTATAATTACGCTAAGCCGTCTCTCGGATAATCCTCAGGGCTGTCAAGGCCCTTAGATTGGAGAGCTTTGACCGCATGCAAGTATCCCGGGTTTGAATCTTAAAGCCATCAGAAACTCAGTCTGAGTTTAGTCAGCTTCAATCAACAAAATTACGAAGTTTTATAGCGAGAAGGACTAGGTAAATATACAAGAAAGCTATTAAACCCTCAGTGCAAAGTCCAATGTGTGAAATCAATTAATAAAACGTTAAGTGATTATATCAGAATGGCAAATGAGGGTTTTGCATAAAAAAAATGGCGCTTGTTTCTCAGAAGGTCCCACGCGCCATTTCCCTCAACAGTTCTCTGTTACCCATGGAGAATTGAAAACATTTTCACCCTCATTTAGCACTATTGATAAAAAATAGCTTAAAAATTCATTAACTTGGCTTAAAAGAGTGCGAATAACATGAAAATGTTCAGCAAAAATTTCTGTTGAAATTGATAAAAAGAACTAAAAAAGGGCTGGAAAGTGTCAGTGAAAACGGAAAATGCATTGAAAAGACTTTTTCCAACAGCACATAAAGCATTAACACTTAAGAGACATGAGTTTATCTGTATTCTGGGAAAGAGATGTGTGTGCCAGGAACTATTTGCAAATCTTTACGATTATGCACTTAATGGTTGTAAATTGCAATGTTTTTCGTGTCAGCTTGAATTAATGATGAAATTGGCAACATAAGCCAAAAAGCAAACATTGCGCGCCTCTCATCTCTTATAACTTTTAGTCATTCTCACACACGATAAGGTTGCCATCATAATTTCGCTAAAATTAGTTCATTTATTTGACAATTATGGCACATAAAATGTAACCAATTTACTCAGCGGCAGCTCCAAAACTGTCGATATGACTGGGTTATGTTGTGGATTCAAAAGAGTATACATATAAGAAGATGAGGTTTTTCATCTTGAAAGTTTTCTTTATATTGTGATTTTTGGACCATATAAAATTTCTTGCATAATTCTGAGAATTCAATTGGTCACTTTTATATTCACTTCACGCTTCGTTCAATGTGATGACGATTTGCCTTCTCGATGGTGGTTGAAGAAGGAAAAAATATATTAAAATTTAAAAAAAAAGAATATTCACTCCACCATAAATTACTTATACAATTTGCATATAAACAGAAAAACATGTAGGAATATGCCATGTAGATATACATTTTCCATCTTCAATAGTGGGAGGAGGAGGAGGTGAATGATGGAGAATTCTAAGGAGTGAAAAAGAAATAGATGGGGTTTTAAGATGTACTAAATAGAAGTATGGTATGAGTACATCTTAAGTATTTTCTCATTGAATGGGTGCTATATTCGAGAATATATAGAGACACACAGAACGGGATGAAGGGAAGCTAAAGTGAGAGATGGAGCATTAACATGAAAATATTATTTTAAGATCAAAAGGGTGCCGATTTTTTTAATGGTCGACATTTAATTGTTTTTCCTCAGAAATCTCACACCAAACACAATTTATTCCAAAAGATTAAATAAACTGCAAATATGCATACGAAAGACTGTTAATGCCTTTTTCCCCTCGTGCTGAATTACAAATATTTCTTCCATCACAAATTTTGTATTACATTTTCATATCTCTAGAACCAACTCTTCTACATTGCCCAGCCCCCCACCTCCCCAACCCCCATATCTATCCTTGTACACTAATTTTGTACACTATAATAAATTAATTTTCTTATTAATGTCATTCATACTGTCAATGTGCATCTGGATATTTTTGCTGTCTCCTGCAAAACTAATTTTAAAACTTTCTGAAAATTTTACTTATACATAAATGAAATGAATAAATGCAATAATATGCTGTTGGAAAAGTAAGATGGAGAATATGTCAGGAAATTAATGAAATTAATATAAATGATGAGGATGTGGTGTATGATTTTAATAACATTTTGATGTGAATTGTATCCGGAGTTGGGATAATATCAAATATAATGTCATGAGGGAACTTTAAAATAAATTTTCCTTGAGATATTCTTGTTGCATTTTAATATTATAGTATTAAATGTCACCCATATAATCGAAAAATGAGAAAGATTTTTTAGGAGGTCATTAACATCCCATTCACCATCCATATTTCTTACATTTTATAAAGATCTTCCGTCAGTGCATTGCACAAAACTCGTTAGATTGAAACTTAATGTCTTGAACTATAAATGGGTGATATTGAGAACAACCAAGGAGGTGCAATACCTAAGCATAGAAGCATAAAACATGTGAAATCAGTTGGCAGAAAATTGAAATCAGTCTTCCCTCAAGGGATGCTCATCTATAGGGCGCTAGATGATAGACACGTGCAACCGTTAAAATGTTTTATATTACTGTGATACTCACTACAATCCTGGGATTTAAGTAGCGTAATTATTTGGCTTAAACCATTAAGACAATGCAATATGACAGAAATACTAAAGACAGAAAGCTTATATTTCGCAATTTGGAATTTAAAAAAAAATATTAAGAAGGTGAAAGGAGGAGGCTCTATCAGACATACTCATACATTTTTAACGGTCACTGAATTTAAATGCTTTACATTAAACCATTAGAAATACCATTTATTTATATAGTGTAACTATCTAAGAAAAGAATATATCATACGAAATTTAAATTAGAAAAAATGATGAAGAAAAATATTATCAAAAACGATGCAATGTTAAAATTTTCGTCAGTAACGTCGCGCTGAAACTTTCCATACCTTTCCGCAAAGCGCAAAACGAGCAACATAATGTATTCCTCCTCCTGACGAGCTATTTTTCCCACGTCTATAAAGGAATAAAGTAACTGAAGATCACTGGAGTCATTAGAGTGTTTTGAACATGTGTTGAACTTGGTTTATAAGTCCAAAAGTATTTTGTTATTGGTTTCACTCAGAACGAGTGAACAGAACAGCCAATCCTCAGTTCTCATCTAAGGGCCTTGATAGACCTGAGGATTAGCCGAGAGACGGCTTAGCGTAATTATATTCGAAATAATGACTAAACTTCATTTCCATAATTTTCTACTAAGTTGTCTCTCGGCTTAAGTCGTTGAACTGAGGACCTTAGCTATCTGGGCGATTGCTTTACCATTTAGCTATGAGGGCAACCCCTCTGACCGCCTACTTTGCTTGACTTTTACCAACTGAGCTTGCACTTCAACTTATTGCTAAACGAAGTCCGAGTGGAGCCAGGAATTGTTCCTGTCTCAGATGAGGACTAAAGATTGGATGTTCACTTGTTCTGTCTTAAACCAATAACTAAAGATCCTGTTCCGGCAGTACTATGTATATCAATTGCGTAGAAAATAATTACACAAAATCATCTAGTTTATGTATTATGTATAATGCAATAGATGCAAATGGGCTATTAACAAATATTAGAACATGTTTTAAAACATCTGCACTAGAAGGTGTTTCAAGGAAGAATGACGTTACCTTACATGAAGGTAACTTTGCTCATCTGCTGTTCGTAAGTTTTACTTTAATTCTAGCACTTATGGATGGCCTTTACCGATCCTATCTGCCATATCAAATTCATGTAGACACGGTGCGTCTGTGTGTCCGACCGTTACCACGCCTGAAGCCCAAACGGTTAGAGATGGAGCCTTGGGTCTTTCGGGGGAACTCCACAGAACTCGACTGTTGAACCACTAATATGCCCCACATACCCCCCGCCCACCCTTTCCCTTTCCCTCAAAAACCATTTTTCTCGGACTGCCCGAAAACACGTCATGCGTTTTTTTTTTTCAAATACGCTTTTTCACGGTGAAAGGTTATGAAAGGTTCTGGAGGTCATATTTCTTCACTGAATGATATCATGTTTGGGCGTGATGGAAAGGTCTTGAAATTCCTGACGTGCTTGACCCGTTTACAGTCGCTTATGAACCTATAATGAACCGGTTCATAACCGATAACGAATATTTATCAAAAATTAAATTATTATTTTTCCTAAGTTGTATTTCGGACAATGTTTTGAGTGATTTATAAATCAGTTCAAAAAGGTTGTTAACCGGTAATGAACCAGTTATAAACCAATAAGTATTTTTTATCCGAAAATCAATTTTATTGCTCAAAACTTAAAAAATAATTTGTGGGATCTATTGAGTGATTTATGAATTGGTTCAAAACGGTTGAAACCCGGTAAACGGTAAATGATGACAAAGTTTTTCTGAGGTATACCTAGTATCCAAGTCACGAGTTCGAGCACTTCACAAAACCTGGGACGGTTTGCAACCTCTGTTTGTAATGCATTTTATTGATAAAGAAAATCAAATGTAGCAACCAATTGAGATGACCCAAAAATCGATAGCAAATGCTATTAAAAGTAAAGGTTAGCGGTCATGGACAAGGATGTGAGATTGAATGTAAACCAGGATTTCTACAAAACGGTAGTTCAGTCTCACGTACGTTTACGTACAAGTTCGTACGTTTACTGTCAGTGGCGCTAGAAACCACATAAAGCATATGCATAATTCGATTGACAGTAAATTGAAATTAACCGACCTTTTTTGTAATTATTAAAAGTGATTTAACAAATCATAAATCTGAACATCGTGTGTTCTGTTTCTCTAAATTTTGCCACCACCACTTTTGATATTTCACTGAATTGATCATTTTTATTTTTACTGCTCCACTTTTTTTCTATTTTAAACAACACGTTATAATAAATGATAATACAGTTGAACTCATGCTGAGAAAACTCATAGTCAATTTGGAAGATCGATTAATCACCCCATAACGCGCCTTCTGATCACACAGATTGATAGGAAATAATCACAGCATCATGCATTATTGTTAACACATACATTTTGAGAAATTACCACACAAATATTTGGTCCATTTTCGCAAACTCTCATTTTATGCCAATATGAAAAGATTTCACATAAAATTCTAGGACTTGCCTTTGTTATGTGCAAATATTTTCCAATAATTGCAATATTATACTGGAAAATTACATGCGTCAATAGAAATATTGTTAATAATAAAATGAAATATTTGCTATATATTTCAAAAGAGATGGGACACACATTCACAATAACATTAAACTTGGCATTCTCTTTTCTTCTTTCCTCCTCGCCTTTATGTGAAAATAAAATCAGAGAAAAAATAATTGTACATTGATAATTGTGGAAAAAACAGCAAACAACATTGTTGCAACAAAAGGCGATAATTTATTCACATTTTGTACGTGTTCAGAACGCATTTTAGATCTCAATGATCCCCAACGGAATAAGTCTCCAAACTTGTCCAATACGTTATGCTATTTTATTCTTATATTTGATTGACTTTGAAGTAGTAAACTCATTTATAAGCAACATTGTTTGCCTTTATAGAATTGTAATCTTTCAATGGGATTTTCTGATGGGAAATCTTAAAAAATGGCAATTGAATTTTGAAATTAAAATTAAATTTAAAAAAATATAAATTATTTTTATGCAATCTACAGTACGATCCCAATTGTGTTTGAACGTTTTTTCTCAATTCCTGTACTATTCTAAAGGAGTCATTAGTTATTGCAAGATCTGGTCCATTTACCTTTCAATTAAACTTTAAATTTTATTTAATTTTATATTTTAAATGTTTGTTCATTAACACAATTGGAATCATACTGTAATTTTTTATATACAATTGCATTTCTTCATATTTATCAAAAAAGCTAAATTATTTAGAGGACTGTTGAATAAATCAATAACACTATAGCACTGATCTGTAGATCTTACAAAGCGAGCTTCAACAATGAAAGAGATCTATCAAACGAGCAATTAAATCATGTTTTGAGAACGGTGGGGATCACAAGAAAAATAATCGGCCTTTTCCTTTGAAATTTCCCTCAAGTCTTTTTGATATGACGCTTTTTCTCATTCATCTTCTTGCTTTTTTCTCCTCAAATAGCAATAAGACTTTCTCAATTTAAACCTTCTAAATCACTACAGTTGGGTCCAGCTGCCCACTTCTCTATCTCTCCAACATCGAACCAAAACCACCCAGTTTTTTTTATTGAGACAAAACACCAAAAGTGTAAAAAGAGGGCTATAACAAGAGGATTTCTGTGAAGAATTTAATACCAAATTATTCACGAAGAACCCACCAAAAAAGAAATTAATTGAAATCAAACAATCATTAATCACGGATTTCTCATCACATTGAGTCTCACATTTCTTCTAAACATTAAAAAAAAACAACAAGCCCCCAAGGGTTGGTTTGTTATACTATGTGTGAGAATAAAATGAAAGAGAGGTCGAACAAGATGCTCAAACGACGTGATAAAACTCACTGAGATGAAATTTTTGCCTGGTCATGCATCATCCAAAATAGAGGGAAGTTGTTGAGTTATTTGTAATATAATGTCAATCAAGTTGATTTTCCTCCTTATTTAATCCTGGCTCATCGAGTTGCAATGCAACTTCTTCCTTCCACTAAAAACGAACAACCCAAAATATACATTGCCAAATATAAGAGTAGGGTTGAAAGTCGACTCAGCAATTCAAATCACCAGACCCCAATTGAATTTAAATGGAAATTTTCAGGGAGTTCCAACTTCAAACTCACCATCAAAACGTTAGGTCCTCGTTAAGAAGTGTTATAAAATATTTTACTGCAATTAATCATGAATGAATAAACTATAGAGGAGGGCTGAGATGCATCAAGTTTCTCCTCAAAAAACAAAAATTCTTTTATCCATTTCAACCAAATATCCAAATCAAAAAAGTAAAAATTTTATATATTTTTCTCAAATTTATTCCTCTTTCCTGTGTTTTATGCCTCTCATTCAGCAGAAAAATTAATCAAAACTCCAAAATGAATGAAATAAAGATGCGAAAAAAACAGCATTCATTTATACATCTGAGGATAGTTTCAGTAAGAAGATTTACTAAAAAAAGAGAAAAAAAATCCACCGCAATACAATCAAAAGGACTATAATCGATTTTGATACTCCCCGACATCAATAAATCATTCACTGAAGGATTTTATAGCTTTCTGGTGGGCCGCAATGTTAAAACGCGGGAGAATCCGAATGGCTATACATGAGCCCTGTCTCTCTTTCCCATCCGATATAAACAAAAACTTTGGATTGTTGCGAGACAGAGAGGAAGAGGTTAATGAAAATACCACCACAAAAAATACACTAAAATTTCTCAGAAGAACAATTAAATGATCAGCGTTAATACGATTTTCGTTATTTGGATCAGAAAAGGCTGCATTGTGATATGGACGGTGTGTCTAGAACCTCTTGGGGCTGTAGATATGACTTAAGGCAGAAACACATTTACCGATTAAATGCTAACTGTTTATCATCTAAGGCTGAACATTTCTATAATTTTGTCTACTAGAGCAGATAAAAACGATTAAAGGATATAAAGCAGAGGGGTGCAAGAGCCGCTTGAAACCGAATAAATGTCAAATGAGAATTGTACGTCAATGGTCCAAACGCCACCTGCAGGGGAATTCTGTAACGATATGACAATGTCATATATACAGTAGACCCTCGTTATAGTCCATATTTGGTTCCATATTTGACACTTGGGTCGCACTATAGTCCGTGTCATTTTTTAAAATTATCAACGACTTTTAGTATTGAAATTGCTCGACGGCTGCCACTTTCTTTGCGATTGTGGTACTTGTCCTCGCTCTCTTCATTATGGATTACAATTATCACAACTACTCAATAAAGTTTGCCAAAAATATTAAAATAATTATGACAGCATTGCATGTCGCGTACTAATAAACATAACCTAACTTAAAATCAGTGTTTTGAAATCAACGGTCGATAAATTGTGGACAATAGAGCGATGGCCTATAGCGGGGTTCTACTGTATGACAAAGTTTCACGGTAAATTCGTGAACAGTATAACACTAAAGACCTGTGAGCGTCTAATGGTCATTGGAAGGGACTCTATGAAGCTCTTAGTAACTGACATGAATCAGTTATTTGATCAGTTCTTCCGAATTAACCATTTAAAAACTTTTAAATTTGTCATGTGACATTGTCATTATGAACAAACTTATTTTGACGTTTATCAGGTTTCAACGGTTCTTGCGCACCCTTGATACACTCAGCTCTTCGTTATCCGGCACTTCGTTATCCGGGTGACAGCTGCCAAACACTGGCGGTTGATGTATTCAAAATTATTTTTACTAAACATGAAGTTTCAGCACAGTGAATTAAAGTATTATTATCATTTTATCGAAGTTTTTAATACATAATTGTGATAAAAAATGAAATATAAGCACACCATGAAGAAAATTCTCTAGTTCTTTGTCAGACAGAAAATAAATTCACACAGCACAAAATAGAAAAACCGTTGATCATTCAAAAAAAACTAAATGTCATTTTGTCCCCTAGTCAGCCGGATATCGAAGAGTCGAGTGTATACAGATATAAAAGAGAATAAAAAAAACTTTAAGAAAAAAATACAGAAAAGAAGTAGGTTTGAGTCTCGGCTAAACTTTCTTACTGTACAAAAATTTTGACTTCATATGTATATTATTCTTATCTAACATCTTTAAAATATGAAATGAGGTGATATTCGTGTGAAAGCTGTGAAGCGAATGGAAAAGTCAAAAAAAAATCCCTTTCGTATGGATTTTTATTTGTCGGTTTTGGTTTCAACCATCCAAATATCAAATAGCCTACTGTAATTGCAAATTTTGTCTTAGAATTCTGAGACAAAAGCGTATCCTTGAGAAAATTCACAAGGCCTTTGGCAGTGACAGGTTTACGGTCTTCAGACTAATGACTAGGTCAGTTTCTAAACGCTTTGATTTTATAAAATACAAGCAGCAAATGAATTTTTAAAACCTGATTTAATATTACCTTTAATACAGAATTTAATAAACATTTTTCAAAAAAAAATCCGGTTTAGAAATTAGAGAAGTAAATCCAACATCTGAAGCCCATATTAGAATTAGATGCATTAATCCTGACATCAAATTGCAAATTTGGATTTGCAGTTTTCAGGATCTTCCTTTTTAAGATTTTAGATTTCCTAGGCCCTAACTTAAAAACAGAACAAGGCTGAATAGTTGAGACGGGAGCTTTTGATACAATATTACAAAATGCAAAGTGTTCCAGCTAAAGCCATTGAATATTAAGTATTCAATGGCTTTAGTCTGGCAAAAGCTTTATCATAAGCCAGAAAAATAATATTTTCCTAATCTTTATTACATTTGATATCAAATGCTGTGATACATTAAATAAAAAATTGTAGCGAAACGACGAACAAAATAAGCAAAACATGAGAAAGATCACACAAAAACCCTCAAGTTTATCCTAGACGCACACCATCAAAGTTCATCTTCTAAACCTTGTGTCACCTTTTTTCAGAATTTTTTTAGTAAGGGACATTGAAAAGCATCAGGCAAAACAGAAAATTAAAATGGAAAGTAAGAAAAATGCTTTAAGATATAACAGTGGATAAGATAGTGCAAGAATGTTATGTCCAAATTTTATGCGTCTTGGCTAAAGTAATTTAGAGGGTCTGTGAATTTAAGCTTACAAATCTAATTATATAAAATATAATATAAAATGTCTCTGCAACTTAAGGTACATTTTGATCATCTTGTTGATGTCAAGAGAAGAATGTCATCATTTGATCTATCGTAAATGTGTAATTGTCACGGTAAGATGTTCAAGATAAACTTTGGTGGATTATTTCTAAAAACACGATTGATATTATAAAAACGATAAGTATTTGATGATCAAAATATTTAAGATTTTCTCTGTATCTGTATTACTACCCTAAATTCTAAAAACAAGATTAAATAAATAAGAAATTCTTATAACTACTTCAAAGATATTATAAATCATAAGTCAAGAAATTGTTTAGGATTTGCAATTTTTTTTTTAATTTTAAGGAAAATCCCTTCTTAAAAATTTCTTTTTTCAAATTTAGTAGAATAAAAAGAAAATTAAAACTATAAATTTCAAAATATTAAAACTTTGAAATATCCTAGACTTTAAAGATGCTCTTGGTTTCAGAATTCACACAAATTACATAAATTCTAAAATCATGAACGTTAAACGATTGAAGTATTTATTTCACGATTAAGACGGTATCCTGAATAATAAGGTAAAGAAAATTCGATTTTTTATTGCTGAAATTGAAAGATAAACAATCTAAGAATATCCCTCAAAAATTTCAAAACCCAATTAAATGTATTTTCGAAGATACAGAGAAGAAGGCAAAGGATGATCTAGACTTTTTTCGAATTGGCGGAAAAGATTAAGAAAAAAAACAAATTAACCGAATGAAAACAATAAGGGTTTATTCTCTTCAGAATTGTATTCTCTTCTAGATGAACTTAAAAAAAATGTTAATTGAATGGTAAAGTCAAAATTTCGATTATAAAATGCTCTTTTCTAAAATCCTGAAAAAAGATCCAACTTCAGGATTTTCTTCGAGGTTTCCTAGTTTAACTATGAAATATATTTTTATAAAAAAAAGAAATTTTTCTAGAATTTTTTTCTTTTTTTTTTTTGAAAAAAATACTAGCTGTATTGGGGCCAATTAGGGAAATCTACTACTGTGGTTTTTTTTAATAATTCAAAAAATTATATTTAAGCACTTTAAATGAGTAGCAACATAACAAAGCTTTCAAGAAGCTTAGCCGTTTCTGTATCTTCTTTTGGCCTTTTGATCAGGATACCCCCTTAATTTTCTTTGATTTTTAACCATTTTAAGGACTAATTTTTAGACCTTATTGTGGAACTTGCTCTCAAATATACAAAAAAAGTTTATTAAATATCACATCGGATCTTAGACAGATCGTTGATTCAAGTCCAATCAACAGTTTACATTTAAACTTGAATAATATCTGTTTAAAAGGCCTCCTGATACCCTCTTAAAATGCCAATTTATGGATCTTTTTTCTCCAATCAAATTACAATTTTTATGAATGCAATTCCACTTCAAATTTCAAGGTTTTCTTCCTCGACATTTCCTCTCTGCACATTTCGTCTTCCCTCAAGTGGGAAGTTCATGTAAGACATCACTTAATACTGATTCTTTGTCTACTGAAATTCCACCTTCTTCCTCTTTTCTTCGCATGGCCTCAATGGGCTTTTTGCCACTTCAATTCCGCACAATGTTTATCAGATTCATTACTTTTGTGCTGACTTTAAATACAACGACTTTAATATTAAATAGTGGTTAAGGGGGAACAAAAGCTCATCTGTTCTACCACAAAAGATGAACCTATAAACTTTAATTGATGAAAAGCTTGCCCAGTTCCTTTCCACAAAGATCAACCACAATTTCTTCGGATAAATTTACTTTCTGTGGTCAATCTCATCAATTTCCCCAGTTTTTTTTTCAAAATAATTGTATAATATAATAAAATCTTGTATTTAAAAAAAGAAGACACTTACCTCGTTTTTGCATGAATGAAAATAGATCATCCAAAAATTCTTTTCGCTTCGGATCATCATTGATCTCGTACAGCTGCAAATATATTAAAAACCAAAAAGATAATTAATTAAATGAAAAAATGTGATAAAAAACATATTTTGTCATATTTTCTGGGCAAAACAACTAAATTTAAAAAATTCAAATGGCAAATTCACAAATTTTTCGTGGTCAAAACAAGAATAATATTATATGCGAAATAAACTATAGCCACTAGTCCCAATTTAAATAATGATTGGCATCCACAAATCGCATCACCATCATCGTCATCATTTAAGGGGTTGCGTGTTCAATTATCCCTGCAGCTTTTACCACACACTCTATCCAAAGGAACAGATACCATCCGGAGAGACTCCTTTATTTTTCTCTTCCCTGGCTTTTTCATCCAACCATCAGACACTTCTGCTGGTGGCGATTTTTATTGTTCCCTCATTTGCAATTGACTCTCGATATCTTCAATATAATAATTTCTCTCTCAATCCCCCCTAAAAAAAAAAAATTCTTCCACAATTGGCGCAAAAACCCATCTTGAAAAATATTTAATAACATTCTTTTTCTTTTCTCATATCCGATTGAAAAAAACCAATGAATTCGGGCCTCTTGTGTACGTTTGAGCATTCATAAAATAAATAACAATAAAATGAGCGCCAGGGGAGGAGAACAAATATACAAATTGATGTTTTAACTTAACCCAAATCGACCTCCCTCGACTTCTCTCATTGACATATGAAAGGAAAGAGTATCACATAAGGTCTTTCTTATAGAGGATCTCTTTAACCTCGTCTGACTTCCTCTTTTCTTCCAAAACAGTCTCTCCGGCACGCAACAATCAAAAGTTTTACTAAATCTTATTTTTTTTCTTTAAACATTTTAAATTAGTCACAAATAGTGAGAATTTCCAAAAAGGGGCTTATTATCATGCAAAAATGTTGTATTTATTGGCATGTGAAGGTTAATCTTAATGAGAAATCTTCAGGTATTTCCCAGAAATTGGTCAATGTCTCTATATGTTAAAATTAGGAAAATTTCCTACAATTAATTGCTATTCTCATAAACTATTCCCTTTTAGAGACAATTTCCTCTTTCAATTGCAATACTGCTACATGCAATATTACATTGCAATTTGCCTATTTAATATCCATTTTTACATCATTTGAATTTTTAATGAATTGCTATAAACCTAAATTATTAGATTAAATAATATTGAATTACATGTCTTTTTTTTTAATATAAAGTAGATGTAATTTAATAAGTATCTTCATAATTGCCAAGAAAAGTCATATTAAGCAGTAGGGGAAGCCTGGGCTGAATTAGCCACGGATAGAATAAAAGAGATGGAATGTTATAGCTCGCTTTAGAAAGAATATTGAGGAAAAAAACTCATTCAAAGTAAACATCTTCATTTGCTGGCTAATTCTAGTCCGCTCCCCCCTTGGAAGCTGTGTAATTTTTGAAACTTCACAGATTACTCCTGTGGCGCTAGTGTCGTCTAATAACCTAACCTCAAAATTAAAGCAACTATATTTTACTGAAGTTAAAGCTGGGAATTGGGTTCCTACCCTGGATGGGGCCTTCAAGGACATCAAAAGAACTCTACAGTAGACTCTCTCAAATTCGGGCATTTGGGACCGAAATGTCACCCGAACTAGAGAGAAATTCAGGCATGAAATTTTTAGAAATGCAACGATTTTTTGTTTACCTGCGTACTCATATTAAATTTACATGTTCATATTAATTGTAAATTTTATGAAAGCCCCTTAATAATGCAAAATCACATCACAATTTGAGTAGGGGAAAGTACTCTCCCTTCGAACGTTCATACCTTCGAATAATGTGAATTTTCCTTTAGTTTTCCTAAGAAACTTACACATTTCTATTAAATATTAGTTGTCTTATCATAATTTGTTGATATTTTCTTGACAATTAAGTGTAAATCTCTTACGAAAAACAAAAGAAATTCACATTATTCGAAGGCATGAACGTTCGAAGGGAGAGCACTTTCCCCTATATTTGCTTCATTCGATAATCACAATCGAACTTCAAAAATGTCAACAAACTCTTTTCAAATTTAACTGCTGCCCCAATTAAAAACTAGCCCTATATTAATGCCCAGCGCACAATAACTTTTGTTTGTAAACATGTTTTCAAGATTTTCTATGAGAGAGAGCGAGATGACTAAATCTAGATCTCACTCACTCTCATTAAAATGTCAAAAACATGTTTACAAAACAAAAGTTATTGTGCGTTGGGCATAAAGGAGCCGAATTAGCGAGAGTCTACTGTACTTAAGAAAGGGTGGGGCAATTTAACGACGAGGCAGTTTCAATTTTTGCATATTCTTCTTATCCCTTTGAAAGGAATGGGATAAAACCTTTATGTTATTGAAGAGATAACTGAGACCCATGTTCATAAAAATAATTAATTTCGTGACGCTTCTCGTTTGAATTCTGTAATTGATTTTATTAAACTGCATCAAAATGAAACTTCTTGTAATGTTTTATTTTCAACAATTTCTGAACTATTGCACTTATCTATCGAAGTAACATAATTATATTAAATTACCAGTGGTTTTATAATTATTACAAGCCATTTAGCGTTGAATGAATTCTAAGACGGTTCTGACAATTTTGATTTGAGTTCCAAAAGTGCGTGAGGGGCAGTTTCATGCAAGCACACGGAGAAGTTTCCAGTGTCTAACAATTTACTTTTTCAATTAAAATTAACTTAAAATTATCATTGAAAACGTTTTGTAGTTGCTTTTGTCGATAAAGTTCGGAATTGTGGAAAGTAGTATTTCCTAAAAGTTCATAAAAATATTTAAAAAAAAAAATCTTTCAGTGTTTTTTAGGTGCTTAAAAATAATTAATTTAATTGTTATATTTTCAGAATGTTTTCAGCAAGATATTGTATTTTTTTAGTATTATAAAATTCAAGACTTTAAAATACTATTATAAAATTGTTATACTAAAAAAGACATTTTCTAAGGCGATATAATGATCCAACAATGTACAGAATTAGCTCTGTACTACAAAAGACATTTCTTTCGTATAGAAATTCAAAGAAAATTGCTCAATTAATGAGAAATATGCTTGGAAATCTTTGGCGATATTTTATTTTCTCTATATAATCAATTAATGTTCAAATTCTATTATAAAGTTCTTGTTCGATTATATTTTTAGGTTTTAGAGTATTAGAAGACTTCAAAATAGTAATTTTAATCAATTCTAATATCGCAAGTTTCCTATAAACACGTTTCATCTTTCTCAAAAATTGCCTCATTTATCTTGAAATTGCCCCGCAATGGGGGACTTTCACACATTCTGACTTTCAAGTGAAATTAATTTCACCACGATATACTAATGAAATTAAAGGATTATTGTTATTATTTTTATTAACGTTATTTATTATTATTATTTAATGTTAATTTTACACCTTTTAAGGATAAAATCAACATGAAAGAAGGGCAACTTTAACCCATAATACACCTAAAAAGGGTAATGTTTACACCGTAAAATTAACATTTCCGGAATGTTATTTTGACTTTTTCGGATTTCTCTCAGTGATAGTATCGATTACTTATCATTCCCCTCTGCAGAGCTTTAAAGAACTTTAAGCTTAAAAAGCTCTAACCGATTACAAATCACGATGGAACTAAAATATTTCAAGGCTTGAAGTACAACATTTTCAATTCAATTTTGTGATAAAATTTTGAGTGCAAAGGGTCACTGAAACTTTCAAACTTTCCATGAGTTCTATATCTAACGTTTTCTTTAAAGTTTTAGCTCAATTGAACCCTTTAATGATTTATTTAGAAAAAAATTTAATTTAAAAATTATGCATAAGAATGAGGCATAACCCCTCAAAAATGCTTAATATCACCTCCAAAAAAAAAGCCAATCCATTAAATAATTTGAAAATTTGAAGAATCGCGAGCTTTGACCATCAAAAATCACCCATCATCGATAGAATGTTGTGGCAAAAAAAGACCGTCTTTTATTCGTGAGGCATAACCGGTGAAGCATTAAATATCTCCTGTTCAGCGATATTGCGTGATTTTGGGAACCGAATTACACATTTTTTACGCTCATTTCCCTTCAATACTTTGTACCACCGCGCATCTTCATCAGATGCTGCTGTCTTCTCTCATGTTCTTTTCCTTTTCAATATCTTTTAATACACGTGCATTATTTTTATATAGACTTTTTTTTACCCTCTCCATCATCCATCTCAAAAACTCTCTTTCATGACTGGGACTGATTGTCCCGATGCCTTTTATTATAATTTTCCCTTTCTGTATTTGTACACACACAGTTTTATTTTAAATTGCTCGAAAATTTTAATTTGTGGCTAAAGGCAAATTTTCTTGGGTGCTCTTTTTTTTATTCACATTTATATAGATATATTGCTCATACAATACAGAAAAGTCTTCACTGTGGAATGCATCATGATTATATGCATAAGATGCTGTTGGAACCATTCGATAAGTAATAAGAAATAATGACGAATATTGAGTATGTTAAAAAAAATATGTATAAATATTATTGGTTCAGTGAAATAATAATCATTATAATATCAATGCTATTGAGAGCTTCTGGTGTTTTATGTACCCACTGTTTTGTGAGAGATGCTTGTCTGATGGAGGGAATAACAGTCAAAAGAATAAGTTGCATGCACCTCAGCGGTGCAATTTTCTCAAATTATAATCACCAATATAAAACACTTTAGGATTTCCTTTTATACCCCACTTATACATCATCTAACACAAAGAACTAATGGAATTGGTATTTTCCTCTCTCACTACTTTTATCCATGATTGTTACCTCAATCTTATTAAAGTACATTAACTCTATATTTATAGAAATTTTATTACATGAAATGCTAAATGAAATAAAATATGATATATAATTACAATTTAAATTAAAAAGAATAAATTAAGATGAATTAAGGCAATCAGAGCGAGTTTACCAACAGGCCCAAGAAGTAGAGCACTTGCCTAGATAGCAAGAGATCCCTAGTTGAATCCTGGGTGAAGATAGGATTTTTTTCTACTTCGGGAAAGTACTCTCCTTTTGAACGTTCATGCCTTCGAATAATGTGAATTTTCTTTTACTTTCCTAAGAGACTTACATATTTATAATATTAGTGAACTTATTATGAATTATTCATATTTATGTGATAATTAAGTAAAATCTCTTAGAAAAAATAAAAGAAAATTCACATTATTCGAAGGCATGAGCATTCGAAGTTCGAAGGGAGAGTACTTTCCCCTTTAACTTTCTTCATTGATCTATTTCCCTGAATATTTATTATTTTAAACACAATTCTGATAAAATTTATAATTAGATAGCATTTGAACTAAGAATGAGAAAACATTCACTTAGGAGAAAGCGCCTATGCTTCGTACAAGCCCAAGCTTCGTAATGATTAAATTTTTCCTATGTTTAACAATAATTGCAGACTGGGCACTCTTGTTTTATCGATCCAAATGTCACCAACGACAATCTGGCAAACTAAAACTTATAAAGTTTAAGCTTACATTTCATTTTTAAATATGCTTTAGAAATTATCCAGGCAAATATTTCGTCTACGTACGAATACACCGTCGAAATATTCTAATAACGAGTTTTCAAGTTCAAACACTGAGAAAAAACGGGGGTTCGATTAACAGTTTTTCCTCATAACTTTAACACTTTTTAGGTGTAAAAATATATCAACATTTTTTAATATTAATTTTACACCTTTTCAAGGGTAAAATTAACGTGAAAAAGGGTAACTTTAATCCCTAATACACCTAAAAAGCATAATATTTACACCGATGTCGGATCAATACTGCAAGGTAAAATTAACATTTCCGGAATGTAATTTTAACTTATTCGGATTTCTCTCAGTGAAGGTTTAAAAGTCTCTAGAGAGTGTATTTCTCAACCGAAAGGACTCATTTTAAGCTCGTTGGAAAGGTCTTGGAATTCTTGACAATCCTAAAGTTGAAGCGATTCAAATCGGTTATGAACCGGTAATGAACTGGTTTATAACTGCTGATAACTAATTTTTATCCGAATTATTGATCCTGAGTTGTATTTTCGACAATGTTTTGGGTGATTTATAAATCGGTTCAAATCGGTTATGAGCCCATAATGATCCAGTTTATGACCCTAATCACCTCATGTATATGTTGTTCAAAATGGCGAAGCGAAAGAGGTCTTCTATATTCACTCAATCCTCCGTCTTTCCCTAGGTATGCCACTACAGAACACACGCATTTTTGGAATAATAAAAGATTATCTGAATTTAATTTATTTGAATATGACTTATATTCGTTTGGCAAATGAGTTTTGAATAAAAATTTATCTGCGTAAACTGCCCTACTCTCTCCTAAAGCATCGAAGTCACGAGGTCGGGCATATCGCAAAGCATGGGACGCTTTCCCACCATTTTACACAAATATTTTGAATGAATAAATTCATTTTTAACTCTTTAACGACGAGACACCTTTTACGGACTGAAAATCGACAATAAAATTAAACTGGGAAACATAATCAATGATAAGTCTTACGTCTACCCTTGGAAAGTCCAATAGAATCTGATTCGGTGTATTTTGTGCTTCTATGAACGATAGGAACAAAAATAGCCCAAAAATTTAAGCAATTTTGCTGACAATACCAACATATAATACTTTTCGCGTTAATGAAAAATATTACGTGTGAGTATTGTAGTTTTTATTGCCAAAAAGGTTTTTGCTTAAAAAAATTGGAAGTATAAAAATTAAATAAAATCAATTTATGAATTTGAGAATTTAAAAATTCGCCATTTTTGAGCTTTAATATTTACTACATGGCAAATAGCTAGAGACTTGCAAAAAATATTCTAGATTCCTTCAACCTTCTACTTTACAATTATGTACAGACGTAAGAAAAAAATAACTTTAGGTAGTCAGGAAAAATTATTTTCTTTATGGGACACCGGTGTTCCAATCGTCCTTAAAAGGTTAACGCACTTATCTTTTCTTCATCTTGAATTTTTACCGTCATCGCTATCTGTTGCAATGTTGTTCAATTAGTTACCGAAGTGCCGACTATAAAATTGCTGTAGACAGTTACAGAAAAAGGACATTCATATCATCGATCCTAGCGCCACCATCGATAATTTAGCAAAGCTTAAATGTTCTAGAAACCTGTAATATTTATTAGGCGCTTCCCTTCAAGCTCAAAATCACAGAAATTTCGCAATAATTGAATTAGTAAATTTCAGGTCTTTCATTGCAAAGAAAAGGTTTACTTCCAATAAATACTAAAAAATCATATGATTAAATAATTTAATGACACAGTAACATTGACTTATTTCTCATTGAAAAATATCTATATCACCGCAATTAACTGTAGGACAAAACTATAACATAAACAATTAAATTGCTAAAATTGAGAATTTTTTGCTGAATTTGTCAATGAGTCAAAAAAAAGAGGCACAATTTTGATAAATAGCCCATATATCGAAAGGTGTGTAAAATTTTTTTGTCATTTCTCCAACTCTTCCCACCTTGCGTATTTCTTTTTTTTTATGTTGAAAAGAATGATAGTAAAATAAAATAAATAGCAATAGAAGCACCTCAAAATGCCCGTATCATAAAATGTTATAAATGCACACTTTAATAATACCGCACCTGAAAAATTCATTAACAAACCCAACAATAACAACTTTCGCAATTTATACTGACAGAATATTTTAATGTTGGCATTGTCCATTAAAATAGATTTCAGAGAAAGAGAAGCATTTAGGCGGCAGAAGAGGGCGATAATGTGAAAAAAATTAAACATTTTTGCGGAAATAGGTTACCGCAAAATGAATAATTTATCTCAACTATTAACCCACAAAACGTTTTAGACAAGGAAAAAATGAGAAAGAGAAGGAAGGTGATAGATAAAAAAAAGGTGAGAGCATTATATTCTTCATCTCAGGAATGAAAGAAGCATTTGACAAAAAAAGGTGAGGAGATTGAGAAGATATATCAAATATTATAGAGAAGCTTGATCTCAAGTGTGGAAAACACGGTGGAATAAATGTATGAATGTGGAAGGGTCTCCTGGAAAGCATCAGCACGTGTATCAAGTCAACAATCCATTGTTGAATCCATTGTGAATGGCTCAACAAAGGCCTATTTGAAACCCCTGATCAACAAGCCCAAACATAGCTTCTATTGTATAGGATAGCATAGAAAATTCCCAAACAGAATTTGGTGCGATATCGCAAGGGATACGACCCAATATAGCCAATCTTTCCCCTATTAAGCCTTGTTACACCCCGGATAATCTACTGTTTGTCCTTCATCTCAACCAAGTTAATTTATTCATTTTCACATAATCATCCAGACCCGATAGAAATTAATAACAATATTCCCTATTTCCACCCCAAAACTACTCCCCTATTCCCATTTTTTTTCTCTTGATTCACTCCCAAAACTAACCGCACAATAGAAATGTTGAGGCCCTCATTGAATTTGAGGAGTGTTAAAAATGTTATGCACTTCAACACCCCTTGATAATATAATTAGGTTGTTCTCTTGTTTGTGGTTATGTGTTTTTTTTTTCTTCTCAACAAATATATCAGACGGATTTAGACTTTGTCCCTTTTGACAAAAATATTTTCACCCCTGAATTAAATGTCATCATGTATGGGAATTCTTTTGTAGTCTAACCACAATATTTTCTCCTTCAATAATTCAGGGATATCTCTATTTATTATTTTTTCTTTACTAATTTCCCCATCTTTTATACACTACTTTTTCCCATCTTATTATTTTTTTCCTCTTTATCTCACAAGGATTTCGTCTGACAAAGGCACTTCTTCTCATTAGAGATTTATTTACCTATGATATTTAAAGCAATAAAATCTTTACTACATTACCTTAAGTAATGCAGTTTTTCATATATTTAATATATTAATTTACATAATTTATTATATAGTTATACATTTGTTTAACATTTATTTACTTTTTATTATTTATTCATTATTCATCCTATATTATTCATAATTTATTAATTATTATACACAATTATTTACATCCAGTTATTTAAAAGTTAAGAAAATGAGGTTAGTGTTTTAAAATTCATGTCCGCGACTAAAGCGTCTCTGACGTCAATTTAGTGAACATTGAATGTATTAAAAAATTGAATTGTTGCACCGGACCTTCCTTTTACGGATTTAATGATAAAAATCGTTAAAATAGAACCGGAAACTTGACTATAACATATACGAATTTGCAATGCCCAACGAGCACAGATAGCTGAAGAAAAAACAGCATTTTCAGCACTTTTTTGCTGAGTCGATAAGCAAAGATATGCTGACCAGTCAACACTTCTCGTGCAAAAAAATACTCGTGATTTACATTTTAAGGATAGCAGAAATTCAGCTGAAAATACATATCGACTTGTCAGAATATAAAGTCGAATAAGTCGATTTTTTTCAAAATTCGTTTTTTTCGCTTTTCGGAATATTAAGTATTAGGGGAAACTGGGGCACCACCAAACACGGAGTAGCACAAAACACTCATTTTTGTTCCTAAACTTCTTGGACTATCTCTATCATTTCTTCAGTGGACAAGCATCCCAATGATGCATATTAATTTCAATACGTCTTATCGTCTGAAGTCGAATATCTGATTAAAAAATCGCAGTGTTTGGTGCTACCCCGTGTTTGGTGGTGCCCCAGTTTCCCCTATACCAGAAAGTTAATTATTCTCAAAGTTACAGAGGTTTCAAATATTAAAAATCCTATACTCAACATGTAAAATTTCAACTTGAAATCGCTCTCCTGTAAAGGTGGCCATTCGCGACTTATTCGTTTTATATTCTAAGCTATCGATATGTTTTTAGCTGAATTGAAATCGGTTAACATTAGGAACTCGCTGGGTGTTTAGATAAGTCCTTGGATAAGTCACTGTTAATTTAAATATTCATAAACGTCAGTCAAGAGTTTTTAATATGGAAGTAGAGGAGATAATACAACTTGATCTTTGGTGGTCATCCATAATACCGGATTCTGTTTGGAAGTTTAGCCCAGATTTCTAAGATATAGAAATTCAGAATAACTTATAAATTTTGTGTTTTTAATATAATTGATCATTTGTTCTTAAAATCCAATATTGAATTATTAAGCCATAATGCTAAGCTTTCGGTCTGGAGTCGGTATAACAATACGATTTTAAGTAAATGCGCCCAGGAGATACACTGGTAGTTTCCTAGGTCTGTAATACTTAGAGTTATTGCACTTCTTGATAAAGTTTATTAATCTTTTAATTGTTAATATCGCCCATCCGAATTCTACAGGGGCATAACTTATTCAGGACATTTTGGAAAAGCCTACCCATTCCTTACCATTGTATTATACATCATACGCAAATTGAGTGATTTTTGATGATTTATTTCTGGGCAATTTTTATCCGAATTGCTGTCGGGAATGGATTTTTAGTAACGTTAGTTATTCAGTTACTTGACAAAAATAGTCCGACAGAGATGAAAATACATTTTGTTATTATTTTCTTGCTTCGCGGAAGGTCATGCAAAATTTTTGCTCAAAATGGCGGACGGAAAATACGACATCCCGTCGAATTTGTTAAAATTGGCCTCTTTCCTCTTTCCTAATTTGAATTCTAGTTGCCAATTGGTGTTCTTGGATAGTTACTCTATCTAAAGCAATAGAGTTTGTAATGAATTAATGCACAGAATTTAAATTCAGCGACCGTTAAGACGTGTGTTTGACAGAGGCTCCCCGCGTCCCCATATGAGATTAAAAAAATTTTCTTTTCAAAAAATTCATCTACTAATCTGTAGGAAACTAATCCCAAAATATGAACATTCTATCTCAAGTATTTCTTGTACATTGACTGAATGGGTTAAGTAAAGCAATTCTAGTTAAGTTAGTTTCATTTCAAAGGTAAATGACAATCTTACGATTGCAAAAAAAGAGTTACACCCATATAAATTTTAATGAGTAATACAAAGAATTATTAAAAGAATTGAAAGAATAAAAACTTATGAAGCTTTTTTTAATTAATTCGAGCTTTTAAAATAAAAAGCTTGAGAATAAAAACTTGAAAACAGTTGTAAGCGCCACTTGTGGAAGAAAACAGTGCCCTCAAGCGGTGAAAATAAATCATAGTCAGTGAATTCTTAGCAATTTATTTGTATTTAATTTCGTAGTATTTTCTTTTGTTTCATCATAGGTCTTTGGAAAAGCATTTTCACTAAAAAAATAAAAAAAAATAAATAAAACAAATTCCCTATGAATTCACTGCCACTGACAACCTTTTTTCCCGCTGGATGGCACTGTTTCCTTCAGCAAATGGCGAGGACAACTGTTCTCAAATTATTAATTATCATTTTGTTTTTAAAATTCAAGCAAATTGAATAAAAGTTCATGAAAATATTCCTTATTATTATTTTACTGCTCGAACTCCACGAGAGGGTAGTGTATACAACTGTTCACCATCCTGGCTTTTAATGTAAGAGATATTGATTTCCGGTCTTCGAGGACCTCCCCCCAACAAGTTCACATTCTATAACAAAGAAAATTTTTTTAATTCGAATACCTAAATTTGTCCGAAATGTCTAAATAACATTTTCAAATTAGATATTTAGTGGAAGAAAATTGTTAAAAAATCGTATTACAGAACTAAAGTTTAGCAAATATAACACACTTTCCTGCCTTAATTTTTGGAAATTCATATTAGTAAAATGTATTGAATCATATTTAACTTTTACTAACTGTCTTATCACACTTGCACATTAAAATTTTAATATGATTCACATTAATTGTCGCTGGTGAGAGTCCAAATGTGTAATTTGTGTGTTTGAATCATTTTATATTCAAAATTTGATCTATTTTTTGATAAAAAGGTAGACTTAGCCCGCAAAATTTGATATAAATTGATTTATAGCATTAATGCGAAAAATTAATGCGATTTTCTCTTTAATTTTTTAATGTGAAAAATATTTATGCTTTAGGTAAATTTAAACTTATTTTTGCAGGCCTAGTCCACTTCTTTATCAATAAATAGAAAAACCCCAAATATTAAGTGACTCAAAGACACAAATAACATATTTGGACGCTCACAAGCGACAATTAATGTGAATCACATTAAAATTTTAATGTGCAAGTGTGATAACGCCGTAAAGGAGTCAAATACTCTTTTCTTTTTGGAGAATTCCCTTCCCATATCCCTTTTGGCTGTGAAAGAGTTAAAAAGATAAGTAAATGAGGAATAAAGCGATAAGGGATTTACATTAATCGTCTCGTATAAGAAGGAAATCGCTTTCTTAGATCTTTTCACTACATACAAAAAAATCTAATAAATCAATGAGTAAAATTTTGAAAATATAATTCAACATTTCCCAATTATCCCATATAGTTTAATGATCAGATCAAAAATCAAGCACAGGCATTAAAATTTAGACCTAATGTTAGCAGAGGATTATATGCCTAAATGCGATATGGTTCATTTTTTATCGAACTTAAAAAAAAATATAAACGATAAAAAAAATTGTGGTGAGATAGGCTGAAAGATTGAGTACATTTGTTATTATTCAACATCAATTCTCACACACAAATCATACCGACACAGTCGGTAATCTCACCATCTTGAGAATGGATTAATAAAAAGTGAGTGAAAATTTAAAATTAATTGGAGCATCATTAATTACTAATGAGAGATGATGTGAAAGAAAAATTATCTCAAACAAGCAGTTAATTTTATCGACTTAGCAAGTTTCTGTTGAACAATTATCGCGTTCCATTTCATCTTTATTGTAACCAATTTGATACAAAAATAGATTTTTAGACTTCATCAAATCCCATATTACCAGGCCATTTCTTCTACCAATTGGAGAATCATCTACATAATATAATATTATTTTTCTCATTCTTTTATTTTACATTTTCCTTCAAGGTCTCTCTACATCTCTTTTTTTTCTATCTGCATTTAAATATTACCAAGAATAGTATGGTGCAATTAACAAGAAAAATCACTCTAGAAAAATTTATGTGCCGATAAATTCCTAAAGCTCATTATTAACCAATAAATTTACTAACATCTCTAATAATAATTTCTAATATTTTTCCCTACCTTTTTTCGCTTTATTCATCATTATACTATATAGTCCTAAGCATAACACGTATTATATGCATAATTTCTCATATAGATTCGCTCAGATGATTGCTTGTCTCCTTACAATTCCATAACCATGTGCGCCTTCCCCATTCGAAAATCTTTGTGTAAATGTATTTAAAAAAAAAATTAAGCAAAAGAGAAGAAGAATTAATTTATAAAACGCTGTAATGATGAAATTCTCTCCTCCATAGATTGATTAGTTGGCCAGAGAGTTGGAGGAGAGGTGCTCATCATGGTTTTGTGCGAAGGAATAAAAAGTTATTTATAATTTATATTATAATTTAGCTGCATACACATATCTTTTCCTCTGCTTTGAATTGCTTCAATTGCCATATAGGCATTGAAGGTGTTGTATATTTTGAGATAGAAAGAAATTCGTATATATACAGCATCTTCAACCTGTGATCGCGTACACCTTTTGAGGAGATTGAGTAAGAAAGAGATTCATTTATCATAAGAGAGTTGAGACGATTAAAATCTAGAAAACACGTTAACATTCATGCCTCACGATTAATTACACCGACCAACTCATATTATCAAGTGATTGCTATTGTGTACTATGGATATGTTTGGTCTCTCATGGAACTTATGACTTTTCCTTTACACCCAGCATTACAAAATATTCACATCACACTGAATAAATTGGCGGCGTGAAATTACAATTTACCTCCCATTCCCCTTTTGCAAACTTGGGGCTCTATTACTATTTCAATTTTATGTATCTTTAATTGCTTACCCAATCATTATTCATTTGCATTCTTTCCCTATCACTGACTCACTGGCTTATCAGTGACACAGAGTAGAGAAGAAATTTATCAGAAGGAACTAAATCATGATTAAGGTAACAAAATCTGACTAAATATTAAAAATTCTAGTGAAAAAAAAAGATTTTTTTTAGAAGCCGGTTCGGGATTTGATCAAGATATTTTTAAGAGCAAGCTCACTGTATTAAATCGGCAATGTGCTTTTTAGCATTGAGAGATAATCAAACGTTATTACAAAAGGATTTTGCGAACACATCAACAAATCTTAAAAAAAAATGATAAACAATATCAGAAATAGCAGGAATAAACGGAGAAATTGTAAGTTTCGTACTTTGATTCAAACGTTACGAGTTCGAATCCGATTTAGGTTACCAAAAATTTTATAATAATTAATATTACAAATTCATATTCCAAGCAAAAAAAAATCAATTGAACTTTAAGATGCCTCTGACAATAAATTATTCCATAAATTATTAAATTCAGACTTATTTAAGAATTCAAAGGGGAAAATACTCTCCCTTCAAATAATATGAATTTCTTTTATTCTCCTTAACCTAATAGGCTTACATATAATTATCAATAATTGATAAAAAGCTAACTAATATTTAATAAAAATGCGTAAGTCTATTAGAAAAAACAAAAGAAAATTCACATTATCCGAAGGCAGGAACGTTCGAAAGGAGAATACTTTCCCATATTATTGTCTATTTCAAAAGTGTCGCGAAGGGGTTAATCTGCTCTTAATAACTGATAATAGGGTAAGGTTTCAGGCTTCGCACACACTCTAGCTTCAAGCACTTCATATTTTTCCAACATTTTTTTCTAAAAAATACGTGACTTAAGAATATTTTTTAAAATATTTATATTGCTATAAATAGGTCAGATTCATTAAACAGTGAGAGAAATCCGAAAAAGTTAAAATAACATTCCGGAAATGTTTATTTTACCCTACAGTACTGATCCGAAATCGGTGTAAATATTATGGTGTATTATGGATTAAATTTACCCTTTTTCATGTTAATTTTACCCTTAAAAAGGTGTAAAATTAACATTAAAAAATGTTGATATATTTTTACACCTGAAAAGCGTTAAAATTATGAGGAAAAAAAGTTAATCGCACCCTTATTTTCTCAGTGAAGGAATATGGGAAAAATATGAAGTGTTCAAAGGCAGAGTGTGTGCGAAGCTTGGAAGCCTTACTCTATTCCTCGAAAAAATCATTTAATACTAAGAAACAGACAGACACAAATTAAAAGAAAAAGTAAGCCAGGACACAAACCAAATTCTGATCACAGTAATAAGGAAAAATCTCAACGTTTATGTAAGTCAATTGTGTGCTCATTCATGATAATTTTTTTTTTTAAGCTTACTTTGCATTCATTTTCCAGAAAAAATTTCGGATCTAAAAAGTAATCAAAGTTGTTCATAGTAAAGGAAGTAAGTAAATTTGTATGGTATGTGTCTCAGCTGAACTAATTTTTGTACGGTATTCTAACTCACTTTTTCTCCATATTTTTTACCAATTAGTCTAATTTTCTGATGTTATTTACGTATACAAACTCAAAATGCGTAAAATTATTTAAAAAAAATATCTTTGACACCAAGCATTAGAACGAATAAAGTATTTTAGAGCGCAAAGATACATTTTACAGTACAAAAACACGAAAAAGACTTTTTTAAAGGAGAATTAAAACACGGATAGACCTTTAAGCTTTTCTCTCCTTTTTTTCTCCTCTAGTAAGGAGATAAAAGGAGAGAAAAGCTTAAAGGTCAATCCGTGTTTTAATTTCCCCATAATCCAGTAGTAACCGAATTCTTTTGACTTTTTTTTAATTTCCTATTATAAAAAATCGTTCTTTCCTCGATTAAAATGCATTCTTGAAGAGAACTGTTCCAAAACCGCTGCAAAGATTTATGAAAAAAAAATTAAGAAAATTTCCAAAATTTCATATTCAACACTAAACCTACCAAAACCCGGTCAAATTGACCGGTTTAAAATTAACACATATTTGAATAGGACAATGTCACTATAAAAGTTTATGAATTTCTTAAAATATGCATGTAATATGTTTTTCAATGTTTCAACTTTAATTTTTTGCTCTTTTCCAAGACAAATTTGTTGAGTATCCTACCCTACTGCGGTTTCTCATTTGATCGAAAAACGACCAAAAACGCTCGGTAGGTTAAGTGTTAAAAAAAAATTAATTTTGACTGATTGCTTTAATTTCAGAAAGTCATACAATATCGGAATGTATATTCTGAAACTTTAAACATGAAGAAAACATGCTTATAGTTCAGGTAAATAGCAAAATCCAAAAAAACTTAATTGAAATATAGGGGCAAGTTCCTCTATCATAGCACAGTTGTAACAAAGAAAATTTGAGAAAGTTTCCTAAATTTCATGAATTTATTGAAATAAGGTGAACTCTGGACAACTATAAATAGGAGATGGAAAATAGGCGAAAAATCAACTTTTACAATTAAAAATTAAAAAAAAAAACAATTAAAGAGCGTATAGCCCATTTGAGAATTGTTAACCCAGTTGTCACAAATACCCTTAAAATTTCCCCAAATTTTTTCTAAAGTTTTAAAAGTATTTAAGTGAGTCTAGTCAAGCCTTATGGCGTCTACACACTACAAGCAATTTAAGAAAGGTTTTTTTTTTTCAAATTGCTCCTGTTCTGGTGTGTAAGGGCCTTTACGTAATTGACATCTAAAAGTCCATTTCGCATTAAATTATTATAATAAAAGGTTTGTCAACGACAAAAAAACTGGATATTTTTAAAAATTTGTAACAAAATCTTTTAGGTTGAAAAATTAAAAATTTTGCAACTGTAGCTTCACATTTTAATAAGATAAAACTCTATCTATCGGAAATGGAAAATCTAACTATTAATTGAAAAAAAAAACATTAATTTAGCATGATAAAGAAATCTAGGGGAAACTGGGGCACCACCAAACACGGGGTACCACCAAACAGTAATTTTTATTTCTAAACTACTTGGACTATCTCGATCATTCCTTCAGTGGACAAGCATCCCTATAGTGCCTATAAATTCCTATCGGTCTTATCCTCTGAAGTCGAATATCCGTTTAAAAAATCGCAGTGTTTGGTGGTACCCCGTGTTTGGTGGTGCCCCAGTTTCCCCTAATCGAGAAATACTCAAAAGATCGTGTATAGATCCATGAAGCAATGAAGAATCTCTGAAAGCGATTAAAACCCCCTACTCAAGCGATAATTTCTTTTGAACCTTTAAAACGTATAGGTCAGGTCTTTGATTGATGGAGTTACAAGTTTATTTATTATGATTATTTATCCACATATACACCATTGAGACAGACAACAACAATGGACAAAAAAAAAGTTTATACAGACGCCTTTTTACGCGCCACGAGATTATTATTATTTAACTGTATCAAAAGAAGAGGCCAAAAGATCCATTTTCATCGTATCGATCAAGTTCAACCAAGAGCCAAAGCAATCAAAACGTGCAATTAATTAAATTTTTTATACCCTTTTCACTCAAATCACCAAATACATCTCTCACACCAGCATCTCAGGAGGGATATTCAAGTTTTAAGAGTAAAAAAAAACCTCATCAATTCACCTCGATGATTAGCCCATGAAATGCCTTACATCAATTAATAATGAGAGTTTGAAAGAATAATTTGAGATGATTATTGGATTCAATCAAAAGGCAAATATTTCACTATTTTTGCATAGATGAGTGTGAATAGAAAAGAATATTTTTTTTATATATATTTATATATCTCTTAAATCATCTCAACTCTTGCAGTGCTTTTTGAAATGCTTTTGAAGAATTTTAATATCTCCCTTTTGGCTTCCCCATAACATAATCTTTTTGCCATGTTGGGAGGATTTTGCGGCAAATGCCTCAAAGATCAAAAACAACGGGCAATATTTTGATTTACATTTCGTCATTTCAGCTACCACCCCTCCACCCTCCGCCCTTCAATAATAAAATGACCCTCCCGGTATATTCCTTCATTGCTTTATGTTGATGATCACGTTTGATGCACTTTTTATTCTTCACCTTCTACTTCACCTCAAAAACATTTTGTATATACATAAAGTCTCAACTTGGCTGGACCTTTTATCCCCAACACATATAAGAGAAACTTGGAAAATGGCTTTAAGAAGAAATTTCTGATGCACACACATTGATTGATTTGAATTTGACACGCCTATCATAAAGTATTGTGTACCATCAAGTTGCGAAGGTGCCTTCGTCTTAGTCTCTCTCTCTCGCAGAATAGTCGCAA
The DNA here is from genome assembly GCF_024763615.1 of Phlebotomus papatasi. Lineage (NCBI taxonomy): Eukaryota > Metazoa > Arthropoda > Insecta > Diptera > Psychodidae > Phlebotomus > Phlebotomus papatasi. Next base: position 23,104,132 of record NC_077222.1, read on the forward strand.
CCCGCGCAAATTATTCGCACAGTTCGAATTGCAGGTTATACCGCTCGACCAGAAGAGCGTCCATCAAAAAATATGATCATAAATAATTCAGTCAGATATAAAAGTTGTTTCTGATTTGTCTTCTCTCTTTAATTCACAACACGCTGTGTTATACTACAAAAATCCCCCCTTTTACAAGAACCGCAACACACTGGGTCAAATGGACCAGATAACCCCACCTCTAACCTATAACAAAATACTTAGGAAAAGCAAGACTAAAAACAAAATAAAAGAATCACTGTGAATAGGAAATAAAAGGTATTATTGTAAATAAATGCAGAGTAATTGCTTAATATTGGAGGTCATTGTAGAAAAAGCTGTCTCAATATGCAAATGATATGTAAACATCATTCATTTTCGATTCAAGAACATCGACAATACAAACGAAACATTATTCTTCAGACAACTGAATTATTGAATCTTCTCCAGTAACTAAAGGATTTCAATACACTAACCATATTTTTTCTCTTTAAACAAAATTGTTGGTGAATATTCTCACCAAAGGATTCAGTTCTCACGATAAGGCTTAAAAATGAAATATTAAATGTGAGGTTATGCTGAAAATGACCTAGAAAATTTAAAATACAATCTGAGGGATCAGAAATAATCAAAATTTCTGCAATGTGTCCCAAAGAATCAATTACCTTGGTAAGTTTTGAGAAAGATTTCGATATGTTAAGATTTCACTACCAAATGTCAGGTTAAGTATATCATAACCTAAAAAAAAATAGAAAAACATCAGGGACCTAAACAATCTAGCTCTATAATGTGTCCACCGCCGTCTTAGAAATCCAAGCAACAAAAAAGAATTATCTCACGGTTAAATATAGTGAAAATTGTCACGTTCTAATAAAACATAACTTTAGCAACTTTTCATAGTGCAAAATTACTCTTTACGGCGTTATCACACTGGCACATTAAAATTTTAATGTGATTCACATTAATTGTCGCTTGTGAGCGTCCAAATATGTTATTTGTGTCTTTGAGTCACTTAATATTTGGGTTTTTTTTTATTTATTGATAAAGAAGTGGACTTGGCCTGCAAAAATAAGTTTAAATTTACCTAAAGCATAAATATTTTTCACATTAAAAAATTAAAGAGAAAATCGCATTAATTTTTCGCATTAATGCTATAAATCAAATTATATCAAATTTTGCGGGCCAAGTCTACCTTTTTATCTACAAATAGATCAAATTTTGAATATAAAATGATTCAGACACACAAATTACACATTTGGACTCTCACCAGCGACAATTAATGTGAATCATATTAAAATTTTAATGTGCAAGTGTCATGACACAGTGAAAGTCATAAAATCGGGTCCCGGTCAAAATCCCGAAAGCCATAATCCCGAATGGACTAAAATCCCGAATTCTTAAAAGTGTCATAGCTACTCCCACGATTGTACCTGTGCTTGCTGGAGGCAATGGGACATCTTCTGTGTCTTGGGAAATTATTCTAAACATTTTCTTTCACATAATTTAATCCCGTTCAGGATTTCAAACATTTGGGATTTTGGATTTCGGGATTTTGGCTTTCGAGATTTTGGACTTTTCGGAATTTTGGCGTTTGGGATTTTGGCTTTCGGGATTTTGGCTGCCACCGATAAAAACATAACCTTCAGGAACTATAGTTAATATTTCTGATGAAAATTCTCATCAGTCTGAACCTGCTTTCAGGCCAAAACCCTGGAACGTTCCTTTCGCTTTATGATTGCAGAGATACATGCAATGTTTTTTTTGTTCTAATATAGAATAGACTAGTTCATAACGTGCTCTAAATGGGAATTTTTCATAACTTTATATGGGAAATACTGAATTTTAGAAGCCAAACGGTTGGAGATAGAGACTTAGAACCTTCGCAGGACCCTCGTAAGTTATGGCTTCTGCATCATTAACATGTCTTTAATTTTCCTCCACATCTGCTCTTCCTCTGCAAAACCACGTTTTTTGGCGGACATATCGTCCACATTCGAAAATCCTATTGAATTATTCTAAAAACGGTTCTTCAAGGTCAAAGGTTTAAAAGGCTCTAGAGAGCGTACTTCTCAACCTAAGGCATTCTTGTTTGGGAACATTCTCGTTAGCAAGGTTTTGGAATTTCTGATAAGTCTAAACCAGATCGATTCGATTATTAACGCGATTATAAACTGATTATTATTTTTTGTCCGAAAATAAGTTCTATTACTTCTAAGCTATCTAAGTGGATATTTTGAAGAATGAATGGGTGTTTTTTTATAAAAAGGGTTCAAATCGGTCGAGAATCGGTAATCTGTAAGTAACGAATATAAGTTTTAATAAAATCCATTTGGCGTAGGTTCTGAATTAGGTTATTCTACCCTACCCCAAATGACTTTTTTAGTACATTACTATTCTGGATACTAAGTATTTGTTTATGTAGAAGCAAATTTTATTTAGGTAATTGAATTAATCAAAAATTTAATAATCAATTTAATAATCAAAAAATTGAATTAATTCAGAAATTTTCTCAAAAGTTTCCAAAATTTCGAAATTTTAATGGGACTAATGTTGACGAACAACCAATTGGCAAAATATCCCAACCATTTTACTCATAATTTCACAGAAATATAAATATTTCATAAATGTTTCAGAGTTAAAATGTAATGTATATCAACGGAAATGAATTCACTGAGAGAAATCCGAAAAAGTTAAAATAAATAAATAAATAAATAAATAAATTTACCCTGCAGTATTGATCCGAAATCGGTGTAAATATTACCCTTTCTAGATGTATTGGGGGTTAAAGTTACCCTTTTTCATATTAACTTTACCCTTAAAAAGGTGTAAAATTAACATTAAAAAATGTTGATATACTTTTACACCTAAAAAGTGTTAGGTATGAGGAAAAAAAGTTAATCGCACCCTATTTTTTTCAGTGTTAGCACGTCAAATTTGAAGTTGATTTATTAGTGAAGATTAGGATTACATTTAGTTAAACACATAACTTAAAGGGCTAAGCTCGAGTTTTGTATTGCCCTGAATTATTTATATGGGGGTCCACTGATAATCCCAAATGGTTATCTCATACAGTTTGGCCTCTGTAAACAATGAATTGTAGAATTATATTGCCCCCTTTTCCTTGTTTAAAATACCATCAATTTAGAGGCAATAGTGACATAAGGATCTGATTTTGAGAACACAAGAAACCGTTAAAATACGATAATATTGAGTGCTAATCGCTGTAGACCAAGTGGCCTAATCAGAAGATAGAAGAGGGATTCCAAAGACTGAATCTCTACCCATTTCTGGAGGAGAGAAACCTCTGGCAAAAGTCATTCAGCTAGTCAAGGCAGAACCTCCAACACGCAATGGACAAACACGAGAGACTCCATGGGCAAAAGAATAGCATTGTCAGACGCCAATTCACCAGCATTTCCGTATAGTCTGTGTGTGAGATGTGAAAGAAGTCATTGGAGATCTCAAAGAAGTGTGTTGTTTACTTTGATTTAATTATGTCCATAATTTGAGGATCAACCGAGCCACCAAACAGCTACCGTAGGTTGAATCTTCAGAATTATAACCATCATTGACTCAGCACTTTATCCCCAGTCAGATCCACTTGTAACCATCCTCACACCATCCACTCTCTCCATATCTGTGCCTCAAACACAATTGAGAAGCATCATCCCAGCATAAATTAAATTATAAGCCCGAGATGGTTATAAATCAGTTCATCGAGAGCTCTGTGACTCGACATCTTTTTTCTCACCCATTCAACAATTCTTTTGCCCCCCCCCCCCCTTTAACACCCCCCTGCTATTCCCCCTTTTGTAAAACGCACGCAGACACAATAAATAAAATATTGGGTGTATGATATTTTCTCTCAAAATATCAACCATTGAATTGCTCAACAGTTGAGAGTGAATGCTTGTTTGTCGTGTGATTGAATTGTTAATAAATTTTATTGGAGTGCCACCAACAGAATATAGGAAGATCACAGGGGAGTACTTAGGAGATCAAACTAACCTCAAAGAAAAAAATAATAGTTGCATTTATATTTTCAAAATTACAATTACTACCATACATTTTAAGACAAGCACGTAGTAAGTTGACTTTTTTTATATGGAGCTATTTGAAGCCAATTCCTTAAATTGATCTCGGATTCAGCTCACAGTACTCCGAGGAAAAAATGTATTTAAACAAAAATTTAGTATATTTATCCTTCGACGCGGTAAGGGATCTTATAATACGAAAAAGCTTCTCAATTCTTAGATATTTAGCGTAACGGTCGCGAGTGCAAAAAAAATCCCGTATAAATTTAAATCGAAGTATGAGAAAGTGGCTTCATATTTCAGGCAACTTGCCAGGGGCTAGTTTTGAGATATTCCCAGGAATATAACCTATAAATATTTCATCAAAATTGTCTAAGCATAAAATTGTTTTTTAGTTTTTCAATAAAATTTAATTGCTTTTCAAATCGAACCTAAGATTTTCCGGTTTTATCATTAAAAAAATCCCATTACCATGAAAACCTGTATTTATGTGGAGCATAACCTAATAAATTCTGTATATTTTTCACTTTTGTGATAATTATGACAAAGCTGATCATAGAAGCATTGCAAATAATAGAAATATAATTCACAATGCTTTTGAATATTGAGAGACAAAACATTAAAAAAAATTAACTATATACCCATCTGACACAGGGTGAGGGGGACCCATCATTGAGCTATTAATACCCTGCTTTAGGCACTATTTTAGTCCTCATTGGTAAGATCTAAGTAGTAGGTCCGAATTAAGGACTGAATTTTGTCACTTGCATCAATGACGGTCGAATGAAACTGGCAAATGCACCCCCTGATTTCATAACATAACCCAACCTAACATAAACATAACATAACCTAACCTATAAATTGTGTTAATTTTCTAATACCACAAAAACATATTTCATACAGTTTTGTTACTATGTCCGTAACTTATGCTTGAATTCTCATCCCATCTAAAAAAAAATCTAAAGAACTAAAGATCGTTACATTTTAATCCTCATAATAGATACCATTTCTACACAATTTTGCTACATACAACATAACCTGTAAATTCTGCAATTTATTTATTTTAACTAACTCAGAGAATTATATTGGTTCTTGTTCTATAATTTTTTTCAAGAGTTTAATTATGAAATTGAGGTTGTACTGCACATATAATCACAATTACAAAAAACTATAATCTTTACAGTGATTTAATGTAAAGAAAGACACAGGACACTAAAGCATTTTTGGTTAGGATTTTCTTTTAAAATTTTGAATAAATAAACAAAATGAATTCGATCACTTTAGTTATTTTTTAACCACATTTCAACACGATACGAGTTGATTTACTAAATTTACTAAATTTTGATTTCAGATTCTAGCCATGTCAAGACGCCTTCTCGAATGCTCGCTAAATCCTAAAGAGGTTAGACTTTACATAACCTCAAATTTTCAAATAATCACTTGACCGGACAAATCCATAAGGTGCATCATATTACATATTGACGATTTATGTTTAAGATTTTACTGAATAAATCTCTCTTAACTATTTCTAAATTAACTAAATAAAAAATCTCGACTAAAATCATCGTAGAACAAATAGGCGATTACAAGAAATTTCGTATCAATGTTTGACATAACCTATAAATTTGGTGTATTTTACAATCTCCTGAAAATAATGACAGGGAGGTGGAGCTATATTCATATACGATTATTTCGAAAATTTCTAAAGGGAACTGGGCTTCACAATTATTTTTGTTAGTTCCACAATTGTTTTATAGAACTAACTTACAGTATGCTTAGAAATTCCATTAGAAATACGCGAGAAAATCGTATATTCTATGTAGCCTTACAGCTCAAAAAAAAAACTCCACCTCTCTCTAGATCTTACCTTTATACGTTTAGGAAATTCGAAAAACGTTCAAGTTCCCGAAGGTTTAGGTCACAATTATGCAATTTGGTAAATATTAATGTTCCCTGTCTGACAAAAAAGCAATATAAATTCACTTTTTGGATTATTTCACATTGTACACTTAAAAAATGAAATATAATTGTCCAATTACTTATAATTGCACTTGTACCATATAAATATTAATAGAGGAAGGTTTTCAGGTTTCGGATATACTCTGGCTTAGAATACTTCACATTATCCCCATTTTCCTTTATTGAATCTGACCTAATTTTTTCAGGAAATGTGTGACATAAGAAGTGTTCGAAGCCAGATTGTGTGCAATAACCCTGAAAGCCTAATATAAAATCTTCTTGCAAAAAAAAACAATTACCATTATAGGTGTTATGAACCCATAATTAACCGATTAAACATTCAAAATTGCATAGCAATTGAAAATCGGTTTTTGAGTTCAAAACCAATCATCATTACCGACTTATCTCTTAAATTTGAATTGAAATTGATACGGTTAATTTTCTCCATTACACTAAATGGCCAATTATTTGCAAGCTTTTTTTATAGTGCCTAAAAGAAACTATTAAATTTTTTATCGTCTGTGTGCTTAAAGTCTGGGAACATTTTTTTTTATTAAAGTGTGGATTTAAGTTATATTTGCGCCCTATTGAGCCCCTGAATGTGTTACAAAAAACACAAAAACCAGATAAAAGTTGGATTGGTGACAATTTTGCTAAATTACTTTATCCTTTTTGTGCATGATTGAAGAGGGTCAGAAATATATATCAAAGGGAATTGATGTTTATAACTTTCTTTAAGTCAATGATACACACAGTAAGAACTAAGAATATCCTCAAAATGGACTCTTAATAGACCGAATTGATTCCATTTCTCTTGGGATTTTCCTCTCTAAATACGATTTACACGCTCCAGAAAATATAATCAGAGACAGATTTATCTCATTTATTGGATGGTTTTGTGGATTTTGCTTTCTACTCTGTCTCTCTCGCGGGAAAATTTACTATTTGTGAATTGATTCTATCCTTTTTCTCCTTTGGATCCTCTTTTACCATCTTCATCCCATCATCAATTGAGTGGCAAAGGAAAGAAAGGAGCGCGTGTAGTGGCGGAAATAGCTTTTAGCGTCTCAAATAGAAATAATAATTTACCCCGAAAAAGAGCCTACAATCGTATAGTTTAGGTTTGAGGATGTATTTGCGCAACAGGTAGGTTAAGCTGCCATAGGGGCCATATAGGCATGAGGCCAGGAGCACATCCCACAAATACTGAGAATTGCCCCATGAATGGTGTCAGGCAAAAGGGATAATAGGAAGCGCCTCAAAAGGACTCTCTGGCACCTTTCACAATTCCAAGAGTTTCTTCAACTTCTCTCTCTCTTTCTACATCTTTTTATTCTGGCCTATTATTCGACCCTTGAATGCCCTTTTTTATATTAAATCCCCAGACCCTCGGAGCCAGGATAACAATTAAGGATGGATTTCATGTCGCCGCAATTATTTGATACATTCTGATCCCTTGTCTGACTTTACGGTTTTAGGCAATTCATTGACCTATTGAATTATTTTTTATTACTTCTTCTTTTTCTTGTTGTTGTTATCTTGGACAAAATCGCAACATTGGAAGTTCTTCGTGTGCCAAAAGAAACTCCAGGAGACAAGGTGTGAAAAATTCAAAAGATATATAATGTTGTGGCCTGAATTAAAATCACGTCTTAGCCCGGTGAAAACCGCAATGAATCTTCTTCTCTTTATTCACCAAACAATTGTTTATAATCCCAATTTATTTGATGAGCTTCAAAAAAAAATAAAGCACCTCAAAATGTTTTGCATTGAATCATCTTCCCACAAAGGGCCCTCTTTTGATTACCCCGTCTCCATTGGATTATATTCATTAATAAATATTATTTTCTTTTATTTTTTTTATATACTTTTTCGACATTCAATTTTGATTAACTCCCCAACAAAGTTTCACGTAAAAGAAATTGCTCGTCGCGGACTTTGATGGGTCCTACCAAACAAAGAATATTTCTTGTAAAATCTGCGGTTTTATAGCTCACTCAACAATCGATGTCATATAGTCACAATTTTATTTTATTTTTTTTTTCATCCGTATTCAATGGCATTACAACATAAAACTTCATCTTTTCATTCTAAAAACCATTGACAAATTGTGCATATCTCTCCCATTTTAATCAATCTCACCTTCCTACCTCAAGTAAAGGTGATAATTATTCTCACTAACAGCATAACAGTTGATGTCTTACATATCATTTATTAAATCAATCTTTCCTCCTTCCTATCCATCGCACCACGATCTCCACTAGAATTGCTATTTACTGACAAATTCTCTAAGTTTTCTCAGGTAAATTGCATCGATTTTTATCATCTACAGATGAATGCGTGCCTCTTCTTTTTCTATGTGTCGATTTTTCGGAGAAAAATCATTCACACCTGCATTGTGGTAGGTAAATGTATATGTGAAGAAACCACGAACAAAAGTATACTTCTTTCAATTACACCAACTTAAAATAAGAATACGTACACTTTGTACAAGATCTCATGCGACTAGTTTAACTTTGCAAATTGATTTCCAATAAACTTAACCCTTTCACTGAGAAAAAAATGGGGGTGCGATTAACTTTTCTTCCTTATAATTTTAATACTTTGTGTAAAAATATATCGAAACATTTTTTAATGTTGATTTTACACTTTTCTAAGAGTAAAATTAACATGAAAAAGGGTAACTTTAACCCCTAATTCACCTCAAAAGCATAATATTTACACTGATTTCGGATAAATACTGCAGGGTGAAATAAACATTTCCGGAATGTTATTTTAACTTTTTCGGATTTCTCTCTCACAGTGTTATTGCTTTCTTAGCTTGATCTTCCGCTATACGCACTTATCTATTATTTTCTATGTTTTTATTCTGCGGTAAAATAACAAAAATTGCTTAAATTTGATGTATAACGCAGAAACGACAAAGTCGACATTTTTCTATGTTTTTCTATGTTTTTTTGCTATTTAAAAAAAATTTAAAAAAAAACATATAAAAAAGATTTTTACAAATAATTGAAGATAGGATTAGCGTCTAATTACCCATCGTATATTTTAGTCTCCCGATAATGAATTCAGGTCTTGATTTAATTTTCTATATTTTCTTTTGCAATTCCCACACAATTCCCACTACTCCAAATTAGCCTAAACACTGAGCAAATTAATTGATTTTATGCAAAAACCGTAATTTTCCAGCAATAAAAAACATCCACATTAAATTTTAAGACCTATCAATGGTTTGTGATTCGTACACTGAGATAAATCCGAAAAAGTTAAAATAACATTCCGGAGGTGTTAATTTTACCGTCCAGTATTGATCCGAAATCGGTGTAAATCTTACCCTTTTTAGGTGTATTAGGGGCTAAAGTTACCCTTTTTCATGTTAATTTTACCCTTAAAAAGGTGTAAAATTAACATTAAAAAATGTTGATATATTTTTACACCTAAAAAGTGTTAATGTTATGAGGAAAAAAAGTTAATCGCATCCCCATTTTTTTCTCAGTGTTGTGAATCTGTAAAACCTATCAAAATGTGCTGTGCACATTGCAAAGAAATGGCAAGACAATAAAGAATTGAGGTTAAAATGACTATTAATAGAAGATTAAAAGTTATCTTCAATTATCCCAATTACAACAGTGTTTATACATTGACTTTCTATCTTTTTCTATGTTATTTTTATACGAATTTAATGCAAAAGTGAATATTAGAAATGCATGAAGCTTGTAGATATCGAAATTGCTTGAAATTATTTTGGTTGATTGTTAAATGCTCTTTGAAAGAATATTCTTTCATATCTTGGGGCAGACTGGGGCAGGATTAGCCAGTAAATATAAGTTTCCCCTTATTATAATTTGTGATGAGCATTTTTAAAATAGACTGATAAATATTTCAATAAATAGCAGCAATGCAGTTAATTACTCTGAATAAATACAAGTTTATTCGTTATTCTTTCCAAGAAAAACTATAAGGGGAAAGTATCCATGCTTCGTACGATTCCAAGCTTTGTAATGACTAAATTTTCACCATGTTTCTTAATAAATGCGAGTCATCGATCTAATATTTTAAGAACTAGAGTAAAGTGCCCAATTTTTCTCTCTTATTTATCGCCCATTTATTCTTTTTATTTATTATAGTCTTATTTATTCAGAAACATAGAAAAAATTTAGTCTATTTTTATCACTGGCCAAATCTGCCCCCAGTCTCCCCTAAATGAAAGTTTCTTTCGTTCAAATCGACATCCGTGCCTTTGTTAAAACTGTTAAAGAAGACCCTTTTGACAAACTTTAGGTCAATAGAGTTTCAAAACTATTTCTATCAAAGCTAATTATAGCAACATTTCTTTAAAAGTTTTTCTATGTTTTGTTTGTGAATTTAAAAAAAAATGCAAACTTTACCTAAACTCATGTCAAAATAACTAAATTTCACTTAAGTATCATTCCAATTTACTTAAGTTTGCAAATAGAGACGAAGTATTAGTTTTCTATATTTTTCTATGTTTTTTCTTACACACGGAATTTGTCGAATAAATCCCAGAGGATGCATTTTAAATGTATTTGAATATAAAAATCTAATTTGCAGCATGATACTGTAAAAAAATTGAGTTATTTTTCGAAGATTTTATAAAAGAATTATGCGATGTTTTAGGTATTAACTTGGATGTGGGCTGCATGGAATCTTGGATGAACATTTATAGCTCGGTAAATATAGTATTACCTAACGTCACAGATACGTCAAACAACCTTATCATTTCTTAGTATAATTTTCTATGTTTTGCGATGTTTTCGTCATTCGAAATTCTCTTAAAAAATCGTTAGAAATGTGGTAATTTGAAGGTAATACTCTCAAACTGAAGATCCTTTACCATTCTAAACGCAACTGAAGACCAACCAAAGCAACACAAAGTCTTAGATAACCAAGAGTCTTCAGTGAACCACACAAGAACCCAAACAGTCTGTTAATGTATAATTTCACAATATTTTCCAACCATATATTTCCAATAGCAATTGAATAAAAGTTTTAACACAAACTTATTGACGCAGAATATTTGCTCTCTCAAACAATCAATCAACTTTCGAGCAAAACTCGCCTGTTATTGTTATCGGATCAACAAAATAAATATTGGATTGGCTATCAATTACCAATAATCATCATATTCCCTAATACAGCAATTTCTGTTTACACCACAACTACCGCTCATCTATTATTTGAAAAATATTTTTAAATTTAGAGTCATGTTTCCGATGCTTCTTCTCTTCAATTTTATTATGTCGTGTAGCACTCTTGCCAAATTATCGCACAAACCCACCCACTAAAATTCATTGGTAATATACCACTCTTTTGGGGACAAATGAGAAAGTTTTATTTGTCCCAACAGGGGAGAACTATAAGTCAATTGTTATTGAAATGTACAAAAAGGGAGATGTCTTTAAAACGTGAGACTTTCAAATACTTTTGAAATCTTTTCATTATGTTTTAAAAGTGACTTTTTTTCTTCTTCAATAAACTTTTTAGTCATTTATATTTTATGTGTTACTCATCAACTAAATTGATGATTCCACCATAAAGTAATATTTGCTCTTTTAATAAATTCCTCTCACATCATTTTGTGATTATTTTCATTTGTTAGGAAAATTATAGGTACATTTACAAGTATTATTACCTCTTGAATTTGATTATCAACCGGCAGCATAATGACCGTTGGAAATGCGAAAAGTGTGATTAATTGTGATATTCGTGATATCTTTCTATGATAGTCTTTTTCCTGCACAAAAAAAAACTCTCCTAAACAATTTCTCACAAGAACTATCAACAGTCAACAAGTTCACTTTTCACTTCACTTGTAGAGAAAATTTTTATGTTGCACATAGCAAAAATAGTTTCATGCAGAATTGTCACAAAAAAAAAACTAAAAACGGAAATTGTAAAAACGGTAGAGACAAAACAACACATCCGATAAATTCCTCACAACTGTTGATAATACACTGAAATATCACTTCAACGAAATATACCCAAAAATCTATTTTGGAAATTTTTCTAACCAACACAATCATCAACCCTCATTTTTACACAACATCATTCAAATACATAAGAAGAGCCAACATAGTGAAGAGACCTCCTATCCTTCTTCATCCTTCAAAATAAGCCATAGAAAAATTTAAACTTTGCTTTGCACCCAAAGCAGGAAGGGAAGTTTGGGAGAGAGCAAGAGAGAAAATCACCATTTACACATATATATAAAAGTATTTCCACAGAAATTGGGTAGAAAAGTGCATTTTAGTCGCATAATTTATGAGACTCAAAATTATATTAAGGTTACAGACACACGCATACATTGTCACATTTTTTTTCCTATTTTAGACCTCACTTGCCCTTCCCTTCGGATGAGACATAATTTTTGCCCCCTGCTCGCATTATCAGCAACCTAAACCCACACAAATACAGTGTGGCTCATTCAGTATTCAAACCAACTAATTCGGAAGTTATTATTAAACTTCAGAAGAAAAACATTAGATACATGTATTTACTAAAAAAATGGCGGACTGACAGTGGAATATTTTATCAGATTTTTAATTGAATTTTTACATCTTAGTACGATTTCAGGAACGAAATGAAATTTTTTATCAAATGGTATATTAGTACATGCATGTACTAATTCATCAAGACAAATCTTAGAATACCTATTTAAAGTTATTTTCGATTTAATAGTTTTTACCTGCTGATACAAAAACAAAAAAGCCAATATTTAAAAAAAAATACTTATTTTAGATTTAGTACAACGTTCTACGACCCTTAAGCCACTAACACTGAAGAAAAGTAATTAATTATTTTTGTAGTAACTGTTTATGATTTTCTGGCCTTATTAAAAAAATGCCTTACTAGCAAAAACCATGAATGACATTCGCAACGTGTTTTAGTACAGATCTGTACTAAACTCTTGATAATAGTCACTTCATTTATATGAAACAAAAAGTAGTAGTACATTTTAAAATTACTCTATAATTTAGTGATACAATTTTCCTACTTTCAATAGTTTTAGTACTGAATAGTGAAAAAGTTTTTTTCTCATTAAATTTATATTTTGTGTATGTTATTCTCGTACTTAATTTATTAAGCTGAAAAATCAATTAAATAAAAAGCCGAAATGTTTGTTGTCAGTTTCTTTAGTACGTGCATGTACTAAACTTTACTTATTTACTTACTTAGGTGGCGCTACGGCCCATTGAGGGACAAGGCCTCTTGCACCACCCCTCGCCATACAGATATGTAATGATCTGTGATGTCTTGAGATATTTTAAACACAGGGATTAATAGAAATAATGAATTAGTGGATAAAGAATTATACAGTAGACTCTCGCTCATTCGGCTCTTTTTAATCGGGCGAAAAATTTTGTTGACAATTTTCACGTTTAATTATGAAGCTAATTTGCTCAAATCTGCTGTAGTTCTTCCTATTTTATCGTGATCTTTATAATTGAGCGCTTTTTGTGGAATTTACAAAGGTTTTGACGCCCAAATCTATCTAAGCTTTAGCATAGGGCTGTACTAAAGCTCCATATGACAGATAATTCTAGTTTCAAGAAAAAATCAACCACCAATATTTTTATTTATTTATTTTGCTTTAAAAATGCCAGAAAAGTATTTAAAAACTCTTGAGATGCACCTAACTTTCTCAAGAGTTTTTAAATACTGTTCTGACATTTTTAAAGCAAAATAAATAAATAAAAATATTGGTCTTTATTTTTTCTTGAAACTATTAGAAATATATGTCACATATAGCTTTAGTACAGCCCTGTGCTTAACGATTTATAATTCTTTATCCACTAATTCGTAATTTCTATTAATCCCTGCATTTAAAATATCTCAAGACTTCACAAATCATTGCGATTGCGTTAAGAATGAGACAGATCGTTCTATGCTTTCAATGTCAGAATAAAATGTGCATAGACATGTGGAAGGAAGACATAATATTCAAAATAATCATAATTTTTTCCACATTATGTATGTACACTTTTTAGGCCCATATAGCAGCCACCGTGAAAAGCATTTTTCCAACACAACCATTAATGATCATGAAATACCGTCGATGGGACAACATAAATGAATTTGTCCATGCACACAAGGCACTTTTCAAACACCCAAAAATGAGCAATTAAAAGTGAAAAAGAGATGGAACTATAGACAAAATATACCCAATGTGGATTGTAAATAATTTTTTGAATAAATAATTTAGATAAGAAAAGACGAAAATGTGTGCGGGTAGTTCCATGAGGTCGACCATAAAATAAAAAAAAGAGATGAGGAATGGTCTAATGGTGTTATTACATTGGAAAATGCTGAAGAATTATTTAAAATAAATCAGCATAATCCAGTACATCCTGCATATCAATTAGCAAGTTGTAGTAACTTGGTAGACATTTTTTATAATTCATATGAGATTTAGTACAAGATTTAGCATTGGAATGGATCCAAGGAATTGTTCTTTTCACTCTTTCGTGAATTTCTACTGATTCATGCAAAAGAACTTTTGATCTGAATTAGCTCAATTTATTTGATAACAAAAAAATTATTACTTCGGAAAATAAAGGAAAAAATCCCTATTTAGAACTTAGAAGGAAATTAAATCATGACGTAGGTTTTTTAATGAAAATCTAATTTTCTCTGCAATCTTTTGATGCTCTGAGGCTTAATATGAAGCAGACTAAAGCTCACAAACTTTTCGCTAAATTAAATTTTTCCTTCAAAGTAAATAAAGTTCTAATCAGTTATTTCTCTTTAATTTAGCACATTCTTGTACTAATTTCTTGACTAAAACACTTTTTATGTCATGGATTTCCGTTCTCCTGAAATTAAAACATTTTAATGTCCCAGAATTGTAAAATAAAACTGCCAAGTTCATTTTTTACGTGTAGATTTTAGAACGTGTATGTACTAAACTTTTTTTTTAAAGATTTTTTTAACTAAAATTTCTGTTCTTCTGAGTTAAAACTATTAATTGTGCAAAAAACACTGAGAAAAACTCAATACTAAACACTCAGTTCTTTCTTTCAATTTAGCACATACGTGTACTAAAAATTTACATATTTTTTCTGAAATATAATTATCTTTTTGTAAAATTAAAGCTTTCAATTTTCAGGAAGAGCTACAGCTGAATGATAAATTAAGTGTGATTAGGTTTGATTTAGTACATGTTTGTTCTAAATTTTTCAAACGAGAAGGAAATTCAGTAAGAGTATGGTAATGACATATGACAAATTTAAGATTTTTATGTGGTGAGTTCGGAGAAAATAAATGAGTACCAGATTTACATCACTTACTAAGAACTTCATAGAGCTTCTTGCAATGGCTATTTGATGCTCATTTCCCTTCAATGTTGTCCTATTCCCAAAAATATCACGAAAATTTGTCATATGACATTGTCATAGTTACAGAATTCCTATACTGGTTTACCATATCACATTTCGTCTGATGAAGTTAGTAATTATTTATCTTATAGCAAAGAAATAACGACTTATGCCCAATGCACAATAACTTTTGTTTGATAAACATGTTTTTGACATTTCGATGAGAGTGAGTGAGATCTAGATCTAGTTATCTCGCTCATTCTCATGGGAAATTTTGAAAACATGTTTACAAACAAAAGTTATTGTGCGCTGGTCATTAGTTCTTTGCAAACAAAGAGAACATTCACATCGTTTGAACACTGAGAGAAATCCGAAAATTTAAAATAACATTCCGGAAATGTTATTTATACCCTGCAGAATTAATCCGAAATCGGTGTAAATATTACCCTTTTTAGGTGTATTGAGGTTTAAAGTTACCCTTCTTCATGTTAATTTTACCCTTAAGAAGGCGTAAAATTAACATTAAAAAATGTTGATATATTTTTACACCTAAAAAGTGTTAAATTTATGAAGAAAAAAAGTTAATCGCACCCCCTTTTTTCTCAGTGAAGGTTCACTGTGAAAAAACCATGCTTATATTCCCCTATAATTATCAAATTCAAAATCCGTTCTTGTAAAAGTAAAGCTTTTAATTTTGCAAATGACGCTAACCGAGCAAAATAACGATCGCTATGTTTTTGCTCTAATTTAGCACATGCATGTACTAAACCTTTTAAACTATTTCTTTTTTAAATTTATATCTATTCTTTTAAGTATAAAAATAGCAATTGCATAACTGACATTAGGAAGACAAAACACCGATCATTCTGCTTCTTCTTAAAATTTAGAACATGTTTGTACTATTTTTTTTTCTTACCTAAAACTTTTTTTTTTAATTTCAATTTACTTATGAGATTTAAACAATTCTTTGTGCAAGTGATTTACCCGCAGAGAATCAATGAAATAGAAGAATGCAGAAAAGAAGCAAAGGGACAAATTTCCAAGGAAGTTCAATTGAGAATTATTGTTTTAGCCTTGAAAGACCAAGAATGGAAAAAAAGACATGAAGGAATGGCAAAAGAGACAGGAATATCCCAAAAATCTCCTTCATGAAGCTTCATGTGAAATGTGCAATAAATCATTGAGGATTTACTTATCCCCCCTCAAGTGTCCCTATCTGCATGACCAAAAAGTATTTTAATAAAACTTTTATATACCTCAAAAATGTTCATGCAGATAATTTTTGTTTTTCCTGAAAAAAAACCAGGAGACCTTTTTAGTCCTCTCCATACATAAATAGCAATATTCCTCCAATGGTGCTGTGCACAATTTAATCCACAATTCCCAGTAACGAGCCCAAAAAGAAGGCATCAGGGCCGTATCGGAAAAAGATGTACTGAGAAAAAATAGTCTTGTGGTATATCAAATACTAAGAAATGTTATTATATTGTGCGAAAGAGAAAAGGAGCAGTAAGAAAAGAGATAAAAAATATATTCAATGAAAGAGACAGAGAGCACAAATAGTGGAAGATCTCTCTAGGAAAAGAGTACAAATTCCCGTATATGCAATATTATATGGTGTGCACATGCATATATGAAAATGCATAATTTTATAGTAAATTCTTGGAAAAAAGTCTCATTCTTTCTCCCTTCACCTACCCGACAAACACAACCCAACTACACATTCCCAACTTATTCATCGCTTTTAGGTATAAAAGTGAACAAAGGTAATATTTCCCTTTTACTCGATGCATCCAATTTGCAATCAGGTAAATAGGCATGAACACACATTTTGCTGAATATAATTTTATGCAGCGCACACACCTTAGGAAGTTACCCAAAATGACGAATTATATACATATTATAATAACCATTCATGTGGAATAGTGCTTTGGTGCTATTAATTTATCATTTCAGCAATATTCATATCCCTCAATCAATCAACGCGTACAATGTGATTTACAGGATAATAATGAAATTTGCCTTTTTATTGCTAATTAATCACACCTTTTCAACTAAACCTAATGTCTTTTTCTCCTCTCACTCCTGACAAATTCCACATCGGCTTTTTTTGCAATAAAATTGCTTCCAAGAGATAAATTGCGTTTGGCTGAGGAAATTCACCCACGCCCTATCATTATTATTGCATGATTTTTGTGTGAATCAACCGGCAGTGAATAGAAATGTTCAATTTTTATGTTTCTTGCTGTCCATCAAAGCACTACACTAAAATCTTACAACACGATATTTGTGAACAATCAAAATTAATTGAAAAGAATTAATTACATAGAATAATTGGAAGTGCTTTATAAGTGAATTTTAATGCGATTTATTTAATAACACTATGCAACAAATTCACAACTTTTTTTGTTAACGGAGATCTCACATGGTACGTTTGATAGAGTCAAATCCCCTGATTAAGAATCTGGTCTTGGTTTTGCTCCTATACGTAACAATTTTTTTTATTAATACTTTTATATTTTTTCTGCTTTGCCTTACATTATCCGTTATATCTCAGATTCTAGTGAATGGAACTTGAAAAGTGTGGGTGCGTTGGAAAGCTCATTAGTCGACCTTCAATTTTGATAATTACAAAAAACCTTGTAAAACCACTCCTTCAGGGTGTAAAATTGAAGTTTCTCTAAAAATTACCAAAAAATAGTTCTAAAGTAAGGTTTTAAAAATTTGTATAAAATAAACTAAACAAAATATTAAAAATCCAATGATACCAGGTGATAGGCCACACTTAGAACTACAATTTTGTTCATCTGAGACATCGCGCTCCGATCACTCTAAATGCCTCATTTGTTGGTTTTTGTCATTTTCTAAAAATATGAAGTACATATTTTAAAGCAAATTTCCCAAAGATTTCTGAGAAGACATCTTTTAAAACTTGTGTGAAACATACATAACTGTTGAGATCCTTCTTTAATTCGATCGGGGGGGAATTAACATGATTTTCATTTACATTTCCAATCAACCCTCATTAAAAAGTTCTCAATTTTCCTTTAAGTATTCAATTTTTGTTTTTATTTATTTCCATCCATCCATCGAATACTATTTCTAGTAGAGGTTAATTTTGAATGAAAGTATTATCTAAAGTCATTGAAATGCATTTACGAAATATTTGCTGATGCGTTTTCTACCAATCATAAAAAAAGCATTCCAAAAGGAGTTTAGGGGTTTCTTCTCGTGGCTGAATGTTGATTGGGGATGTTAAAGAAAATCATGTTAATGGTCACCCGATCGAAATAAAGAAGGATCTCAACAGTTATGTATGTTTCACACAAGTTTTAAAAGATGTTGTCTCAGAAATCTTTAGGAAATTTGCTTTAAAATATGTACTTCATATTTTTGGAAAATGACAAAACCAACAAATGAGGCATTTAGAGTGATCGGAGCGCGATGTCTCAGATGAACAAAATTGTAGTTCTAAGTGTGGCCTATCACCTGGTATCATTGGATTTTTAATATTTTGTTTAGTTTATTTTATACAAATTTTTAAAACCTCACTTTAGAACTATTTTTTTGGTAATTTTTAGAGAAACTTCAATTTTACACCCCGAAGGAGTGGTTTTACAAGGTTTTTTGTAATTATCAAAATTGAAGGTCGACTAATGAGCTTTCCAACGCACCCACACTTTTCAAGTTCCGTTCACTAGAATCTGAGATATAACGAATAATGTAAGGCAAAGCAGAAAAAATATAAAAGTATTAATAAAAAAAAATTGTTACGTATAGGAGCAAAACCAAGACCAGATTCTTAATCAGGGGACTTGACTCTATCAAACGTACCATGTGAGATCTCCGTTAACAAAACCGTGTTGCATAGTGTAATTTACCTGATAGAATATTAGACCGGGACTTTTACTCAATTCTACCGATTTTTTGACTTTTTGAGATATCGAGAACAGCTAACAGCTCCACTTGCGGAAGAAAACAATGATCTCTTGTGGAAAAAGAATTATTATTAAAATATTTTTCTGTCAAAAATGTCATTTAGCTCTGTCCAATTTGATACAGTGAAAACAGAGATGACAAAGTACAGGGAGTTCCGGCTTGAGTGAAAACAGACTTAAAGAATTTGATAAGAATTGCCTACTATTGAGAGCTCAATTTTTGAAGTACCCCTAAATGTATATAAATACAGTAGACTCTCGATCTATCGGCTCCTTTTCAATCGGGCGAAAAATGTTGTTGGCAATTTTAACGTTTGATTCTGAAGCAAATTTGCTCAAATTCGCTGTAGTTCTATATCTTATCCCAAAGATATCTCCTACAGATATGCAATTTTACCCGAAAAATTCTTTCAAAGCGGAGCTCCCTGTATTATATTTTTCGCATAGGGGAAAGTGCTCTCCCTTCGAACGTTCATGCCTTCGAATAATGTGAATTTATTTTGTTTTTCGTAAGAGATTTACACTAAATTATTATGGAATTATCAACAATTGATGATAAGCCAACTAATATTTAATAGAAATGTGTAAATCTCTTAGGAAAACTAAAAAAAATCACTTTATTCGAAGGCATGAACGTTCGAAAGGAGAGCACTTTCCCCTACATCTCTTGTTCATGCACTAAGAGAAATCCGAAAAAGTCAAAATAACATTCCGGAAATGTTAATTTTACCTTGCAGTATTGATCCGAAATCGGTGTAAATATTATGCTTTTTAGGTGTATTAGGGCTTAAAGTTACCTTTTTTCTTGTTATTTTTACCCTTAAAAAGGTGTAAAATTAACACTAAAAAATGTTATATTTTCACACCTAAAAAATGTCAAAGTTATGAGAAAAAAAGTTAATCGCACTCCTGTTTTTTCTCAGTGTCACGGTTAACTATCGATTTAAACTGGTTTATAAATTGCAAGAAAATCATCTAATAATTTATAAATTTCATAATAAATTCCAATCCTTCTTAAAAATTTGACAATTAAACTTTAATTCATACTAAAATTTGAAGAAATATTTTGGTGAACTTGAACTTATATTCGATGTCGAAAATACTTTCAGTCATAGGTAAGTATGGAAGAAATGTTCGCTTGGTCTACCTCCAAAATGTACTCGAAAAAAAGAAATCGTAGGAGGTTTTCAAAGAAAAACAAAAACAACATGGGGGTCACAGAAGACCGGAAGTCGATATCTCTTATCGTTGGACTTCTAGCCCGTAATAGACTTTCGGACAAATAAAAATAAAATATTAAAGAATGATACATCAGTTATGAGTACTTCACCGATTCATTAGCGATTAAGACCAATGCAAGCGGATTAGAATTACAAGAACTTTCCAAAAAATCCAAATTTCAGGAAATCGTTCGATATTTTGCCCTACAGAGTGGGTAAACTTCAGCCTACTAAAATTCGATGTCGAACTTTTTTTCATAAATACACTGGGAAAAATCCGAAAAAGTTAAAATAACATTCCGGAAATGTTAATTTTGCCCTGCATTATTGATCTGAAATCGGTGTAAATATTATGCTTTTCAGGTGTATTATGGGTCAAAGTTACCCTTTTTCATGTTAATTTTACGCTTAAAAAGGTGTAAAATTAACATTAAAAATGTTGATATATTTTTACACCTAAAAAGTGTTAAAGCTATGAGGAAAAAAAGTTAATCGCACCCCCGTTTTTTCTCAGTGTACGAACAAAATGTTCACCTAGGCTACGCCCAAAACATATTAGAAAATAAAAGAAATCGTAAGAGCTGTTTTCGAAAAAAATAAAAAAAAACATGGTTTTGTAAAAGAATGAAAAAGGGGGTGGGGGAAAGGAGAAAAATGTCAGGAGATAATGCCTTTTTTTTAGTAGGGGTCGTCGAAAACCGGAAGTTTATATCTCTGACAGTTTAAGCTTAAGCTCTAGATCGGTGACAAATTCGAAAAAATCCGATTGTATATTGCATTGCTCTCTCTCTTTTTGAGTTCAAGCAGTTAATAAAAATAATTGTCTGTAGAGTTCTGATTACCATTGAATATCGCAAATCAAAACCCGATCAAACGACAGGAAATTAATTTAAATTAATTCAACAGGGAGCTTTTCCGCAAACTTTGTAGCTGAAATTTTGTCTTTCAATGTAAATAAATCGTAAAGCATCAAGAATTATAAATCCAGAACAGTTTTCAAGTTTCGCTGTATTCTGGACTGTTCCCTTTTCGTTTCGCAATGAAATTCTTAAAACATTATGAAAATAATAAAATATAAAACTTTTAGTTTTAGCTATATTTTCATAATTTAAAATTTATAATCCCTTTAATTAATTTTTTCTTATTCAATTCTTTGAGAAAAATGTTATCCTTTTTTGTAATTTGAGGTTATGTTGGACTTGACCTTAAATTCAAATAAATAGGCCGTCAGTGTTTCACAAAACTTCTCATTCAGATTAAATGTATGCCCTTACAAAATACTTTGGTATTTTTTCTGCAGATTTGAACCTCTTATTTTATCGTATGTTACTTAATATAGTTCCTAACTATGCTGAAAAATCTTATTGAAAATTTGAGGTTATATTCAAAGAATACAATCTAAGAGCAATTTTTATAGAATTTACAAATAAGTTACAAATTTATTACACTTTCTATTGTAAACTAAGCTTAAAGGATGACCCAATCTTCAGTACTGCAGTCCCTTAAGTTGTTAATCAAAAAACAATGTTAATTTTCGTTTTTCACGAAAAATATTTTTAAAACACATTCTAAAATACAAAAAATTTTTAAAGAAATGTAGTTTAAGAAGTATATTAAATTAATCCATAATTTTCCAAAATCGTACAATTACTGATTAAAACCTTACAGTGAAAAAGAAACCCTTAATATTTGCAATACATTTAAGGTTAGAATCACTATAACCTCACATTTTAAAATACTTTTCTTTGCTTAAAATGAGAATGTTTGTCATTAGAATAATAAAAGTATTTTGTTGCTAATTTTAGGATTTTGTACCAAGAAGTATTCCAAACGAAAAATTCAAATGTATAAAATAACTTTATGGCACAGAGATTATGTAGAGTTTTTAATTAAGTTTTCTTGTAAATGATTTCTCATAAAAATATGACGTATGATTTTCTTAATCAAAAATAATTATATTTTCATGTTAGCAACTTTATTATTACAAAACAGATTAATTATAACATCATGATAAGTGTCATTCGGTAGAATGAACTCTGCAAATCGGATTAATATGGGGTCAAAAGAATTCAATGTTCAAGTCATGAGTGGGGAAACTGGGATACTTTGATTTGGGGAAGCTTTAAAATTAGGTCTTTTTCTCCCATTTTTAAATGGAATTAAGCCTGATCATAATATAATATAGCTTCACAAATCAATTGTGAAAATAGTTTACACTATGAAAAGGCTCAATTCTAATTAAAAATAGAAGAAGAAAAAAACAATTTCAAAACTGCTCCAATGTAAAGGTGCTCCGCTTCCCCCTATTTGACTTTCTCTATTCGAAATTACTTAAAATTTCAAATAAGATTTATATCAGTTTAGTTGGAATACTTGTATATAATTTAGATTTACAAAGATTGAAGGAAAAAAAGAGATTAATTAGATGTATTTCATGAATAATACAGCAATTTTGAATCACTTTATATTTTGGTTCAGAATGAATCAAATTTGATTAAGGACAAAACACAAAATCATTTTTTGATATTTTTAAAGTAAATTTTAAGTATTCCATTTATGCAATCGTATCACTGATTACTACTCTTGCTAGGTTCAATAATTTTGCAGATTTTCCTATGATTTTTTTTATAGCAATTTCACGCTTAAGCTTCAACTTCTCAATTAACAAAACGTCACAATTAATTATCTTAATTCATTTTTGCAAATTTCTAGTAAAGTCTTGACAAGAGAGAGTATAGAGAGATCATGAGAATCACGCAAAAACCTACCCAACATCCCAACATGAATTGAGAGATTTATGGGCAAAATCAACGAAAAAGTGAACAACTTAATTAGAAAAACCACCCCCTCTCAATATAATTAATTGCACTTACATACCACCATAGAAGATAATTATCATTTACCCTACTTTTACATCCTCCACAGTTAATAAACAATCTTATGTACAGTGTAAAATGGATTGTATAGCAAAGTCCATGCTCACTCTCTCTCTCTCTCACTCACTCTCTACCCTCCATTTGGTACAAAATACTCAAAGTAGGGATTCTTGTGTGAATTGAAAAGAAGCATAAAATTGTATGTGTGCGCTTCCCTAATGATTATAATATGGGAAAATTAATTAAAATTGCACTGCAGAATATTATGTCTAAATAGAAAGATGAGAGTGCACCAATTCGCATTGATGACCATTCTTCATCGTTTTGTGCTATGTTTTGTGCTTGGGCATCATCGTTCAACTGGCCTGCAAGAGATGTGTTAAATGGGCACCTCTTGACGGGCGATCGTGAGAAATGTACAATGTGCTCTAGTCATTTGCCTCTTCTATGCTAAGCCAAAGAGATAACTCCCCATGTTGTATGTATTTCTCGCCTCACAAGACTCGAATGTCAGGCAAAATGATATTAAATTACCTGATTTTTAAATTATTACGTATTACTTACGTCACTGAACCAATTATGGGAATGTAAAAATAAGATTTATTGCAACATCTCAAGAAATTGGAGCACTTTAGGGCTACAACGCATTGATCGTTGTACTTTGAAAATAATTTAGCCGAGACACATACCAGACAAATACTATTAATGTTATTATTGCTTCCAAGTTAAAAATAAATCTTTTACAGCATTTTTATTGGCAACTTTCGATAAGGAAACAGTAAAAACATTTGAGATCCTCAGAAGATAATGATACCTTTCACGCTCAGACTATTGGTCTTAATGGGGTGAATCTTAGCTAATTGAAAAATCTAGCAGAAAGTTTTTCCTTCTTATTTTCAATAGATCGATCGATTGATAAACAAAATTTTTAATGCTTTTGATACTCCTTTTTTCGTGAAATTCGTGAAAATGAAAGAAAATTTCGTGAAATGAAAATTCGTATATCTTTCTTTCTCAAACGTCTTGCATTTGTCTATTTTACTTTTTCGCATTGAAAATTGGAGTGAACTAAATTGAATTTGTTGTGATGTTCAAGAAAAGAAGAGTAAGAAAGACAAAGGCAAAACTTTTGAGAGAGAATTAGGTGTAAATTTCAATTTCATAATATATTTCTAATCTAAAAGTTGTGCTGCAGTCATTATAGCTCCAGCACACCTTTTAAATCATGAAAATTTCATGAAGTCGAAATTTGAATCCTTTTCTTTCTTACGCATTCTGCATATATTTATCTCATTCTTACGCACTGTTCTTCTTCTTCTTTTAAACGTCCTAACAAATTCAATTTAGCTCAATCGAATTTGCAGTTCCAAATAATGAGATAGACATATGCAAAAATGAGAGAAAGAAAGGAATCTGAATTTTTATTTCCTGAAATTTTTCTGATCTAAAAGATGTGTCGGAGCCATTAGAAAGAAATTCTTGGAATTTGGCAAAAACAACATAAAAGAAAGAATTCTTTAATGTTCGATTGAAATATATATTAGAAACCGCATTTTGGTAAAAATTCGTGTCCTTACGGATAGTCAGAAATGAAATTAGTAACTTTTAACCGCACACAATCAAATTTCCCATTTTATTTTTCGTTTTATCAACTATGTTTTATTAAATTTTATCTTGTATAAAGTATCTGAGAATTTAATATCATTTTTCACAAGAGACATTCAATCCTAAAAATTTAGTTGCCAGGAAATTGATTTTTCTAAAATAATAATAACATAACCTCAGTTTGTGCAAAAAGTAATATTGCCTAAATTTTTAAAATTTTACTGAATTTAAATTAAATTTTTATAAGTATTCTTGTTGAGATTTTAAACATATTAAACCTTCTCAAGACCTCGAAACATAAACTATTTCAGGTATGACATATAACCTCAAAAACAAAACATTTCTTCCATCATAGAGGTTATTTCGGAATAAAGGGAAATTTGGTGTATTACCTGCCTCTTGAAATCCATTATCACAACTTCTAGCTTTATATTTTTAACAAATTATAAAGTCACAAAGTAATTCCAAGTTATAATGGTCCAAGTTTGCTGTTTGAAACACCTTTTGTCTCTTGGGAAAAGGAACTTCTAACCTCAAAAATTGAGGTTAAGTTTCCGTGAAATTTTGAGATAAATCTTGTATTGATCTCAAAACAACAAAAAGTCATTCAAAATTCAAATCCAATTAGCTAGAAAAATATAAAGGAAGGCCCAATAATAAATTTTGCAAGATAAACTATGAACTAACCTCTTTTTTTAGGTTATGTCTTTTAAACTTAAAAAAGGGTTATATTCTTTAATTTAGCTAAAAGACTAAAACGTTATAAAATTAGGTCCTTATGCTTTTTAGGATAAAATAAACATTTGAAGATAAAATATATGTTTAAAATAATCAAATTTGTAAAAAGAATTTCTAACAATTAGAGAAGTTACGGGGTTGATTTCTTTTACAGTTTGAATAGTTTTTTGGAGGTTTTATAATTAAAGTAAATTTATCTACTGTGATTCTTTTTAACCGTAACTCGAGGAGAAATCTCGATTCGATAAGATCAGGATTCACTCTACTTCTAATTTAAACACAAAAAACGTTGAATTCCAAACAGTTTGATATGCATCAATGTCAATTCCGTAAGAAAATTTGGTCCCACTTTACATTGATAAGCAGGTTTCTTAGAAACTTTTTTAGAGGTTAAGATTAACATAACCTAAAAATATCAATTTATATATTGGGCATGTAATCAAACCTCTTCTCTACAAGTCTTGAGTATTGTCTTTTCTTATTAGATTGTCAGGAATCAATAATAATTTTTTCACATAACCTCATATATTCCAATGCTTTCGTCTCTTCGGATACTCTAGTTTATGGTTACAAATAATAACTTTAATAACCCAGCAAACACAGGTATCTTTAAAAAAAACAGCGTTTTCAACACAGTTTTGTTGAGTCGATCAGCAAAAATATGCTGACCGCTCAGCAGTTCTTGAACAAAAAGTGCTAACCAAATTCAGCTGAAAATACAGATGTTTTCAGAATGTATAGGGAACCGACGTTGATATTAACTTAATGAACAATCCGGTGATCGTCGGATGGGAGGAGGTTCAGCCCAGAATAAAAATTTCTTTTCTTCCCAGAGCTTTCGATGCTCTACGCACCTTCTTCAGTGGTCGAAAATGTTAAGCTTTTTCTGGGACTTCGTCTCGATTGGGGACAAGGATGATGTCTTTTCTGGGTACA
This sequence comes from Phlebotomus papatasi, assembly GCF_024763615.1. NCBI lineage: Eukaryota > Metazoa > Arthropoda > Insecta > Diptera > Psychodidae > Phlebotomus > Phlebotomus papatasi. Next base: position 23,130,794 of record NC_077222.1, read on the forward strand.
TAGATCACTGAGTTTACACACTTTTAGACACTTTACAGCAATTAAAAAAAAAACTTTCAACAATTTCTACAATAAATGATTGATTTTGGCTAAAACACTTTTTCTTCCTTTATTTGGCGCTCTAATGTGGCTTTGTTTTGATATGTTTTCCGCTTCAACTGAATTGGAATCGGTTAGCATTTGGTGCTCGCTGGGAAATCTTTGCAACGTTATAGAACCATAAAACATCATCAGACGATCCCTGAACGCGCTTCTGTTGAGCAAGTGTACTAGCATAACCTCAAAAGAATAAAATCGAGCATATTGCCTGTTTCCACTCAATTTTTCAAGTTTTATTCTCAAGATAAAACCCTTTCTAACTTCTGCGATTGAAATAATAATTTTGCCTCTTTTCAAAAAATTACACGCGTATAAAATTGTATAAATACCGGTGTAATATACTTCCACTGCACTTATGCCAGGAAATTACCGCGTACACTGATGCAATTCGCATAGGAGATCAATTGTAGCATCATTTATCGGTTTCTCCCATCCCATCACTTAATATTTGTTTTACTCCTTTTTTTCTATCTAACCACTCATTCTTCCCCTTTTCTCTCGCCCTTTTCCACACCTTTTTCTTTCACCTTGAATGTCTATGGAGAGAATTTTCTTTTCCTTTTTCTCTCTCTTTATTTAAAGTTGTAGACTTTGTAGGAAGACTTTAGAATAAATCTCTCAATAGACAAGAGTTCTCACACATGAGACTTTCAAAATGATATTGGAATCTAGAACTTTTCTACTAATTAAATTAGCCGCCATGTAAATTGTTGGTAATATTGGAGGTGAATTGAAAGAAATAAATATTGAGTTGAGTCGGAAATATTCAACAAATCTATTTGATGTTTTCATTTAAAGGCAAAACCATATGAAAAAAGATAAAAAACATTAAAGCAAGGAAAGAGATATTGGACTGAAACATCTGCGATACTCACATATTAGCAACATTTTAATAATTCCTTAATTCTTCCCGCTTTTTTGGCCATTCCACTTAAATAAAAGAAAAGTCTAAATCCATATAAATCAATCCAATATAATTCTTTCACTTTTCCATCCTCTTTCCTTTATGTCTCCCTCACTATATAGATATACACAACAGCATGAAAATCTACCCCATTGTACTTGTTGTTCTTTAGGCGTTGCCGTTCGCTCATTTTAAATGCACCACTCTTTGCTGGATTTTAAAATGAGGCATGATTTTTACGATTCACAAATTTGAAATACGATCAGTCGATATGTTATTAGCAGCACTAAAGAAAAGGGATTTCTGCCATCCACTAGCCCCCATCACCATTGATGGAGATTAAGCACGAAATGCAATAACTAAACAACAAACTAACAATCCAATAATTATTATTAATAAATAATCATAACGATAAATAATGATTAAATATCCAATTGGACAATTTAATGTTTTACTGGACGTAAAGTTAAATTGCACAAAAAAATGTAAAACTTTTTGAGCCAGTTGTTTCACCTTTTTCCTAATGTACAAAATACTCTTTGATGAAAAATGAAACTTTTACAGCCCAAACCACCATCTCAAATGCCATGTGAGCAAAATTAAATTAATTTTATCGTCGACATCCAAATATATCCATCTCATAAAGTGTTTTGCTATAATTGTTCAAAAGTTATAAGCGCGATATCTAAAATACATCATACTCATATTCCATCTCACTCTTACTCCTTTTCCCTTATGCTCTTTTTCACCTTTTTTTTTTGTTATTTAAACCAAAACTTTGAGTGACGCAACGTTAATTACTTTTCAAAAGATTCCTTCAATTAATCTTTGTCGTCTAGGATTCATATGTATGGGCTATATAGAGAAAAGAGAGTGAGAGATTGTACCATCTAGTACTATATGGTTGATATCTTATGCTTAGAAAATGTCTCTTTTCATTTCTTTAACTTTAAATTCACTGTTAGGTTAAAACTTTATTGAAAATTTGATTTAAGTCGTACAGTTTGAGGTTATAATATACATTAAGCCCTAAACAGATATACGACTCAAGCCGATAGATGGCTTAGTGGAAAACTCATAGAAATACAGTCCAATCATTATTTTTATTACAATTACCTAAGCCATATCTCGCTTTAAACAATAAGTGTGTCCAGAACATAACCTTACATTAAACATTTAACATAACCTAAAATATTGCAGATTAACCTATTAAACAAAAACGAAATAAAGTCCATAATTTTCCGTAATTTCTGCCGAACGATGCAAAGAAATATTGAAGGATATTTAGTTTTCGATTGCTCTTTTTCTTTACATTTTAATTCTAACGAGTTCTAACCTAAAAAAAAACTTGTCAAATAAAAAGTTTCGTGAATTTTTATTAAATTCTGATGTAAGCAGAATATGGATTTTTGATTACGAGAGTAAAAGTCTAAGCTAAAGCGAGCTTGAAAAGTTCCTGCTATGACGCGATCTTCTTTTTCAAGGTTAAGTTGCACATAACCTTAAATATAAACTACCTGAAAAACGTGAAAAACCAATCTAAAAATGAATGATAAAATAAATCAAGTATAATTTGTTTAGCTTTCTAACGAACAGGCATACATTTTTATGTAATTCTGAGTATATTTTACAATTGATTGTCATTTTCTTATTACCTCAATTTTTCATCTTAACCTTTTCTAAAGATAAAATCAATTATTCAAACCAAAAATTACACTAGCTTTTATTGATACAGTACTATTTCGATAGAGTCAACCCATAAAAAGTATAAACACTGTGAAAAAATATGTAAAATACCAGGTTTAATGTCAAACTTTAAAACTACTTTTGTTAACTAAGAACCTGACAGAATTTTTACCGAGTCAAATATTACCTACAGCAATTAATAAGTTAGATTTAGAATATTACTGATAAAGAATCAAATACTTTGACTCTTTGAAGTCGTACTGTAGTTATAAATAACTAAAAACGTAACAAGTAAGAGCTTATATTTCATAATAACGATCTTTTTAGAAGTTACATAACCTCAAAAAATTTAGAGGTAGGCAAATCGTTCAATTTTTCTTTAGAAATTCATTTTAATAACAATTTTACTTATTAATTCAAATTTTTATATTTTGATAGTCTCTTGTTTTTTTTTAGAGGAATTAGACGAAAAAATTACGTTGAAGTTTGAGGTTATGTTGTACCTAACCCCAAAGAAATTAACGTCCGTGTGAGCACAATTAGCTGAAAAAATCAGCGTTTTCAGCATATTTTCGCTAAATCGATTGAAAAAATATGCTGAGTAGTCAGCAATTCTCCTACAAAAAATGGTAACCTAATGGAAATGGCACTGTCTCGTGAGTTTTGTTTGACGTTTAGCAGAATTTACAGTAGAGTTCCTCAAATTTGAACATTTGGGTGGTATAGATGACATTTCTCACTCCTCAAATTTGAACAATATTTTCAAAAACGTAACGGAATTCACGTGAAATGCACTTTCCCTAATTTAAAATGAATAACTTTAGAGAATATATTAATTTCATTTATTATGAAACAAATGAAATTCGTTGTCGAAGTTAATATAATACAAAATTATTGAAGAAACACCAGAGAAAAATGGTTCTAATTTAGACTCCACGCAAAACTTTCTTCACATAACCTCAAATTTTACATTTTGAACGCAACCGTTGTTCAAGTTTGAGGAGTTCAAATTTGAGGAACTCGACTGTAGCTGAAAAATACATGTTTTCAGCTGAATGGAAATCGGTGTATTTTTGACAATTCAGGTTCAAATAACTGATTTTAGTAATTCAAAATAAAATTTGATCGATATGAATTTCGACAATTTAGAATACTTTCAGGCCCTTTAAAAAATCCTACAAGGGTTCATTTGTTCCGTTGTAGAAATTAGGGGATCTTGCCCTAATAAAGTGCCCAAAGTATTTCGTATCCAAATTGGTCAAACAAATAAAAAAAAATGAATCATAACAGAAACTGGAACAGTAAAAAATCTTATGAAACTTCGACACGTGCAACCCATGCAACAAATCTCTAAATTAAATATTCGCATTTAAATTGTATTATGATGTATTAAACTCCCGGAGAGCATTGATGACAATAAATCCTATCTAACCTAAAAGCGAAACCCACTTTTTCAGGTTAGAATTAACATAACCTCGAATTTAGAAGAAAAACCTTCAAAGAAGTCTTCTTAAAGGCAGATTAACTGGATTACCTAAATTAATTTTCTCTTAAAATATTTTGAGAATTCAATTTTGACAATTATTACAAAAAATCTTGATCACCAAAAAAAATCGGGGGTGACATGATAACTCATTTTCGATATTATCGACTGTCGATTCTGAAAACTTTAAACGATAGCTGCACTGGTAAAAATAAAAGAATCAAATTGATCCAAATTTGATCCTTTTGCAAAGGTTGGATCAAATTTCGAAATATGAATTCATATTTCTCATAATAGGACATGTGAATTTGATCCATCCTTTGCAAAAGGATCAATTTCATCCTTTTATTTTTACCAGTGTGCACTTTCTGTAACTAATATAGATGTTTATCAACAGTCTCATTCTTTTAAGAATGTCGTAATGAATGGCCCAACAATCCGTAATAAGTCGACATTCACTTAATCTAACAGATAAAGATTTATCGATACTATCTATTCGATAGTGTCGAAAAGTTATCATTCTATCCCTGAAATATCAAATCGAATTGAGGTTATGTTAAATGGTCCTTCAGCTCAAAATTGGACATAAAAATGGTTATAAATAGGATTTAGGCAATTTTGCAGGATTTCCTTAAGAAAGAGATATTTAATCGTCTACAAAAGCTAAAATTACCTCACATAACCTCAATTTTAACTTTGAAAAATTCTCACTTAATACCAACCTACGGAAAAGGTATATTTTAAGAGTCATAAAATTAGAAATATCCTATTACGATCCAATAATTATGATTTATTGGCTGTTTAAAACTCTTAAATGATCCTTTTGCCACCTTGAAAAGTTCTTGGAAAATTACCAAAATTTCAGTACTACTTCCAATGCCTCTGTACGCACAATCTATACATTAAAAACCTAAATGTCTCATCTTTGAGAAGTGAAAATTTCCCTCCTCGCCTCCCAAATGGCATAATGTCTATAGCAACATGAAAAACCCCCAAAAGATCATGATGAGAAAGAAGAGTATCAGCAAAAATAGATATCCTCTTTCTAACCTCATCCAAAATAAAATATATTTGAACATGGCAGAAGAATCTATCTCCTCACACTCTCCCTTGAAAATGAAATAATAATTTATCTCTTATATCAAAAAATCATTCTGAGAAAATTTTCAACACGAATGGATCAACAACATTTTTATATATCCTCCTCCCCCTCACTCTCTATCTCTCTCTTTCTCTGGCTTAACATTTCAATTAATTTACACTTTAAAAATAATTCCATTGGAGAAAAAACACGCATTTTTCATTCGCTGACAATAAAATATTCTTTGAAGAAGTTCTGTGTTGGGGTGTATGAGGAAGTCTTTACAAATTTTTATACAAATTCCAAACAAACAACACAAATAAATTGGTTGTTAATTCATCTCTTATATCTTTCTTCTCACTTCTACGGGAATTTTTCATATATTTCTGTGTTTTTTTTTCTGGCTATCTTAAGGTTTTCCCTGAGTGCTTTACGGAATGGCAGATTGTCATTCTGGAGAGTCACATATTCTTGGTTAAATAAATGTAAACGGTGTGAGAGAGTGAGAATATTTCTTTTGCCCACCGTATATAACTTTATAAATTACACAAATGACATCTTAATTGTTATGAATGTATCAGCGTTATTCGGAATATATGTGCCCACACTTTGCACGATAATACCCTCCATTCATGATGGCATTAAATGAAAAGTACAAATTGATGCTTCATTCAGTGTATACGATGGAAGAAAAAATTATTGTTAAACTGCTGTTTGAATGTCCCATTGGCCATACAATAACCGTGACGAGTGTTTAAGAGTGTTGAAAAAGAAGATGTGTGTCTTTTTAACCATTTTTCTTTCCCTCCCCTTGCAATATCTACATAATATAATATGAGCCATGTATTTCATTTTCACACCGTGGACAAGGAAGGATGGATGGTTTTCACACCTTTTCAGTAGAACACGACGAATATTTAATGAATTTCATCTTTTATTATTCATGAAATTAATATTGTATTGAAATGATGACTGGTATCGTCATTAATTGTTTCTCTCTTACATTCTTTACACGCCATCATCTATGTCGAGAGAGTCACATAAAACTTTTTTTTTCTTATATATTATTTCACTAATATGAACATTAAATAGACTTAATATATTTTGTCGCATACACACCTTTACAAAATGGGGATGGTAACAATGAGAAAAATTATGATGAATAATATCCACCATTCTTGGCGTTGACAAAATAATCGAAATTCTACGTGATCTTCATAGAAATGTCTCACGGCATCAAAAAGATATCTCATTCCCATTTTCATCTTCTTTTTTCACCACCAAACAATATTGCTCTCTGTACTCTTGAGACACAATTTTATGTCGGCATTATTTGAAAATTTTATTCATTACCTGGATAGAAAGTCACTTGGACTAAATTGATGGTTCAATAAAAGATACAATGGACACATTATTAGTTAGGCAAATTTCTTATTTTGGCACGTTAAAATTATACTTTTAAGATATTCAAGTACTAAAATGTTTAGTACAGGAATTGTACTAAAATATTCAGTACAAAAATGTACTGAAATGTTTAGTACAAGGATGTACTAAAACATTTATTACAAGAATGTGAAATTGCTCTCAAACTCTACTTACAGAGAACAGAGCGTAACTGTGTTATCACACTTGTACATTAAAATTTTAATATGATTCACATTAATTGTCGCTGGTGAGAGTCCAAATGTGTAATTTGTGTGTTTGAATCATTTTATATCCAAAATTTGATCTATTTGTTGATAAAAAGGTAGACTTGACCCGCAAAATTTGATATAAATTGATTTATAGCATTAATGCGAAAAATTAATGCGATTTTCTCATTAATTTTTTAATGTGAAAAATATTTATGCTTTAGGTAAATTTAAACTTATTTTTGCAGGCCAAGTCTACTTGTTTATCGATAAATAGAAAAACCCCAAATATTAAGTGACTCAAAGACACAAATAACATATTTGGGCACTCACAAGCGACAATTAATGTGAATCACATTGAAATTTTAATGTGCAAGTGTGATAACGCCGTAAAGGTATTTAGAGAGAAATTTAGTATAATATATCCATCTTCAGATGGATAAAAGCATATCTGAATGTGAGAATGTACATTCCACCTTCAATGCCACTCGCCGAAGATAAACTAAAATTTTTAGCAAATGCATCTACTAAAACATTTAGTACAAGCTTGTACTAAAACCCACCCACCCTTAGCCAATTGTTCTATGGAGCTGTTTGAAGCTAACTCAAAAATTGATCTCAAAGTCAGCTTATACTTCAAAGAGCGAAAAGCTATTTAGACAGAAATTTAGTATATTCATCCCTCTTTGCAAAGGATAGTTTTCACACTAGAACCGACATCAAGTAACGGTTACGAGTGCAGAAAAATTCTCAAATGAAACCGCATTTGAGAAAGTGTCTTCTATTTTGAAGCCAACTTGCCGAAGATAGACTAAACATTTAGCAAATGCATGTACTAAAACGTTTAGTACACACATGTACTAAATCCCACCCTTGGCCAATTGTTCTTTTACATGGAGCTGTTTGAAGCTAACGCATAAATTAATCTCAACTTCAGCTTATACTTCAAGGAGCGAAAAGGTATTTAGACAGAAATTTAACATTTTCATCCCCCTTTGCAAGGGATAGAGTTTCAACACTAGAACCGACATCGAGTAACGGTTACGAGTGCAGAAAAATTCTAAAATAAAACCGTAGTTGAGAAGGTGTCTTCTATTTTGAATCCCACTCGCCGAAGATAGACTAAACATTTAGCAAATGCATGTGCTAAAACGTTTAGTACAAGCATGTACTAAAACCCACCCTTAGCTAATTGTTCTTTTACATGGAGCTGTTTGAAGCTAATTCATAAATTGATCTCAAACTTAGCTTACAGAAAACAGAGGGAAAAGGTATTTAGTCAGAAATTTAGTATATTCATCCCTCTTTGCCAGGGATAGAGTTTTCACACTAGAACCGACATCAAGTAACGGTTACGAATGCAGAAAAATTCTCAAATGAAAAAGCATTTGAGAAGGTGTCTTCCATTTTGAAGGCCACTCGCCGAAGATAGACTAAACATTTAGCAAATGCATGTACTAAAACGTTTGGTACACACATGTACTAAAACCCACCCTTGGCAAATTGTTATTTTACATGAAGCTGCTTGAAGCTAATTCATAAATTGATTTCAAACTCAGCTTACAATGAACAAGACAAAAAGGTATTAAAACGGAAATCTAGTATATTTATCCCTCTTTACAAGAAGGGACAGAATCCTGTACAGAAGAAACGTCTAGAATTGACATTATATTGAGTAACAGATACATGTGCAAAAAATTCTCATACGAATCTGTGAAAAAACGTGCGAAGGTACCTTCCACTGTAAATTTTGAAGGCCTCTCGCGAAAGGTGACTAAAACATTTAGTACATTCATGTACTAAAACTTTTCATTATTTTTTCCATTTTTTCTACTGAATTTTGTTACTTTTTAAATTAAAATTATTTAGTAAAAAGTATAAAACGATTATTAAACAAATTTAAATATAAAAAAACGTCTAAATTTTGATATTAAACATTACCTAATATTTTCATTCACGATTAATTTATTTATAATAAACAAAAATATATTTTGTTTTTTTTTTTTTTTTGTAAGTGCTTTTGAATTCCAGATCGGATTTTCGAAATGCTTATGCAACATTTGACCTATTAAAAAGTTCGCAAAAATTTGTAAATTTTTTGCAGACATTTTTCATAACATAATCACTTAACGAACATTGTCACCCTTTTAAAAAAGATTTGTTCGTAAATGTTTGTATGCAAATACCAAGTTTTTTGTAATATTTTGCCATTTATTCGTACAGTTTTATTTGACTGGCAAAACTTTGATAACAAATAGCGAAAAGTTTTTGAATTCCCACTGGGAAGTCCAAAAAAGCTCGTAAGTCGTATAACTCATTAAAAAGTTCGTAAAAGTTTATACTTTCACGCAACCATTTTTCGTAACATTATCACTTGACGAGAACTTCTTCTTCTTTAACAAATATTTGTTTGCACAATTTCGTTTGTCTAGCAAAACTTTACGAACAATTGACAAAATTTTACAAAAAATTTTCTTTGAGTTTACAAACGTTTACGAACAAATGTTTGTAAAAGAACAAAAAATGCTAATCAAGTGATTAAGTTACAAACAATTTTAGGAAGAAGTACAACCCTTTACGAACTTGTTTCTGAGTTAGACGATTTGCGAGCTTTTCGCTAGTTCCCAGTGAAAATTCACAAAAAGTTACGAACAATTTTGCAAAATATTTTTTCTGTGTATTTGTATAGGAATATTTCCGAACAAATATTTATAAAAGAACAAAAATATTCGTTACATTAGTTATTACGTTATGAACAATATTAGTAAATTAAATGATTAATGAGCGTGAATCATTAATTGAAAACGTAAAATAATTTTAGGCAAAGGATGATCAAAATATTTAATTTTATTACAATCTTAAAAGGAAATTTGAATTAATATAAAAACATAAATTAAATACAATTTGAAAAAAAACAATTAAACTCTTTTTTCTTCAGAGTATCTTATTTGTTTTTCGGATATTTAACTTCGTAAAATATTTTTCAAAGTTAATCAAAAATCAAACACTTAAACTGGTTCCCTTACTTCAACATAATATTGCGACATATTTATCATAAATATCCTTATTTTTCAATAGAGTCAGATACTGCCTAAACCGACAAAATATTAACAACCTCCCCTTGAGGTCACGTATTGAAAATATTTCCAATTGAAATTTGAGAATTATTTGACAGAAAAGTTCGGCAAGCAAAAAGGAGAAGAGAGAAGGAAAAAAATTATTTTGATACCATCTGAGCATATGTTTCATATTAAATTATGTTGAAAATCTATCACCCTCGAGTCGCATTCAAACATCTCTCACAGAGCCATCGAAAATGGTTCGAAATGATGAAATGAAATTGAATTTTTCGGGCAAAAGGAGAAAAAGTCCTAAAAATAGAAATGGCATTAAAAGTCATGAAACAGGGCGACATGTAATATTAATTTTTTTTCCTCTCTGGAATTGAAGAAGATGATGGGATCGTTGCTGATCTCAATTGCCAAGGGGGAGGATTTTCTCTCAATAAGATCACTTCCTACTATTTTTAGAGATCCTCTTTCTTTTAACACAATTTATTAACACGATTTACTATGTGCAATTGTCAAATGGGGGATTCTCGTGACTGAAAATTTCTACCCTCCACAGAACGATGAAAGAAAATATTTAATTCATTTAGGAACCGACACGGTGAACAATCAAAACATCCTCATGAATTTTCTTTCGAATTTTCCTCACTTTTACTTTTGCTCATGCACTTTCTTCCCGCATTCTTCAATCTTACTCTCTCTCTCTTGGAGATTCTTCCTTCCTCCTCCACCCCAGAAATTCATGTAAGACACGAGACAAAATGAAAAGCCACACAGACTTTTGGAGAGACAACAAACAAACAGTTTTCCTCAATTTCATTTTTTTTTTCCTTCAACATGTTTTCTACCGACATCACTGCAATACTTTGTGACACAAAACGAAAATAAACCAGAAAAAGAGAAGGAGAAAAAATTGGACATTTTATCCACATTTTTCTTGTCGCATTTTCAAGGTTAAGCACAATAAAAATAAGATAAACACTCGTTCTTTTCTCCAGAATTCAGAAACAAAAATTTACATATTTATAAGAATGCGGAGGTCTATTGGGGAGCGCTTTGCCAAACAAAGCCTTTGGTATTTTTCGGAAATTTGGAAAGTCTGGATGGGAATTTTTGCAACATGTAGGTATGTTCTGTATTTATCGGCTTTTTAACCATAAAATGCTTGAAATTTAGGAATCAGAACTTTAAGGTTTGAGACATATTTTTTGTCCTTACTCTTAAGGTATTTTGCTCGTGAGAACATTTTTCCGGAAAGAAAGGATCTTACAGGACCAAATCAAGAAAAAGCGAATCCCGAATGGGTCAAAATCCCAAAAAGCCAAATCCCCAAAAAACAGAATTCCGAAAGACGAACCTCAAAAACTAAAATCCCGAATGTGTCAAAATCTGAAATTCCGAAAAAAAACAAAATCCGGAAATACCAAAATCTCGAAAACTTAAGTTGTCAAAAACGAAAATCCCAAATAGGCCAAAATACCGGCAAAAAACAATTCCGGAATACAAAATTTCCTAAAAGCCAAAATTCTGAAAAACCAAAATCCCGAAAGATCAAAATCAATAAAAACTAAAATACCGAAGGACCAAAATCCCAGAATACAAAATTTCCTAAAAGCCAAAATCCTGAAAAACCAAAATCCCGAAAGATCAAAATCAATAAAAACCAAAATGCTGAATGGATCAAAATCTCGAATTGGTCAAAATCTCAAAAAGCTAAAATAGCGAAGAACCAAAATCCCGGAATACAAGATTTCCTAAAAGCCAAAATCCTGAAAAACCAAAATCCCGAAAGATCAAAATCAAGAAAAACCAAAATCCCGAATGGATGGAAATCACGAATTGGTCAAAATCCCAAAAAGACAAAATACCGAAGAATCAAAATCCCGGAACACCAAATTTTCTAAAAGCCAAAATCCTGAAAAACCAAAATCCCGAAAGATCAAAATCAATAAAAACCAAAATCCCGAATGGATCGAAATCTCGAATTGGTCAAAATCTCAAAAAGCTAAAATAGCGAAAAACCAAAATCCCGGAATACAAGATTTCCTAAAAGCCAAAATCCTGAAATACCAAAATCCCGGAAGATCAAAATCAATAAAAACCAAAATCCGGAATGGATGGAAATCACGAATTGGTCAAAATCCCAAAAAGACAAAATACCGAAGAACCAAAATCCCGGAATACACAATTTCCTAAAAGCCAAAATCCTGAAAATCCAAAATCCCGAAAGATAAAAATCAAGAAAAACCAAAATCCCGAATGGATCAAAATCTCGAATTGGTCAAAATCTCAAAAAGCCAAAATAGCGAAGAACCAAAATCCCGGAATACAAAATTTCCTAAAAGCCAATATCCTGAAAAACCAAAATTCCGAAGGATCAAAATCAATAAAAACCAAAATCCAAAAAGGATCGAAATCTCGAATTGGTCAAAATCCCAAAAAGCCAAAATAACGAAGAACCAAAATCCCGGAATACAAAATTTCCTAAAAGCCAAAATCCTATAAAGCCCAAAATCCCGAAAGATCAAAATCAAGAAAAACCAAAATCCCAAATAGGTCGAAATCCCGAATGAACTGAATTTCCGAAAAACAAAAATCCCAATTGGCTCGAAATTTTGAATAGGTCAGAAGAATCTCGAAAAGCCCAAAATCCCGAGAAATCCAGAAAGACCAAAATTCTGAATAGCCAAAATCCCGAATTCTTAAAAATGTTATAGCTACTCTCACAAAACCACCCGAGCTTTCTGGAGGCAAAGGAAAATTTTCTGTGCTTTGGAAAATTATCCACATATCATCCTGAGTATAATTTCGTTCCTTTCAGGATTTTGACCCATTCGAAATTTGGACCCATTCGGAATTTTGAATTTTTGGGATCTTGGCTTTTAAGGATTTTGGCATTCGGGGTTTTAGCTTACAGGATTTTGAAGTTTCAGGCTGTTGATTCACTAAGAATTTCAATCTGCGTGGGATTCTGACTTTCAGAATTTTGTCTTTTCGGAATTTTAACCCATTTGGGATTTTGCTTATTCGGGATGTTCGCTTTCGGGATTTTGACCAGGACTCCAGTTTGTTTTCCATGAAGTACAGACTCTTAAAAACCTAATTTTTGGAGCATAGAAAACCTTTCTTTTACTCTTGATTTCTTTTAATTTTAAGCATAAAAATTAGAACGTTTTCCGATTTGTGTGACATTTATTTATCTTTATATCAGTATTCAAAAATCTTTTTCGGAAGATAAATGAGAAGTATATGCACTCAATCTTAAATATTTTTAACCTTTTCCAATATTTTCTTACAATTTTTATCTATAAAAATTTAATAAATAAAAAGATTAAGCAAATGATTTGTTTTTCACGCAAACATAATTTCACTGCGAAATAAAAGCAAGGATATTGCACAAAGTCTTTGACAGTGACAACGTTTTCCTCCACGTGAGGGCGCTGTTTTCTCCCGAATGTGGCGCTGTCAACTGCTCTCAATTTCTAATTCAAAACATTTTCCAGCGCTCTTATTTTTTGCTGAGCTTCTTTACAATCTCAATTATAAATTCTTGGCAATTCTTATCTTATCTTATCTTATCATTATTTTCATATCAGTTAAGTTCCGAACACATTTTGACCCATAACGATCCCCTCAAATCCTATTACAGAAATTCGTAAAACTTGAAATGCTATCCTTTGTAGAGAAATATCACATTTTTATGTCATTTAATGCATCATCTAATATGCCCCATTGAATGATGTATTAAAAGCTTATGGATGGGTAGCAGCTGCCCAAGAAATCTCAAAATGGTTTGAAAGAAAAATTTTTACCACTTGGCAAGAAGATTTCATCCATGAATTTCGAATAGAATCTAATTGAAACCAATTTCTTTCTCTCTGCAACACCCTCACCATTTGTCCCCTTTCCAATATGCCTTTTCACATTATAATTGTGAATATTTTTCCACTCTCACTCTCACCGCCGCGCCTCCCCCAAAACAACACAAAATTCAATTTGATGGAAAACTAAAAATAAATATCAACTTCTTTTACGGGGCATATCTTCATCATCATCGAAAATCCGACAAAAAAAAATCTTTTATGGTCTATTTTTAGTTATGTTAATTCGTATGTTCATCCACCATTGGATCTTCGTGATGGAGAGTACATTTATATTAACAATATGGATCACAGAGAGTGAGAAAACTAAATCAAAAAGAGCACGAGACTTGTGGTATGGGAAATATTGTCAGAGGCAAAGTCAAGAGTAAGACATAGAGAAAAAAACAGAGCGATGTAGAAAGAAAAACCCTCGATGAAAAATGTCAGCCGTTGCCACAGAGAAGACATCCCATGGAAATTTGATATAAAATTTCACATCAGGGGAGTTTTATTTATAAAATCTTTTATAAGAACTGAAGAAAAAAACATAATCTTCGGGAGGAATTTGTTGTTTCAAACCGATCACCTCTGCGTGTGAGATCTGACTCAGCCAATATTTCTTCTACCAAATGCACAGATTCATCATCAAAAAATTATATAATTATATACCATTAATGAAATGGACAATTTTATTGCTCGAACTCTCAAAAAAAAAAAGAAACAATATAATCTCTTAATTTTGAGATATCAATCCTATCTTAGATCCTTACTAGTAGTTCAGATATTTTAACTCATTAGTAAAGTTTTCTGTGCTGAATTTTGAAGAAACAAAACATAGAGGTTAAACCAAATTTTCCCGAAAAGGTCTATACGACACTTGTTGACTAAACCGACGATTTACATCAACTAACGACGAATTAAATGATTTTCGTAAATTATAGCTCAAAGTTTGGAAAGAGATGATCAAGTGCGAAATTTACCACTTCTTGGCCACACTTGTCCCTACTTTTTGGCCAGTTAAAAAAAAACTACTTATAAGCTTTTAAATAGAAATTAAATTACGTGAAATAATTTCACTTTATTTAAAGATAATCTTAATGCATTCAACACACCTTTTGGCTAGGTATAATTTCATGAAATCAAGATTCACGTCCGTTTCTTCCTCAAAAGATTTGCATAAGTCTACTCTACTTCTTCGGTTCAAAATTGGACAGAACTAAATTTAATTTGGTATGACGTTAAAAAGAAGAAGGATGCAAAAGACTAGGATAGATAGTGAGAGTAGGTGTGCCAGAGCGATAAATAATTTCTTTAGCGAACTTAATGAGAGAATGCTAGCAAATTCGATTTAGAGTAGAAGTCGATGAAAATAAAGCCCTCTAATTTGTTTAAAAAATTTTCATCAAAATTAAAATTCAAAAACCGATTTTGAAGAACGTAGCCACAATATTGCATATTGACAGCAAATTTAATCCTTGAAGAAAATTTGTCTTATGAAAATTTCTATCCAATTTATAGAAATTTACTTCAAAATTTTGCTTCGAAGAATGCAATCTGTTCACTGAAAAAAATTTCATCAAATCGGTTCTTTTGATAAAAAAAAATCTCCTTTCAAAAAGGAAATATTGAAGTTTGTCGCTAAGCCCTATTTGAAGACATTTTACTGCTCGAACTCCTGAGAGAGAGCAGTATATAGATTCTTTGATTTTGAGTTATGAATATATTTTGACTCCTTTATCATTACCCTCAAAGGGCCATATTTTGGTAGAATTTTGGAAATCTGAAGTTTCGAGTTTTTTGACGTCACGTTTTTTGTCAGTCTGACCATCTCTCTGTGCGTCTGTCCACCCGACCGTTCCCACGCATAGAAGTAAAACGATTAGAAATAAAGACTTGAAATATTCGAGGGACCCCCCCCCCCATAAATCGCCCTTGGGACCATTAACATGTCCCTCATTTCTCCCTTCATCGAAAAAAAATTGCTCGAAAAGACGTCGTGCGATTTTTTCAGTTGTGGATGAATTTTAGTAATTATCCAGGCGGACATTTCGCCCATAAACGTAAATACCGATAAATTATTCCTACTAACGGTTTTTTCAATACCAAAGGTTAAAGAGATCTAGAAAGCGTAGCTTAGAAAGGTTTTTGAGTATCTGATAAGTACGAACCGGCTCCTATCGGTTATAAATCGGTAATGAACCAGTTAAAAACCAATAAGTAATTTTTATTCCAAATTCAATTGCATTACTCCTGAACCATTTCGAGAGATCTGTTAAATAATTTCTAAATCGAATCAAATCGATCGGGAACCGATAAACGGTAAATAATGCGAAAGCACTTTTGAAGTGCAGCTTCTAAGTCACGAGTTCGAGCATTTCGCAAAATATGGGACACTTCCCCTTCCTTTTTCTTCAAAATTTTGCTAGAAAAATCGGTTTTTCATGGCAATGATTTGAAAATCTAACTTAGATTAAAACCGTTCTGAATGTGTAGATGCCGTACGTATAATGCAAGAAATTTTCAAAATATCTGCTTGGGTTTGGATGAGGTAATATGGGTAAAGTATAAGTCTAAGGGTAGAATCACATTAACAGTAAAATGCTCACCGTATTTCATTAATTTACGCATTTTCATTGCAATTCTTACGCGAATTCTCGATTACCGTATTACCTTATCTCATACTCGGTAACACTAAGTGAAAATAATATAAGAAATTTGAAGAAATAAAACGAAAATGCGAAAAACGGTGAGCAAGAAAAACTGTACGATTAAATTTTCTTACAGTTTTTTTTTGCTTACCGTTTATCGCATTTTCGTTTTATTTCTTCAATTTTCTTGTATTATTTTCGCCTAGTGCCACCGAATATGAGATAAGGTAATACGGTAATGGAAAATTTGCGTGAGAATTGCAATGAAAATGCGTAAATTAATGAAATACGGTGCGGCAACGGCGAGCATTTTATTGTCAATGTGATTCTTCCCTAAACGTCCTCTGTAATTTTTGATAAAGAACTTCATCTCATTGGTTTCTCAGAAGCTGCAATATTTAAGGTTATGTGTTATCAAAATCGGTGTATGTCATTAGAGCGCTCCTATTGTTCATCTGACGAACTTGGATCATTTTAGAGAATTGTTAAATTTTGTAAAGCTTTCCTTTCAAACTTCATTTTAAATTATGTGGTCATATTGGTTTTTTCTTGCTTACAGAATGTTATAAATGGATTCTTTTTGGCACTAGAACGATGAAATCGAACAAATTACGTGATCTAAGCAAAAAATAATGCAAAAGAACGAAATACTGACACGAAAATGTTCTCTGCAATTATGCCGAAGCAATAATCAAAATCGGTTAAATGGTACTCAAGATAAGTAAGGTTATGTGTCATGGAAATTGTTTTTTGCAATTTTATCGCCCTTAGCGTTGATCGTCTTATGAAGTTGAACTATCCCAATAAACTGTAGTGTCTGTGAGATTTTTAATTTTCGGTCTTTGTCATCAAATTCGGGTAAATAGAATCCAAATTCTAGTGTCTCTGGCACATCTTATAGATCGGTAAAATTTCGTGAAATCAACATTTGTGTCCCTTTCTTACTGAACTGACTTGAATAAGTTTATCCCACTCTTTCGGTATCAAAATTGGACTGAACTAAATTTAATTTGGTGTGATGTTAAAATGGATGATGGTCTAATGAAGAAGAGGAGTACGAAAGAGTCGGATAGACATATGCAAAACTTTTAAGAAAGAAAGGGATGTGAATTTCGAATTTATGCAATTTGCCTGATCTAAAAAGCTGATCTTTTAAACGTTCAAAGAAGTTAAATATCACAAGATCTGTTCATTAATAATCTCGATCGTTAAATTCTTCTTATCAATAAGGGATCAGTTATAGTCATTTTAAGAAATATATGAATCTCAACGAGTTCCTTTTTAATAATATAAACTCTTAAAATTTAATCAATATTTTGTGATACCTCACATTGATTTTAGAACCAATAAAACCTAAAGAAAACGACTTCATTGCGATGTCCTTAACCGATTATAATTATTTAAAATATATTCTTTTCAGAAAAATTACCCAACTTTCGTGTAATCCGCGAAATCTTTTCCATTCGCCATCCCCTTTTTATTATTGACTTATTAGTTGGCTTTATAAATAAATGTCCAAGTCGCGATGAAAAAGCAGATTTACGTATTTAATGTGTTTCTTTTTTTTGTTTGTGCATGTTGTATCCACTGAAAAAATATACCAGGACACGCGGACAAACACGATGTGGGTGTGAACAAAGATTTACCAACCATGTGGTCAATGAGATTAATCAAAAATTTCCACCGTTAATTTTCTTGTCGTCATGCCTGATCCAACAGAGAATAATCTCAAGAAACTCTCACTGTGTTTGATTAATAAAAAAGAAATTCTGCGAAAATCATCTTGGCAAATAGAACGCCATCCAGCCCCCCAAAAAAAATATGAGTCACATGGCAATCACGACAAAAAAAAAAGAAAAATCTCTTCAATGAAATACAATATTAACTCTTTTATAGAGAGAAAATTCACTTTGAGTGATCCTCAAACACCTCTCTGTGACCAGAGGAATTTTATAATATTTAATAAAGTGTATGGAAATCATTAATTAAAGTGTATGGCTTTTTTTCTCGTCTATCCCTTCTTCTTTTCTTTCTTCTCCTCTCTTGAAATAATACAACATAATTTCGTTTACATATTCAATCGCACCTCCATCCATTTATGCAGATTGATGAAGAGTGGATTTTATGTATACAGAAAAATTTAATGAGTGTACACATACTATATTGATTGAATTAATGATCTTCAAATGTCTTAAAAAGGAACTAAGAAGCTAGAAAAAAAAGAGCCACCTCCTTCAATCTCTTTGGCACTTCGAGATGAGCTTCATATAACCAGGAGAAAGAGTGAGAAATCTATACATTTTTAGTTCATTAAACTTTCATTAACACCTTTGGCAATCGATAATGGCTTTCCAAAACACAATCCAGGCGCACCAAACTCTTATAACTCTCTTCTCTCTTTTTCACCATGGCAATACTTTAATAATATTTAATTCAATGATATTAAAGTACCCAATTTCAATTGCTAACTTCAAAATATCTTTTCGCTTCTTCATAAAATGCCATCAAAGTTTCATTTTCCCCAGAAATAAAATAATAAAAGAGATAAAAAAAAGAAAAGTTTCTCTCTACTTGCCTGTCGAACTTGTTTGAATTGCTCCTCGAAGCTCCAGCCATTCTGATGCTGTGACGAATTGGACGTTTCGCTGGATGTGGATGAATTTGATCCCGGATTGGCATCTTTGCTGCTGCTATTGGGAGCATTTGGTGGCGTAAAGGGAAAGCCATTTGATGAATTTGACTGTTGCTGAGACGATAAATTCTGAGGTTCTCCTGCACCTCCGCTATTTCGGTGATTTCCACCGAGGGGAGGCATTGAAAAGGGTACATTTGAGGGGGCCTGCAACGATGCACCACCAAAGGGTGCATGCAAGGCAAAATCTTGATCCTGCAATGGAAGATTGCAGAGACAAAAGAACCAAAATTAGGAAGAATGAAAGACATTTCAGACGGGATATTTAAAGTATAGGCGGTTAACTAATCAATAACCACAAAAATTATCAAGTTAAAATTTTTAAATAGTATAACACATGCTTAAACATAATATTCAGACTTATTCTCCTATGCAATTCAAATAAAATGATAGAAATATCAAATAAAATTATTGAAAATCTTAAAACTTCATATGGCTTCGATTCGTTTAAAATAAACCTGTACTTCTGAATGAAGAATTTCAATGGCGAGGACTTTGTTGGCAGACAAATTGAATTAAGCTGTCCCAAAATTTCGCCCTACATTAAGCAAATTTTAAAAACAATTCCATAAAATAATTTTATTAAAAAACAAATTGTCATGATATTAATCCGTAGCGAATTGACAAATAACTTATAAAACCATCTACACCGCTCATTAGATCGAGATTAGATTGTCCCAAAATCAAAATCTAATATTATTGGTTTGCCTTGTATAGGCCTTGTGCGAGAGTATTAAACGTTTACGGATTTTTTTTTTAAAGTTAGAAACCCTAAAAGATTTTAACATTTCATTTCAATCTGCTCAAGGGATAACTCATAACAGGAAGAAGAGTGACTCAAGTTCCTGACTTCCCGAAATACTATAAAGGTTCCAAGGGTAACCTGATAAATGTATGGGTCCCTCGGGGTCTCTATAAAATGTATACATTCCGCAAGTGCCTTAAAAAATGTATGAGTTCTCCGGGTGCTTAAAAGATATATGGGTTCCCCGGGTACCCTAAAAGCTATATGGGTTCTTCTGGGTCACCTAAAAAATGTATGGGTTTTCCAGATTACCTAAAAGTGATTTACGGATCCCAGGATTCTCTAAAAGAAATGTATGGATTTCTCATATTCCCTAAAAAGTATGTGTCCCCTGAGTCCCCTGAAAAAAAACTATGGGTACTCCGGGTTCCCTAAAAATTGTATGGATTCCCCGAGATTCCTGAAAAAAAGAACTGTATGAATCCCCCTAGTTCCCAAAAATGTACAGGTTCCCTAAAAAAAAACCATATAGGTTCTCCGGGTTTATTAAAAACAACTATGGGTCCCCCAAGTCTCCTAAAAATAAAATGAGTTCCCCGGGTTCCCTTAAAAAAATCTCTGGATCCTCCAGGTTCCATAAAGAATGTAAGAAAGGTTCCCTGGGTTCGTTAAAAAACTCTGTGAGTCTCCCGGGTTCCCTAAAAAATTCTATGGGTTTCTTATTTTTTTTTATTTTTCCTAATTTATTAATTCCTCTGGGTTCCTTAAAGAACCCTATGAGTCCCCCGAGTGTCTTAAAAATGTATAGGTTCCCTGTGTTCCCTAAAAACAATCTATGGATCCTCCAGGTTCCGTAAAGAATGTATAGGTACCCCAGGTTCCCTAAAAAAAACTATGGGTCCCCCGGGTTCCCTAAGGAATATTTGGGTTCCCCAGGTTGCTTAAACAAAACTGTATTGATCCCCTGGGTTCTCTATGTGTTTCCTAAGGGTTACCTTGGTTCCCTAACTAGATTGGTTCGAGTTCTCCGTAATAAATTACTCCGTGGATCTGTATCCTTGGATCTGAATTACCCCTTTTAAATATCCATGCTTACTGAACGTCTTTTTTACAGTTCATCGTCGTAATTACATCCATTTCCCTGATAAATTTTAAGAAGAATCTAGGTCTCAAATTTTTATCATTTCTTTTATCCTTTTATCCCTGAAACTTACATAAAACCTTTACATTGGTCGAATAAGAACGTAAAATGTTAATATTTAGCCCTAAATGCTACTCTAAAGTCCTTTTTATGCTGGAAAAATTATTGTGACATTTGGGATAGATTGAATTCATTCCAAATAAATCCAGAAAGTAGGACTAATCCTACTGATTACATCATCAACATGATTCTAATCTAATGCAGCGGCGTAAATGACCAAAGATAAATTAATTAACCCTGTATTTAGCTCTTAAGAAGGTGTCCCAAAATTTATTAATGCAAGGGAATGCATTTGAAACTTTAAACATTTTTATTATAAGTGAATTTGAAAGAATCCTTCCATCAGTTTTCTTTGCCGATTCCTCATGATTTCGATCGTTTGAGGAAAAGTATTATTTAGAAATAATTTTCAAAATAATTTATTTAAAAAAATATATTTGAATTCAAATAATATAAAAATAACTTGAATTACCCTATACAAGTCGATACAAGTTGGTCAATTCGCCGGTACAAGTTGGACACGGCTTTTTTCTTGATAAATACAGTACAAAATTTATTTTAATGCACAAGGAACCAAATTAAAAAACTAAAACAATAAAAATATACATATAAAAATGAAGTACTAAATTTATGAAAAAAATCCCTGCCCAACTTGTACCGCATTGTCCAACTATACCACTTTACCCTATATCAAAACTGTGACTTGTATCACGTTTTTGATTCTCTTTAGGTTCTGTAATAGTAATTGGATTAAAAAATTAAACGAGGAGCTTTTTGACCGAAAAATGAAGATTTAAAAAAAAAAATGTAAAAAAAAATTAAAACTATAAAAATAAATTGATTGTTTGATATTTTGACTGTGATTATCCCTATATTTTAAAGAAACTATATTTATTGTATTTCATTACCGTTTAGGGTATTTAAAAATATATACAAAATAATTAAAAAAATAAAACCTTCATAAAATAATGAATTAATAAGAGAAATGCACATAATTTGAACTGCTGTCCCATTCCAATGATCTGAACCTATTCAGTGCTTATCGCAGAACAATTTACTCGTTCTAAGCTCTCAGGTTCTTAGTCAATATAAATAGTTTAAGGTAAAAAGTCGCTAATATCGGCAATTCATTATTTAAAAAAAATTAATAATAATAATAAAATAATCCTGTAAGAGCAAGAAGCATTAGCAGATGGGCAATTAGTAAGCAATAAGCAGAGATAAAGTCAACCAAATTAGAGAGAGAGAATAAGAGGAAGAAAATACCATGAGTCCAACTTTCATATCGCGCACTTGCATCTTCAACTTCTCAAGAACATCACCATGCTGCAGCCCGTGCAGTCCCTGGAGTCCCTGAAGACCCGGAACACCCATATTGAGGGCAGTAAGGCTGCCCAAGACCCCAAGTGGATGATTTTGGCCAAAATGGTGTGGAGCACTAACACAGAGAGACAGAAACAAGAAAAAAAATCCGAACAAAACAACATTGAATTTTTTCTGCTGCAAAAGATGGACTAAACAGAGCAAAAAAAATTGAATTTGGACAAACACATACTTCAAATGTGATTCAGATTGATGTTCCGGACTCCTAGGAAACTCCATTCCGGACGACACCATTGGCGTACTATTAGCATTAACATTCACTCCTTCGTCGCTGGAATCACAATCTCTCATGTCATCCTCTCGTTCGTCTGACTGTTCGTCTGTGTGAGACTGTTGAAAAAATCATTTTTGAGAAGGAAAATAATATTGAGAGTATCGATGTAATAAGGCATCATTCCAGGCCTCAAGACTGGTGCTGCCAAGGATCCATCAAAACGATCAAAATACAACAACAAATGAGCAAAGAAAAAAAAATAAAAGAGTTCTTCTACTGGTCTTTTGCATTCATCCACATTTTTGGCCAAAATTATATTCATTATAAAATATTGCGTGACTGAGGCCTCTATTAAATATATCAAAATAAATATTTTATTCTTTATTATAACCATTTTTTCACATCAACCAACCCAATGAATCAGTCACGAGAGTTGAGGAGAATGTGGAGGAAAACAGCAAAAGTCTATGGGTATTTTTGCCCTGTTAAAGCCTTAATTTAGAAATTTCTTGTAACATATTGAGCTGTCTGGGTGTTTGACTCCCCATCCTCTGTCTCTTCACCATCAGATGCAATAAATCTTTTTGTGACCATTATCACCACTATATTGTGAATCAATTTCCACTTTAATCACCATAATTTCTTGATCAATTTTAAACTTTTGCTACTAGATAATAACTCGTCTCGATTGACCCTCGAGCTACAATATTTTTTCCCATCATCTTAAATCTTAGGTCCCGCGCTTATTGCAGAAAATACCTCCACAAAACTTATAGTTTCGCCACTTAATTTTCTCTCAATCTCACAGTCTCTCCCCCTCTTTGCCAATAACACATTGCTATGTCTCTTTAGATATGATAGATGTTGCATTAATAAATGCGATGGATAATCTACATAGGGGAAGGCAGGGATACTGAGAGACATTTACAGATTTAAACTCAATTACATTGTAAGACTCTCTCAATCGGGCATATGCGGCAGCAAAAAGTCATCCAAATTATCAAGGGATTTGGGCATCAAAATCATTATAGATTCCACAAAAAGTGCCTAATTATAAAGAATCACGATAAAACAAGGGGAAATACTGCGAATTTGAACAAATTTGCTTTAAAATCAAACGTGAAAATTGTCAACGAAATTTGCGCCCGATTGAAAAAGAGCCGATTGAGCGAGAGTCTACTGTAATAAAATTAGATTTCAGGCATTAAATACATTCATACCAAAAACAAATAGAAATTGAGAAATTCAAAGATCTATTTGAAAAGCCAAGAAAAGAAATTTTTACTTCTTGAAAACTCCACGAGATGGCTCAAGTTTTCGAAATGTTCGAATGTCAAAATGCGTCTGTCGTTAATTGTAAGGAAAAAAAACAAAGCAACAACGCTTACTATTTCTGCTTTATTATTAAATCTCTTCATAATTACTGTGTAAGTTTTTCCATCTTTTAAGTGTAATACCTCATGAATTTCTCAGACCGTTGCGAAAATCAGCCTGAAAATTGAGACGCTCAGAGCAAAAGTGGACCGTTTCAATAAGAAAATGCATACAAAGAAGACCAGTCTTGCTCTGAGCGTCTCAATTCGAAATTGCGTCTGAATCTTCGAATATGAACGACATTTTGTGCAGTTCTAATACAGTTCTAATTACCTTTTTGTTAGAGAATCAAACTTAATAATTTCAGAGAAAACTCTTATAAAAGTAGTAGTAAATTCTATTCAAGAATAATAAAAGAAACACTTCACTGAGAGAAATCCGAAAAAGTTAAAATAACATTCCGGAAATGTTAATTTTGCCCTGGAGTAATGATCCGAAATCGGTTTAAGTATTATCCGTTTTAGGTGTATTATGGGTTAAAGTTACCCTTTTGTCATGTTGACTTTACCCTCAAAAGGTGTAAAATTAACATTAAAAAATGTTGATATATTTTTACACCTAAAAAGTGTTAAAGTTATGAGGAAAAAAAAGTTAATCGCACCCTTTTTTTCTCAGTGTTCAGATAATTAAAAAAAATCAAATTATAAAAAAAAATATAAATAAAAGAAACTTAGAAAATACAAAAAAAGATAATTTAATACAAGCAGTAAGTGAATTTGCTTTAATTAAATAAAAATTAATGATAAATATTCTAAAAGTCAAATTATAAAAAGTTCTGAGATCGAGTATAATATTTTGAATTTTGAGTACCGTAGATACGGGCGATTTTGACCTCCGGGGTCACTCTATCCCCTGTTGTTCGTAAACTTTTCTTTTATTCTAGCACTTAAAAACGGTCTTCATCGATCCAACAAATAGGTCGCATTGGTGAAAATCATCCTTGACTGTCAAAATTAAAGAAAAGCTTAAGTAAAATATTTCCATAATTAAAATAAAATTCGATTCTTATAACGCATTAACTATATAGAAATTTTCTTCAAATTTCCTACAAATTTTCTTGTCTTGCTGAAATCTTATTTGCTTTATCGCTGAAACTAGAGTATTACAAAAAATCAGTAAAACAGTATATTTTCTTAGTATATAATTTCAAGTTATTCAATGATATGGGTCCCGGTTAAAATCCCGAAAGCCAAAATCCCATGCTAGCTTTCACGATTTAAGCTTTTCGATATTTTCGACCTGTTCTTGATTTTTGGCTTTCGGGATTTCGACCCATTTGGGATTTTGACTTTCGGTATTTTGACCCATTTGGGAATTTTGGCGGTCGGGATGTTGCCTCTTAGGATTTCGGCTTTCGGGATATTGGTGGTCGGGATATTGCCTTTCAAGATTTCGGCATTCGGGATTTTGACTTCTGGGATTTTGGCGCATTTTCGATTTTGACTTTTCGGGATTTTGATCCGTTTGGGATTCTGACCCATTCTAGATTTTATCTATTCGAGATTTTGACCGGCTCCGGAATTTCTCATCTCTCCTATATCATTAGGAGAAATCTCAATAATTTTTTTGACAATCAAATTAAAAAAAAAGCTTTTTTTCTAAGTTTTTTAAACATTGCTAAACTTTTTCAAAATGCATTTTACTAATAGAAGATATACTAATACTGTTAGAACAGAGTATACTAAATAATTACTAATTTTGTATTTACAAAACTCATGTTTTTTGAACATATTTAGAACATATTTTTTGCGCACCAAAAAATAGATATTTTCGAATAAAGTCGACATTTATTTAAATTTAAAGTTTTGAAGTTCTAATACAAAAGAAGTTCACTAACTTTTTGAAATTAAAGCAAAATCGTTTTTCTTAAATCAAAAATTTGCATTTACTGATCAAAATACTAGGGCAAATATTATTTATTTGATTCCAGAGACATTTTCTAGTAACAAAATTTATTATTTTGAGTCCCAAAAATTAAATTATTGAACAAAGATTTTTATTCTTAAGTTACAAAATTCGGAAATTTTGATTTATTTTACTAAGCAAAATACTTATCTACTGACCAAAAATATTTGCTTGATTTCGGAGTATTTTCAAGATCGCAAATATTTTCATATTTCTCAAAAAGCGGTTCTTGAACTAATAATCTTAGTTCTGAATCCAGAAAATTATTTTTTATTAAAGAATTGTTAATTTCTTGTCCTAAAACATACTTTTATTTATGCCTCCAAAAAAATTAATTTTCAAAAAACAAGGAAGTTCTTGATTCGAACCAACATGATTTTTATTTTTCAATTTTAATTGGCTATTTAATTTTCTTTTAACTAACCATTACTTTTTATTACTTTTCGAATTTTTATTAGTTTTTTGTACATTTATCAATTGCCCAAATCAATAGTCTGAACAAAAAACGACCGAATTTACCCATGTCTCCTTTAAATTCCATTGAATCTTTGTATTGAATAGAGATTTAATGCATGTGAAACATTGTCATAAGAGAAATGAATGATATAATTTCTGATGCGATTAATAAACCCCTCACACAAGAATTGAATAAATTGGTGAGGTGAGTAAACTTGGGTGTTGGGCTTTTGAGAAGTTACTCAAGTTGTTGTGATTAATTGAACAGGACAAGCACACCTTGTTCGCATGCTGAGCATTAATCGATTACAATCAATTTGGTGCTATTTTCATTGAATCTCAATATCTTGCCATTCAAAAAGCCCAAGTGTTATAAGGCATAAGCAACATTACCGCTTTTTCTTACACCCTTTTTCTTTGATTTCTTCTACTTTTTATTTTAATTTCTTACTCTCACTGCATGAACCGACTTTAGTAACACTTCGTTTACGTTTTATTCATCCTTGGGCCCTCTTTTTGCCCCCTCCGACAAACCTCAAAGCCCAAACCATTTCATTGATCGCTAATTTTTTTTCTGCTGCTATCTATCTTCCCTCCCATGGATGGAACATTAATTGAGGAATGGGAGAGAAAAGTCTTGCTTCCAAAACCGTCTTACCAAATACTTTCGTCAACATATATCAATCTTAAGCAACACACACATACTATTCTCTAAGATCGATAAATCATTCAGTCATTTATTGCCCAGAAGTGGAGCCACGCGATCTTCAAGCCATACAGTTAATAAATATTATTAATCGAATTGATCCAAATCAACTACTTATTACCATTTGTAACATACATGAGATTTATGTATTAATCAAAATACAAAATATTTTGATTACTCATGTGACATTGATTGAATTGTCGTGGGTGGATTATTCATCTTTCTCAAAGAAAGAAAAAAAAAAGTCATACCTCTATGTCTCTGATTAAAAGATTTCATATTCCAATCTCGCATCATGTCGCAATCATCTTTATTGTGATTAATAAATTAAATTCTTCATGTCACAAGATTTCAAATGAACCCACAATCACCATGAGGGAATACATCATGAAAGAAAAAGAAGCAAAACTATTAAAATATAAGACTTCAATGAAGCCAACTAAATAAAATGTGAGCCACACCACGATTTTAATCGATCCAATTTATAATGTGACACGTTTTTCTGCCTATTTTATATTTAGTTCTATAAGTTGTCTAGGGGAAATGCTTCTAATTTTGTCCAGTTTCTTATTTTGGACACTTTGAGGATAACATTGGACACTAAAAATAAATTGATTAAAATGATGGATTTTTATTCCAATATTTGATGAATAATGAATTATATCTAAATATTTGTTCCTTTTGGAATATTTTAACACTAAATACGTTAAAATTTGAATATGATTTGAGTTGAAATTGCTTTGTTGAAAATTCAGTGTGAGCAATTGCTTACGAGAAATATGACAGAACTTCGTGGCTTACTTCAGTCTTATTTAGTTTTGGTGAAGTACTAACAAAGTTTGTTCGCTGTTTTTGAGTGATATTATTGAATATTCATTGAATATTGTGTTGATTCACGTTACTGATGATTTGTACATTTGACCTGAAGTGAGATTTGCCTTGTGAATTATATTTTTCGTGTGAAAAATGGGAAATTTTTTAAGACATTCACCAGTGAGGTGATGATTCTTATTTTGGACAGGTGTTTTTCTCACGAAATTTCGTGAAGTTTTAGCTTTTGTGATGACTAGGTTGGACAAATGCCTGGAGAAATGAAGGAGCATCATCTCTACGAAAGAGATGCAGTGAGAAATGCCTTGAAAGGCTCCCGGAAAGGTCAGGGAATGAGCGAATCCGCACGTACTTGGAGTACCGAAGTCAACTCACTTTAATGAATGATATGGAAAGTTTCTGGGCTTCTTGTGACATTCCACGTTTCCCTTACATGACCAGAAAGAGGACTTGGTAAGATTGGTTCATGAAATGAAGAACAATGGGCATCCTGTTGAGGCGGATTATCTGTCCAAATTTACAGACAAGTTGTAAAAATTAATAACCAAGTTGTCCAAAATAAGAGTCAAATTCACCTCTACATATCAATTCATTTTTAAACGTATTAAAACTAATTTTAGTAAAAATGAGATGATAAATAGCTTGCCAAGTTTCTAAACAATCCTTCTGAAAAGAGAGTAACAAGAAAAGTCAATTAGTATTGAAAATATGGCACTTCAAACTTAGGATATCGATGCTTATATGCAGACTGTCCAAAATTAGAAGCACTTCCCCTATAACCCAGAAAAATATCTTTTGAATGTCATACGATCCTTCTTCCTAATTTCCACGTTTTCTGTACTCTTCAGAATTGTTAAAACGCAAAAAGAACAAAGGGACAGTAATTTAATCAAAATGATTAATAAAAAATAACATCTCTTTCTTTCGGCGTTATCACACTTGCACATTAAAATTTTAATGTGATTCACATTAAAATTTTAACGTGATTCACATTAATTGTCGCTTGTGAGCGTCCAAATATGTTATTTGTGTCTTTGAGTCACTTAATATTTGGGGTTTTTCTATTTATTGATAAAGAAGTGGACTTGGCCTGCAAAAATAAGTTTAAATTTACCTAAAGCATAAATATTTTTCACATTAAAAAATTAAAGAGAAAATCGCATTGATTTTTCGCATTAATGCTATAAATCAATTTATATCAAATTTTGCGGGCCAAGTCTACCTTTTTATCAACAAATAGATCAAATTTTGAACATAAAATGATTCAAACACACAAATTACACATTTGGACTCTCACCAGCGACAATTAATGTGAATCATATTAAAATTTTAATGTGCAAGTGTGATAACACAGTCAAAGATTTGCAGCACTTTATCTATCCCAGTCTTTCGCACCTTAAACTAGATTCAACTAAATTGAATTTGTTGTTATGTTTAAAAGAAGGAGAAGAGTACGAAAGAGTTGGATCGACGTGAATTTTGATTTCTTGAAAGTTTCCTAATCTAAAAGGTGTGCTGAAGTCATAAAGAATTAAATTTTGTCAGTAAAAAATCGATCAGTAAAAGTTTAAAAATGAACAATAAAAAATAAAATACGGTCATTAATGGCGCTGATACACCTTTTCAAATTAATAAAATTCAATCGATTTAAATTTTATGTCTTATTCATTCAAACTAAAATAATATATGTTCATCTCTTTTTGTCAAATGAAAATTGAAAATACAATTTCATTTTAGATTTTATTTTCAAATTTCATTTAAAAGAAAGAGACAGTTCAGAGATTTAAGTTTGAAAGAGTAAGAGGTGAAATTTCAATCGATTGAATTTTACTTAATTGAAAAGGTCTGTCAGTGCCATAAAAATTTAAAATGAGCAGTAAAAAATTTACATAAATAAGTAGAAATGTTCAATTCGATCAAAAAAAAACATTAAAATGTGTTGTCATGAAATCCAAATTGCCATTACTTTCTTGTTCAAACGTATTGCATAAGTCTATCTCACTCTTTTGTACTCTTCTTCTTTTTCAACTGTCAAAACAAATTGAATTTAGATTTGAGTGCGAAAGAATAAGGTAAATACATTCAATATATTTGAGATAAAAAAGGGATAGAAATTTTAATTTCATGAAATTTTTCTAATTTAAAAAACATGCCAGAGGCATGAGAAATCTAACTCTTTTCTTTAAATTAAATTAAATTCGGTTAAGAGACTAAAATAATCTAAGAAAACATCCCCATGCCAAATATATTTGATAAATAAAATATATCCTAGAATTAAAAAATTATACTACACGAAAGATTTAAGATAATAATTTTTGTTATAGGGGGTCACCTAAAACACCCAAGACACTATCTGCTACCGCTCATCCTATAGGACTCCTTTGTTAAGTTGCGAATAAATTGAAATAGAGACTTCTTCAAAAATAATTTGTGACTGGAACTTAATGTATACAACCCTACACAATAGCTTTATTAGCAAGTTGAAAAAAACAACAAGAATCAAAATTGCCAGAAATTGGCATTTTGAAGAAGATGAGAAATAATGTAGAAAAAAAAGAAGTCTGATCCCACTTTATAATACTCTTGAATGCGATTCATTGTTTTCAATCTAATTCAGGCATTACTTGGAAGAGGAAAAAAAATCTAATATAAATACAAGACGATTCATTCACACGACCTTACCCACTACGCACACTAAATACACTCAAGTTTTCATGTTACAATAGCGATGAGTCTACGAGAATCTAACAAAACATTATACCTTACTCTCTCACCACACAACACTATTATCCACCAAAGTGGAGAGAAATTGTGCTCAAAGTCTTGGGTGGTTAGAAAAGAGCGGTAGCAGAAAGATCCGTATAATTGGGCTTTGAGATTTTCGATTCAATGCATATTAATTCCATTATTTCTACATCAATTAAATTGATGTTACGCATTTGTAAGACAACATGTTCTCTAATAACTTTCTACCTATATAAACACACTGAACGAACTGTTTACAATAACACCAAATCATCTTTAGGTATTATTATCTCAAAATTTGACCATTAATTGGTACATCGATGATGCATTGCTTATATTTCTTTTTTTGAAAGATGAGAGTTTGTGTCGTAAAGTACGGTTAGACGTAACGTAACCTCAAAATTACATAACCTAATAAGGAATATAATGAAAATTTCTAATTTACAAAAACAAAAATTTAGACATAAGGACAAGGAGTTTGATACTTTAATTTCGTTAAAAGCTTTAAACAATGTTAAATAAGCCTTTCATTTCTGAAATAAAAAAAGCTTAAAGTTTGATATTATTGATTATTGATATTATTGATATTAGTTTGATATTGAGTTTAATATTATTTTAAAATTTTTTTAAATTCCTCTCATAATTTTCTGCATTTATTGGTTTGAAATGTTCACTTGATTAGATTTAAAATTGAGGAAACAATAAGTCCTTTAAGAAATTTTGCATTTTAAAATTAAAGATCTTTATGTATTTTTAAATTTAAGATGTTTAAGAGTTTGAATCAGTTTCTAAAGGATGATTATAAATTGAAACTTAAAGATTTATTGCAAAATTGAGTGCAGAATTCGATTTTTTAAATGAAAAAAAAAAGTCAAAAAATAGTATTTGTCTATATTCGAAAAATTTTTGAATTTTGTATCAATTCTCGAATAGCATTTTGACTACATTGCTATCTTATTTAGTAGATGTCAATAATTCTACATCAGATATGAAATATCCAACATTTAAAATAGTACATGATTGTAGAACTTCCTTGATTTTATATGAACTTTTGAACTTGGATACAATTTATCATTTTTGATTCTTTTAAAAGTTATATTCAGCATAACCTGACTTCTCACATCCGCAACTATTCTTTTACTGAATATTTAAAGAAATTAGTGATTTAGGGTGATCCATACCACTCCCCACTTGTGTGTTTGTCAGCTATCCCCTGCCCCATGCCCCATGTCCACTTACCATTGACGACGCCCGTTTTTGGGCAAGACATGCTTATTTTTTAGGCATCGATACGATTAATAATAATGTAAATTAGTAATATAATCTTAAAACAAAAAGAAGTTACAGATTGATCTTTCTTATTTGTGGCTTTTTTGAGTATTAGAATTTTTCTTATCTATTTATTATACAGTTCATGCCCCTGTCGGAGTACAACAGTTTAGGACTATAGACTATATAAAAAGAAGTAAGGCAAAATTTGGAATTACGTACAAACCAATTTAGAACTTAAACAATTTCCTTAAAACTTGATAAAATAAAAGTTCAAAATTACGAATTAATTTTTCCACGTTGCCCAAATTTTCAAAATTTACCAACCTATTTATTTATACTAATCATAATATATTATATATTCAACCCGTTCAACCCAAACTTACTCAACCCCAAAAACCTTTCTTGTTAGATGAATAAATTAAAAAAAAATATAACGATTGGTATTTATAATAAGGATCTTTTTTAATTAGATATCTTTTTATAGTGTTTGATGAAAAAATCATACCCTGCAAGAATTGATTACTTTGTCACTGAGATACTAAGGCCCATACCTTTTTCGATTTAAGTAAAAAAATTACCATCTTAAATATTTGGACATTATCTGCTTAAGAATTAATTTACTTTTGAAGAATTTTAAGATTTGATCCCGATTAATAACAACCTATTGAAACTGGGATAATAATGCTGCTCAATAATTTCTCTGAAGGAACTACCAAGATAAAGTTAAGTTGTAGAGGGTTGGCCCTCTAGTAATCCCAACACACTATCTCAAGCAATTTAGCCCCTCTAATTCTACCAAATTTAGTACATATAGTAATTGAAATGAGATAAAATAATTGATTTATTGTTTATGGAGTTCTTATAGTGTTAAAATAAGTCAGTCAAGATGGTCAAGATCATAAATCACATCCTAGAATATAGACAACATTTATTGGAAATTCGTCAAAAAACCTTCCGATTCTTATTAGTGAGGTCTCCTATATATAAACTAAAAATCATCAAGCACAAAAAAACACAAATATCCCACTGTGGTCTTTCAAAAAGTATTGCTTTCCTTGAATAAAGGAAGTCTTTTCGATAGTGTTCTTCTGAGAAGGCTCTCACCGCATTCAGTCCTGAGCCGCCTTCTCGAGAACCAACTCATGACTCATTGAAGGAGCAGAAAAAGCCAAGAAAATTTTATTGTGGTAATATTATGCAGAAAAATCGCATGACATCAATTACAGAGTATCCCAATGAAGTCCATTAAAAAAAAATTAATTAAAAAAGAAATAATTTTTGGTCCATTAAGTGTGTCTATAAATATGTCTGTAAATGTTATGATGAAACAAAGAGATATATGTATGATATTGAAGAATATAAGTACCAGGAGAAAAAATGAGGAAAAAACATGGGTGTAAAATTAAATTGAAAAGTTGATTTCATAAACATTCATTCACGATCAAACAAACAGACGAAGAGATTCATGTCCGAACAACAAACACTATAAAGTCCTAAATTTAATTATCACCTTCCTCCTCCGATTTAACATCGCCACATCGACTCATTTTATATTTACACTTCAAATGAAATCTACCTGTCGATTTCGAATTTATATGTATTTTATTATAAATTGTGTGTATTTCAAATTCCTCGCGCTATGAACTCTTCATACCATATCGGGAGTCTTCTTCTCTTCTCTCATCTTCGTATAATATCCCCACTTTTCTTTCATATAAATATATCCAACCGAATCTATTTTGTTGATTTATCAAATTTGAATATTGACACACTCAGTGCCGGGAAGAAGAAGATGACGATGATGAACAAGTGATGAAGAAATGCGTACTTTTTTTCTTCTTACTGAGGGTGGTCTTCTTGTGTCAAGTTCGACAAAATGAAATGTGTTAAAAATGTTGAAGAAAAAAAAAAGAATTTATAACTTATTCCATCTACTGGCATAAATTTTTCTTCCATTTTATTAATCAACATCAAGGGTTGAACTAATATTTATTTATTTATTCACCGTTTGCCCTCTAGTCCCTTTCTCATCATCTCTTTTGACTCTCTCAATCTCCTTTTTGTACTAAAATACCTTATAAATATGCCTCAAACATCCCCATTTTCTCCTCATAAAGCCCACTTCTTCTCCTATGTTCGAATGCTAAAGAAACATCCAGACACTGTTCCTTTCTAATGTTATTGGTAAAAGGGATATCGAAAGGTAAAAGACTGCATGGGATGCTCGAACATTTGAACTTTACTCATGGTGTAAATATTTTTTTGCCCTACTGATTCAAATTGGTTTAGATCTAAAGTTTACCCATAAGTCTTAACTGCTCTAATTTTTAATCAAACTCAGATTGTTATGGCTCCTGCACACCTTTTTTTTCATTTTCAAAAGATGTATATATAACTCTCTCCCACTCAATCGATATCAAAATTGGATTGAACTAAATTTAATTTCGTGTGATGTTCAAAAGAAGAAGAAGGGTGCGAAAGAGTAGAATAGACATATACAAAACTTTTAAGAAAGAAAGGGATGTAAATTTTGACTTTATGAAATTTTCGTGATCGAAAAGGTGTGCCAGAGGCATTACGTCTATTTTGACTTAGGAATAGATTCCAATGTATCTATTAAATTTTGAAAAATCACTCAAATTCTTTGTTATTTAAGATTTCGAGACCTTCAGAAACTGGATTAAACTTCCAATATGAAACCCGAATAAATCTGAGCCATATGGTTTAACTTCTCCATTTTCTTATCAACCAGGATTATTTGTAAAATTTTGATTTATAAAAGGCTAAAGGATCCATTAAATATCAGAAAACGAATAAAACGCTTGTTGTTATTTAGGATTTTAGGATCTTCGGAACCTAGTTTGAACCGGTAGTCTAATGATCTATTTAAGTAATAAGGAAAGGATTTACAAAAAACAGCAATAAATTCACGAGTTCAAACAGAAATCAGTTTTTTCGACTTTCCCATTTTTCTCGCCTTTACTAATTTAAAACAGAACCTAATACATAATTCAATCCGAATAGTTAAATAATTCACTTAATATTCCTTTCCGATTCAAAATCAAATGGAACCAAATAAGAATATTTCAGAAATCAAATTCTAACAGACAAATCCTATTCAATTGATCTATTAATACTCGTAAAACATAAACCAAATATGAAAAATTAATTCTAAATCGGAAAAAATAAACAACTGGTTTAACGGGTTTAACCCTTTAAGGAAGAGAGTGTCAAAAATTAGGGGTCAGAAAAACTTATTTTTTTAACTCTTGAGAGCAAAACACAACTTTAGATAGCCCTAGGAAAAATTTTGTTCTAGAGTTAAGGGTGACCCTATAGTCCTTGAAGGGTTAAATTGATGAATACTAATAAAAATTCGAAGACTTTGCAAATAAAATTGAATTCATCCGTTTCGATTGTGAATGGATCCTCTCGCTAAGTTACAAGATATCAAATAGCTTCTTTTCGAACTAAAGATCTGTTAGGGGTAAGTGGGGCACCTTTGAAATTGGGATTTTTCACCCATTTTTAAATTAAATTGAGCCTTGTCGTGATATAATTTAAGTGCACAAAAGATTGAGAAGCTAAATTGCATTGTTATGCGACTCAGTTCTACTTAAACACAGGAGAAAATCCGAATTTCAAAGGTGCCCCACCTTCAAAGGTGCCCCACTTCCCCCTAATTGAAAAGTAATAATAAATTTGATAAGCTCAAAATCAAATTTAGTCAGTAAAAATTAAATTTTGATCAGTAAAGAAAATAAATCCTTAATCGGATGTATTATAAATTTTGCCTGATTTATAAAATCACTTAAAATTTATAAAAATTTATTTAAATTCACTGTACTCTTAATGTTTTAAATAAATTTAGTATGAATCAGATTTGACTTTACATTTATCAAACTGTAAGCCCTGCTCTACAAAACGTTATTTTTTTTATTGACAAACATTTTTTTCTGACCTAAACCTGGAACTTACTAAAAGACCCCTAAGTCACAATCTCTTACTGTTTCACTTGTGGAGTTATTAAGCTGCAATATAAGTCAATATCATAATTTATTTTAGAACATGAGATGAATTCCTATCTTCAAATATATTTTCGTACATTAAACACTAAATATTTTTCATGCACATTAAATAATTAGACTACTAAAAAATAATAATAAAGAAAACGCAATTTTAAAGACGAGACATATTGTCAATTTTATCATACAGTGTTTGCAATTTAATATACTTTTCGTTAAAACTGTAATTATATAATTTTTTTTTATATATTTCTTAACTTTAGAAAAAAAAAGTTTTTCAAAACGTAGTTAAATTAAGATAAATATACGTTAGTTTAGGGACTAAGTGAAGTTAATCAAAATATAGCTCTTGATTAATCTGCGTCTACTGCCGACTTAACTGACCTTCCCAAAACACGGTCTGAAAACTCAATTGACTAATTTATACGCCACTTGTACAATCATACATATTGCCCTATCTCTAGAGTTAGAGCAAAAAAAATAGAATTCGTCGTTCATTCCTTTTTTCACTTTCAAAATTTTCTTAAGGATTTCAAATACAATACAAATAAGGTGTGTTGTTTTATTCTGTTAGAAACATAGCGACAACTTTTAGGCTCTCGTTTTTTAGGCCTTTTATTGCGCCTAAAATATTCTTCAATTCATCATCAAAAAATTCAACATACAATACAAGAAAAAGAGATAGAGGACAAACAGGAGGGAATTTATTAATAGCATGGTGTCTTTATTCAACTTGTATTTGCCAGGGTTAAATTGGAATTTAATAAGAATCACACAATTGTCACACTTCTTTGTATAATATTCAGTGGAGAGAGAAAAAAAAGATTGTCTTTTTTTATATAAACAAGAGAGACACTCCTCTTCCTGCGTGATGTTAAATATGAGAAATTCATTCAGATTTCATTTTAATATTTACACATATATTCATTTTATTATTATTTATTTTAATCCAAGTGCACTGACGAGTTCTTGAAGCACCAAAGAACTCCACAATATTATATTCTCACCGAAAGAATTTGTGCGAAAAAAAAATAAAATAAAATAAAACGAAGAAGAGTCCTCTCCATGGACTGTGTGAGACAAACTAATAAATAGGAAAATTGTTCGCGACAACTTATTAATAAGCATTATTTGAATTATTGCATTCTTGACAAGCGTTGTCATGAAAAAGTTATCTCTTTCACACAACACTTTTCATCATTATCTACCTTTTTCCATCATTTTTATACCTTTTTATTGCAATTTCTCATCTATTTTTTCAACACTTCTCACTTCTTAGAAAACGAATAGCATTGAGAGATTCAACAACAGAAAAAAAAATCTTTTTTTTTTTTTGTGCAATTCTTCATCTTCATTTGTCTCTCATCACAGTCTTTCACTCCTATCTTTTCCCATATATGCAAAAGGTATACACGAAGAATAATCGAGAATATTGTTAACGATATAGTTAATATCTTTCCAACATTAATTTAAATACATTTCTTGCAATGACATTAAAATCTTCGCAATTTTATTTCTCACTAAGTGCCTTCCTCTGAGCCGGATTTTCTTACTTTTGACCTCAAATAATGTTTAGTTAATATTATTAAATTTTGCAATTATCTTAAAGATTTATCCATATACTATCTATTGTTGCTAAATCAATAATAACGAGTTCTACACATGCTTTTCCTCAGAGCAAAGGCATCGCGAAACCGAGATAGAATTCTATGATAAAACTTTGACGTCATAAAATCATATCACTGAAACTTCTGAAATTCAGATGATCTTGAACTGATTTCTGGCAAGTAATTTATATAACTCTACAGAACATTTTATGTAGTGTATAATACGTCACAAAGATAATAATACAAATTTTTTTTCATCATTATAAAATCTGTATGGTCCATATTTGACATTCCGTTAGTGCATTTTATATAGGAAAAGGCAAGGAAGATTTCGTGACTCTAACTCTTCGAATAAACTTTTCCGAAATGGTCTGTAAAATTTTAAATTTGAATAAAAAAGTCTAAATTATATAATAAAGCCTCCGGCACCCTTTCTAGATCAGGAAAATTTCATGAAAACGAAATATACATCAAACGTTTCTCATATGTCTATCTCATTCTTTCGCAATCAAATTTCGACTTGAATTAAATGAAATTTGTTTTGATGTTCCAAAGAAGAAGAAGAAGAAGAGTAAGAAGGAGTGGGACAGACATGCAAAATTTTTGAGAAAGAATGAATATGAATTTCGATTTTATGAAATTTTCCGGATCTAAAAGATATGCAAGAGCTAAGAGTATCTGTAATGGTTCGAAGTAAAATGAACAAGTAATAGTATTTTATTTAATAAAACTTGCATGATCAAATTTAATTTTTTTCGGACTAATTTTAATTTTTTTTGGGATAAGTTAAGGTAATTTGGAGGCTATTTTAAAATAAGTTTTTTTTTTTTGAAACTCCAAATAGGAACTGAGAATTTTTCAGATTTCTTTCGCGAGCAGTCATCCGCATCAACGGTACGTGAACAAAAAGATTGGTTCTTGAACCCAAACTGGAGGATTAACCCCTTTCCTGAAAATTTCAAAACCTTAAATAATAAATAATTCTAGTGGTGAATCGATTGCCCTTAATATCCAATCCTTACTTCGAATTTTCCAAAAAAAACTCTTCTCTGTCAAAAATTTAAAAAAGAGCTAGCGGAAACTGGGGCAGTAGTAAACACGGGGTAGCTGTAAACACTGACTTTTATATATGCGCTACTTGAACTTATGTCGACTATTTATTCAGGGAACATAGGTCCTTGGACTACCTATAAATTTGTATAGGTCTCGTCCTCTGAAATCGAATATCTAATTAAAAACATCGCAGTGTTTACAACTACCCCGTGTTTACTACTGCCCGAGTTTCCCCTACATTGCTCTACATTAGGACTGTAGCTTGTATAAAATTCTATAACTTTTCTAGTGAGTGATATATTAATGTTTAACAAACTTTAAGTTAACCTTTAACTTATAGCATTTAAAAAAGAAAATTAAGAACTTTTAAATGTTTATAAGTTTTACAAAAAAAATGTAAAATAGTTCGTAAATGCTTGTGAATTCCTACTGAAGATTTAAAAAATGCTTCAAATCACTAAAGAGTTCGAAAAAGTTTGTATACTTTTTTACAAAAACCACTTAATAAGGTTTTTTGTTCTTTTACAAACGTTTGATCGTACAGTTTTGTTTATCTGGCAAAACTTTACAAGCAAATGAGAGAAATTTACTAACATTTTTTCTGTGTTTACGAACATTGACGAACATTTGAATGTTTTTAAAAGAACAATAAAACAAGTGATCATTTAACGAACAATGTCTGTGAAATATACACACTTTTACGAATATTTTAGTGAGTTATACAATTAACCAACGTTTTATAAATCCTCAGTAGGAATTTACCAACATTTACGAATTCTTCTACAAAATATCTTTTCGAACATACTATTTTTTAATAAACTTTAAACAGATGTGCAAAAGAAAAAGAACACAAAGAAGTACTCTTGGCTTGTACTTAATTTTTTCTTATCTGAAAAATTCAAGTTTTTTAGATTCGGTTCAAAATTACCGAATTGTACCCTATTTGATTTCTTTCATTACTTTCAAAATGGTAAAAAGGTAAATTCAAAATTTGCAATTGTAATTCTGTAGGGGAGACCGGGGTAGATTAGCCATGTACAGTATTAGATAGTGGTATCTTCGGTGGCAGCCAAAATCCCGAAAGTCAAAATCCCGAATGTTCAAAATCCTGAAAGGGATGAAATTATATGGAGGAAAATGTTTAGAATAATTTCCTAAGACACAGAAGATTTCCCCTTGCTCCAGTAAGCACGGGTACAATCGTGGGAGTAGCTGTGATACTTTTAAGAATTCTGGAGTTTAGCACATGCGGAATTACAGTTTTCGGGATATTGGCGTTCGGGATTTTGGCTTTCGGGATTTTGGCGTTCGGGATTTTAACCGGGACCCTGGTATCTTATAGTTTGCTTTCGAAGGAATATTGAGGAATATTACCATTCATTGAAATATTTATCAACCTCATACAAACATTTTGTGTACAAATTATACGCAATCAAAAATCTCATTTGGTGGCTAATTCTACCCCGTTCTCCCGTAGTACTTTAAAAAAGATGTTTTCATTAAAAATATCCCGCTTGTTATGAAATGCACTACAATTTGAGAATTAAGAGAACAAATTATGTAGGGGTCACCGACAACCTTCTGTAAATATCTCAAACTGTTTCGCTTAAAAATTTTTTTAAAAGTAAGACAGATCAACAATTGGAGTTTATATTATTTTTCTCACAACTTTGCCATTCAAAAATAATTATTATTTCAGAATTCAAAATATATCCAAAAATCGACAAATTTTATACACAGTTAGTCGAATGATAAAGTTAATTATCAAATGCAACATCACAACAAAGTTATGAATGAAATTCAACATCTACGTTGTCGTTGGTATTTTTTTTGAGTTTCATCGTTTTTTACCTTCATTCAAAAAATCCCAAAAAAAACTTGCGCCGTTTTTTTCCAACACTTCTCCTCTCAAACATTTCTTCTTTTACTTCTATACCTCACACCATCCATCCATCTCTGTTTCACCCATAAATATACCTCACTATCTGAATCATACAGGTGAGAAAATTTGTGGGTGCGAGACTCATAATATTTTTTTTTCTGTTATACAAGCCAGCACTTTTCTAACATAGAGGGATAACAACAAAAAAAGAGAGCTTATAGCAAAATAAACCACAAATTCACCTATTTAGTGATGTATCACCCAAAAATCAACACTCCGGTGAAATCGTGTGGTTATTTCTGCATAGATCTTTTATCTCAAATGTTGAATCTCTGTGCCGCTTTGTGGTGTGTCTTACCAAAAAGGCATGTTGTAGATGAAAGAAAAAAAAAATATAAGACAACTGTCATGTAAACAATTAACAGAGATGTTTACACCTAAATCACAAAAATTCGGTAGTTTTATTAGTACAATATGTAATAAAAAGTGATGGCGCAAAAATTCTCATGTTTATGACACAATAAGCAAAGAGAAGCGGTATCAATTCACCTAAATATGACTTTTTACAGCCCAATATTATGCCATACTTTTATTTATCGATAATCACAAACCAATTAAAAAGAGCACACACAAAAGAAAAAGTGAATTATGTGCTATTGGATATTTTTATTGCATTTGAAATCAATATAATCAAATTTGCTCTACGTCTAGCAAACTTTTGGTCATTTCTTTGCTTTCATTTCAATATTCTCACGTTACAATTTTGGGATTGTTTAAGAAGATAAAACAGTACATTTATTTATCAAACAAGACAATCCCTTTAACATTTGGAATATTCAAGGTATTTATCGTTATATTTACGTGGGACAGAATTAATGAAGTAATTTTAGTCAAACTTATTAGCGTATTAATCACAGAAGCTTCATAGTAAATCACACTGAAAAATTCTTTAGAAAATCTATAATAGGGGGTAGTGGGGTACATTTGAATTGGAGCAGCTTTCAATTAGTTTTTTTCTCTGAACATTACTACGATTTAAATTTTAGTTCTACAGATCATTTGTCAAGCTAAAATACATTAAGATAAGGCTCAATTTTCAATTAAAAATGGGAGAAAAATCCCAATTTCGAAGCTGTTCCAATTTAAAGGTCCATTTTCTGATGCATATCTAGGACAAGGTGGCCGAATCAAATTCAGAATCTTGCCTGGGAGCACCTTGGGATCAAACCTGAACATCTTCCTGAAGTAGCGGAGGATCAACAAGCGTGTGTTGCTAAACTGGATATTATGGACCTGGGACCTCAATTGGGATAAGCGGTTGAAAATTATGATGATGATGAATTTAGGGGAAGTTCAAGACAATAGGAAGTTCATATTCATTGCTGATAAAATGTATAAGGAAACCAGAGAGTATAATGTGATAAACTTGGAAACTTTAAAGTACAATATTATCCAGGGTACTTAAAACAGAAGAAGTGGAAAAACTTTTACCATTTGATAGTCCTCATGGGTATATTTAGTCGTCCAAAGTACTAAGACCTAGGACTTAATGTATTCGATTAACCCATTCCTTACCATGGTACTATACATCATACGCAAATTGAGTGATTTTTGATGATTTATTCTTGGGCAATTTCTATCCGAATTGCTGTCGGGAATGGATTTTTAGTAACATTGGTTATTCAAAACACATTTTGTTATTGTTTTCTTGCTTCGCGGAAGGTCATGCAAAATTTTTGCTCAAAATGGCGGACGGAAAATACAACATCCCGTCGAATTTGTTAAAATTAGCCTCTTTCCTTTGTCCTGATTGGAATTCTAGTTGCAAATTAGTTTTCTTGAATAGTTACTATTTCTAAACAGCAACAGAGTTTGTAATGAATTAATGCACAGAATTTAAATTCAATAACCGTTAAGATGTGTGTTTGACAGGGGCTCCCAGCGCCCCTATAATAGAATTTTTTTTTCTTTTCAAAAAATTCATCTATTAATCTGTAGGAAACTAATCTCAAAATATGAACATTCTATCTCAAGTATTTCTGGTAAATTGCCTGAATGGGTTAAGGAAAATTGAAAATAAAAAATTGGATTTTGAAATTTTGAGCAAACTATCTTTTTCAAACATTTTCGCACAGGGAATATTAATTTTACCCAACTTATTTTTACAAACTTTAAGCATTAAGTAACTATTTATAGAATAATTTACATCCTCTGAATGTAAATCCGTTGTTCTTGTGAATTTTAGAAATTACTCATTTCTTAGCTAGCCAAAAAACATCATGTTATCACATTTTGCCCAGTATTTTCTTACTGTCCGAATTTAAATAATTTTTGAAAAATATACAAAACTGCTTATATTGATTTTCTCAATTTCAAAGTTTTGAATTTAATTTCTAAAACCCCCGACACACCTTCAGATCGATTAAATTTCATGAAACCAATAATCGTGTCCCTGTCTTTCTCTTGCATAAGTCTATTGAACTATTTCGGACCCATAAATGAACTGAACTAAATTTAATTTACTGGGATGTTCAAATGCCAGAAGAAGAGTGTGAAAAAGTAGGAGAGATATATGCAACACTTTTAAGAAAAAACGGATGTAAATTTTGACTTTATAAAATTATCCTGATCTAAAAGTTGCCCGGAGCCTTTAACAAAAAATAATGGAAAATTATTTTGAATTTAGGCTTATTGAAAAACTTCTAAAAACTAGTAAAGGAAGGGTTTCATGCTTCGCACACATTCTGGCTTCAAACACTTCATATTTTCCCCATATTCTTTTAATCAATTTGTCCTATCTATGGCGATATATTTTAATATCTAGCCTTAAGTCTAACATTTCTTGAAAAAATAATATGAGAAAAATATAAAGTGTTCAAAACCAGACTGTGTGCGAAGCCTGAAAGCCTTCCCCTACACATAAAAATTTTTAAAATAAATTAATTATTTTGTAAATCTGCTGAGAATTTTACAAATAATAGCTTTCTCAGATTTACACAGTTAATCCAGTCTCAACCAGAATTAATCCACATTTAATATAGATGTTTATTTACCCATATCATTAAAAATGACCATTTTACCGCACAATCT
This sequence comes from Phlebotomus papatasi, assembly GCF_024763615.1. Taxonomy (NCBI): domain Eukaryota; kingdom Metazoa; phylum Arthropoda; class Insecta; order Diptera; family Psychodidae; genus Phlebotomus; species Phlebotomus papatasi. The sequence continues at coordinate 23,174,438 of NC_077222.1, forward strand.
CCAAGATGACGTTGAAGAAAATCGATTCTCAATACAAAAAAGTATCACTGTAAATATTTAATTATATCCCAGTGTGACATTTTCTGTCTTGAAAAAAACTTTACACAAAAGACTTTTAAGCAGAGAGAAAGAGAGGATAGAGTCACGAAAAAAAGATAATTACACAAACGAATTAAATATTTATTTAATAAATATATTCTTCCTCTCCATTCACGTTAAATGTGAGTTGAATATATATTGAATTGGTCGTCTGACAGTGAATTTGTGATTTTTCTCGAAGATGGACTAAAAAACCCGTCCATCAAACAACCATCATCTTGTTCCAAAAAAAATATATATATATAAATATGTGTATAAAAATTGACGGCCTAAAAATCCACCCAACAATCGTTTATTTGTGGGGAAGTTTGGGAAAATCATCTTTTCCTCAATTTTTTAAAAGCTAACGGTGTGACTTTATATGAGAAAATTATCAATGCAAATAACACTCTGGAGGATGTGAAATATGAAATAACAGTTTTCGATAAAAGAGTAATTTCTTTATTTTCAACCAGAGAAGACATATTTTCAGTTTATTTGTTATTGCCTTGTATTCCACCAACTCTTCATCATTTCTACGCCAATAAGTTGGTGTTGGGGGAGGGCAAAAGAGGTGCGCGAAAAAAACTGATATTGTTGAACGTTAAAAATCATTTACACAGGTCACAAGCATTAATAACTTTCTCGCCTCATTTTAAGTCATAAAGAAAATTTTGTACTTTATTATTTAAATTTTCTGCTGTATTCACTCTCGTACAATTTACATTGCATTATTTACTTTGCAGATTACAAAGCCCCAGAGAAAATACAAGAGTATCTATATGTACAATATATAAATTTTTGAAACGAGAAATATCTATTGCTTGTAACTTTAGAAATGTTATAAGATTTTTTTTTTGTACCTTCACTTCATCTTTTCAATATACTCTATTGAATAATGTACATAGAGCAAACTACAAACTTGGAAATTTTACATTTCCGGTGAACATTAAATATATCTTTTTTTTTCGCTGATAATTATTGTTGGTGTTAAACGTCTTCTTAAAGAAAATTCATTGGCTTTTGTATTAAACTATCGGAGGTGGATGTCATACATTTCTTTCTATCTCACTCACACGTTTTTGTAAGCAATAAAATTATTATAGAATAGAGGTGAAATTCGACTTGTAGCCTCAAAGTCATCTAATCAAAGGGACAGATAATCCTAACCGGCTTATGTAGGTGAGATTCTTAACGTGAGCTAACTCGGAGTGCATGCAAATTCGATTTAGAGCTGAAGTTGGGAGACGCCATTCAGTTATCTTGAATCAAATTCGTGAAATTATACAAATTTTGTATTTAAACCAAAATATCAAGGATTTGGATGAACTGATAGGAAAGTGATATATGGATGAAATGTAGACCAGAATGTTCTCTATAATTTTCCCATAGAACATGATCTCATCGATTACTCAGAAGCCAAGATAAGCGAGGTTTTTTGTTTCTTAACTCGTTTTTTCATCCAGAGTGCCCCAAGTAGTCATTTGTTGAACTTCAACTATTTCAAAGAATTGTTGTATTTTGTGGGACTTTCCATTTAAAACCCTATTTTAAGTGTCTTGGTGGAGTAGAGGCAGTCAAATTGGCATCTGAGTGATTTCAAAGCGTTTTTATGGGAAAAATCATTTTTTTCACACTTAAACGGCAAAATCGGAGTGATAGCGTAGTCTGAGCGGAAAATGATGTATGGACGAAATGTAGAGACAAATGTGTTCTACAATTGTGTCGAAGTAATCATCAAAATCGGTTTAGCGACAGTCGAGATAATTGAGGTTATGTGATATTGAAATTGGTTTTTCGACTGTGGCGCCCCTGGTGTTGGTCCCACGAAGTTCAAATATTCTAGAAAGTTGTAGCATTTGGTGAGATCTTTCGTTTAAGCCCTCACTCATCAAAATCGGTCACATAGAACCGGAGATATGATTTTTTGAATTTTGTGAACTTTGACCCCTCATATCTCCGGTTCTGTTTTAACCACAGCGCGCATACGCACCATTTTGGAAACGTCCTAGACTGGACTACAACATACTAAAATTTCATTAACTTGCACAATGCCGTTTTTGAGAAAAGTGACTTTGAATTTCGATGAATTTTGACGCTATCACAGCGCCACCTGTGGTGACTTTTTGAACTTCCATCTGAAAGTGCTCATCGAGACGAAACCAAAAAGGTAAAATTTAGGTCGCTATGTTAATTGGAACCGGAGATAGAGGCCGGTCAATGTTCGAACTTTGACCCCTTATAGCTCGGGTCAGGGGTTATGGATCGACTTAAGGTTTTTTTTGTTTGATAGGTATAATCAACGGCTACAACATACTAAATTTTCAGCCCGATGCACAATGGAATTTTTGAGTTATTTAACTTTTAAGATTTAAAAATTTTCTTTTTAAAAAAAGCGCCCCTAGCGGTGGTTTTGTGAACTTGTGATGTTAGAAGGGGAAATGGCATTTCACGAGAGCTTTCCAAAAAGCCCTCACTTTTTAAATTCTGACAATTAGAACCGGAGTTATGGCCATTTTAAGAAATTTTTTTTGGACCCTTATAGCTCGGGTCAGGGGGGTCGGGGGACCTTAAGTTTGGTATTGATGGAAAGCTGTAAGGCCCAGCTATAACATACTAAAATTTGAGTCCGCTGAATGCCATAGGGGCGGAGCTATTGAGAAAACAAAAAAAGGGGGGTCTTCAAAATGGCGGAAGGAGGGGTGGGGGGTGGGGGGTCTATGCACCAAGTTGCAATTTTCACCCGATATATAACCTTTGCCGAAAACCGCAAGTCGATATCTTTTTTAGTTTAGGAGCTATTAAGCTCCAAAGAGCGGCCGCCCGGCCGGCCGGCCGGCCGGCCGGGAACGTAAATTAGCCACATATATATTCGTGATCAGGAAGTGCTGAAACACATTTTGGCCAAATTTGAGGTCGATCGGACGACATGAAATTTTGTTAGGATTATAGTAGGTGAGATTGTTAAGAATCTCACCTAATAACACGTGTATTAACACTTAAGAAAAGATCCGAAATTTAAATTTTAGAGCACCAACGGATTTTTTTCATTTTGTGATAAATCGAAAGGCCTAGCCAGAACTGAACTAATTTATTTTCCAGTGAAAAAATATTCCACCTGAGGACATATTCTGAATACGTATAACAATTGCCACTTAGGGGTAACTGGGGCACCACCAAACGGGGTAGCACCAAACACTAATTTTTATTTCTAAACTACTTGGACTATCTCGATCATTTCTTCAGTGGACAAGCATCCCTATGCCTATCAACTTCTATAAGTCTTGTCCTCTGAAGTCGAACATCCGATTAAAAAATTACAATGTTTACTACTACCCCGTGTTTCGTGGTGCCCCAGTTTCCCCTATGACTTTCTAAGTGAGAAAAGTCATATGCGTATTTGATCGCACCATCTCATGAAAAATATCATTCGTAGAATAGAAACAACATTTAAAACTCATAGCTCATATGACTTAACTCACTAAGAAAGTCAGCAGTGACAATTCTCACATGTACTGAATCAGCCTCTCATTCCAGAAAATGTATTTTGCAATTTTTAGCAAAATTAATTGATACAAAATAAGAATAAATTTCAAAAGCATAATTGAAATGCTAAAATATTTTACGTTCTTTGATATTCTGCAATTTTTTACCAAAATAAATAAAACCCAAAAGGAAGTTCAGACTTTTGACATTTTTTAGAATAATTATAGTGTTCGATTTATTCGTGTATATCAAACTACTGTGAAATCAATGACTGTCTTATCACTGACAAGATCTCTCATGTAGGGGAAAGTGACCATGCTTGATACTGTAAAATAATGTCCAAGGTTTGTGATTATTTTCTGATTAACACACAAACCGAAGCGATTCTTCCACTATGTTAAAAAAATGTCTCACTTATTAGGTTCATAATCCAACCTCAAATAGTTCCTGGAAATCCTTAGATTTTCCTCAAGAGGAAAATGGAAATTCAGTGGCGATTTTTATACAAGTTGGGTCCGGGGCCTTCCTGTATAATAATTGATTCGACAATTCGGAGGCTCATTTTCACTGCAAAAAATTCACCGGATACAAAAAATTGCACATCAATATTTAGACGGAACTCTAATATATCTGTTTAAATCGTTTGTACGACTGGTTATTAGTTTTAAAATCACTTTTATGTAATTTTTCTAAGCCATGTTTTTATGACATTAGGGCGTTAGCGAAAACCATTTTTTCACTTTGAGTCTATGAAAATGACACTCTGCAACCTTAAAATTTAGGCAACAGGGTTGAAGATTATGTCAATTGTCGGTAAAATTGGCGGATTGCAATATGTGTAATTATGAAAGAATCACATCTAATGATATAGTTGCCACATTAAAATTATCATTCATGGACCCTTCTTAAAATATAGGATGGACACAGGTAGAATTTATGAATTTGTCACCACCCACAAAAACAGTGTCCACCAAGTAAAAATATTTTTACACAAATATTAATACTGATGACCCCTCTATGTGCCTATGATAGTAGTTTTCGTGAACAGCGACATTAATTAAGAAATACTTATGAAATATCATGTATCTAAATTACAGTTTTGGGCCTATTTTTGATTTTTGCTTCCTGAAACTAGGAAAAAAGAGCTAGGATCCTAATTTTTTTAGGAAATGTGAGGCTTAGCACCAGCTATTGAAATATATTGCGATGAGTCATAACTATTGATTAACATAGGAAAAAAATAGTTATTATCAAGCTTGGATCGTATCAAGCATGGTCACTTTCCCCTACAGGTGAATAACATTGTGAATAATTTCTCGAATGCTGTCGTGTGTATTGTCATATGACAATTGTCATACTATACAGAATCGCCCCATGAATTCCTCAGTAATAAGCAGAAAATTAAACTCAGTGATTTGCATGGTTCTTGTGTCAAATTGAAAGTATGCAATGTCCTTTGTAATAAGACTATTCATGCTTCTTGCTACGAAATAGATTGTCAATATTAAATGGAAAATGTCCTACCAAGCTTCTGCGAAACAAAAGATGTATAAATAGGTGTGATTATGAAGGAATCACACCTAATATTTAGGCAAGCAATGCTGAAACCACATTTTCGAAAACTCTTTGTGATTGTTATTAAAAAAACATCGCGATTAGTTTTTCGAAAGCATTCGTGATTATTGTCATATGACACTTGTCATACCATACAGAATCGCCCCATGAATTCCAAAGAAAAAAGCGGAAAATTAAACTCTGTGATTTGTACGGTTCTTATATCAAATTGAAATGAAGCAACGTACTTCACAATAAGACAATTCATGCTTCTTGCTACGAAGTAAATTGTCAAAATTATATAGAAAATGTCCTATTAAGCTTCTGCGAAACAAAAAATACATAAATATTTAGACAAACAATACTTAAACACCATTTTCGAAAACTCATTGTGATTGTGATTAAAAAAAATAGCGCGATTAATTTTTCGAAAGCCTTCGTGAGTATTGTCATATGACAATTGTCATACGGTACAGAATAGCCCCATGAATTCCTAAGTAACAAGCGGAAAATTAAACTCTGTGATTTGCACTGTTTTTTTTTATAAAATATAAATTAAGCAACGTATTTTGCAATAAGACGACGATTCATACTACTTGCTAGGAAGTAAATTGTCAAAATTATATAAAAGAATGCCCTACCAAGATTCTACGAAACAAAAGATGCATAAATATTTCGGCAAGCAATGCTGAAACTACATTTTCGAAAACTTTGCTTGATTTTCTTTTGGAAGATGTGATCACAAGGCTATTCTAAATGGATATACACCGATTAATACCGAATGTCTTCCGAATTAAAACACTCACAAATATAATCATAACAAATTAAATCCATATTAATTAGACAATTAAAAAGTAATTATTTTTTAAGAAGACTAAATGATAAATCAATGCCCATTGAAGCATCAAAAATGTGATTTCTATCTCTTCCATTAAAAATAGCTCTCATAATTGTGCCCTATAGGAAGAAGATACCTGACAAGGTGTTTACATCTAAAAGATGATTCTTGACCAGAGCGTGGGAGTGACTAATATTTCACATTTTCTCAATGAACTTGTGGTTCATGACACGCATACTCGAGAGCAAATCTCCTTCATGAAAATAGTTTCAATATTTACACATCTATAAGATATTCAATCACTTGAGCTTTTTCCTGTCTGTCGCTTTTTTTCTGTCTTTTTGACCCCAAGAACAAAGATAAAACAACTAAAACCCAATATCTAAGAATCATAAGTACATCCAGGCAGGACTATCTGATTATATCCATTTCCTGGGAAGTACAGGAATTCATTTATTGTACACTTCCTATTTTTCTACCTTCTACAGAATTTTGCAAAGAATTTTGTTTTCAGTTGATTGAAAAATGTGGATAATATTTCTAAGAAGTTTACCTACTTCAAAACCTCCAAGAAATGAAGAAAGAAGAAACTATCGAAGCAAAAACATCTTATATTCCCAATATTATCGAAATGAAGGGACAAACCATCATAAAACATTGAAAAACCAGCAAAAGCAACCCTCATAGCATGAGCGCAATAAAAATCAACCATAATTTTAGTTTTTCAAATCCCAAAAAAAAGAAATTATATATGAACTTTTATGTATTCAAATTTCTGTCCCATTTTTATCCTTGAAAAAAGATTGACCTGAAATTTAGGACATTCTTCCTCCCTTTCACACTATTTTCAATTTATGCTGCTTGCTTTTCTGAGGGTGCGAGAATTATAAGAAATCCTTGTGATTTTTCCAATTAAAACCCACATATGTTCATATTTTTTTGAGTTTATAAAGATATGGGCACAAATTTTTAATGCTGTGATTTATATTCGACTAAAGATAAACTAATATAAAATGAGTAAAATGTAATGCTGAAATCTCCTTAAGCAAATGTAGTTTTCAAAATGGTTTTGTTTTTAATTAACCATCAAAAAATATTAAATTATGAGATTTTGTAAATTCTTCTATTACAAAAATTGTACACTGTTTTGTAAAAGTTAAATAAAATTATAGGGGAAAGTGGTCTGCCTTTGAATGCGGCAGCCTTTGAATATTGTAATTTTTTTCATTTTTCTTTAAAGCACAAATTCTTTTATTAATTAGATAGCTATTCATAATCCTCACAAGTCATCAAAAAATGCAGACCCTAGCTCTTATTTTCTAGGTGCTAGGGCAAAAAAACGAATCTGAGCTCTAAACTGTAATTTTGATGTTCCACAATTCATGTGTTTTTTTCATAATTAAAATAATTTTTCGAATAAATCTTCTATTGTGAGTCATAGAAGGTTATTCTTGGATGGTATTTCTCCAAATACATTTTGATTCAGATGAGACAAATTTTGTGAGTGATAAAAGTTTGCAAATATTGCTCTGCGGCAGCCTTTGAATCTTAATGTTGTGTGGCTTTGAATCCTCTCTTTCCATGCATTGAAACATCTAACAGCTTCCTGTCCGGGAGCAGAATAGAACTCCTACTTTGGTCTGACGAATGTCATACAAATACTTATAACATACTATCTTGCTCCGGCCGAGATGTTTCAAACTGACAATTGTCAACTTCAATGGCGTTTTATTACAAATTTTCAAGTGAAAAACAGTGCTTCAGAAAAATGTAAAAAATGTTGTTGTATAATGACTTTTGACTACAGTAGTGGTATTATTGAGTGCATCAGGGTTCATGCTAATCAATTATGGGCCGTTTAATGTTACAGCCCTAATATTCTCAGTGAAAAATTAAGATTCAAAGGCTGCCCAAACACATTCAAAGGCAGACCATGCAGGCTGCCTTTGAATATATCGACATAACATTTTTAAGTTCCTCGCCAGGAAAAACTGAGGACTTGCGAGTCCTGAATGGGGTAAGCACACTAAGAGAAATCCGAAAAAGTTAAAATAACATTCCGGAAATGTTAATTTTACTCTGCAGTATTGATCCGAAATCGGTGTAAATATTACCCTTTTTAGGTGTATTGGGGGTTAAAGTTACCCTTTTTCATGTTAATTTTACACTTAAAAAGGAGTAAAATTAACATTAAAAAATGTTGATATATTTTTACACCTAAAAATGTTAAAGTTATGAGGAATAAAAGTTAATCGCACCCTCTTTTTTTTCTCAGTGCATAGAAGCTTAATGAACAAGAGAATATTTTGGTGTAGTGAAAAGTAAAACTCATGTTGTAGTTTACTCTGAAAAAAATCTCAAATTTTGAACATCATTTTTCGTTCAAAGGCAGACCACTTTCCCCTATGTCTTTACAATGCAGGAGTAATAATGTTGTAATGTGGAGTGTACATTTAAATAATACGAATTTATAATAAATATCAGAATATGGAAATTATCTTCATATTGTAAAAAAATATATTTTGAAAAGGATGTTCACATTAGCAAGATTTATTTTAAATCTGAAAAGCAGCTTATAGTAAGGGCAAAGCGCGCTACCTTCGGACGACTCAAGCTTCGCAATGCATTGGACTACCAATTAAAATATAATATTATAATGGACCAAATTCCGTTAAAAAAAATGATTTGTGCGAAGCATAAATCTCCGAAGGTAGCGCGCTTTCCCCTATAGTAAAACGTTGTAATGTGGAACGTTTTCACATTTAGTAAATTTTCAATTTTTTTTGAAAATTATATCTACATAGTAAATATTTACAATGTGGAATACATCCATATATTTGAAATTAATTTAATATCGTCTGTAACTTTATGTTTACCAAATCTTCAATGTGGAAACTATTCATACTTTGCTTATATAAATATTGCAAGGTGGAACTTAATGTTTTATTTGCAAAAATTCAAAAAGGTGAAATTTTTAAATTTTACAATTAAAAAAAAGCTTCCCATTGTTGCTATAATCTGAAAATGATCCTCACATTGTAAAATTTTACATTGCGTAAAGTATCTTCGTATAGTAAAATGTTGTAATGTGGAACGTATTTTCATGTATAAAATTTACCAATTTGAGAAATGCCTGTACATAGTAAAAAGTTACAATGTAGAATCTATCCACATATTTGAAATTATTATAATACCGTCATCCACATTTTGTGAAATATTGCAATATGGAACGCAACTTCTAATTCCAAAAAGTTGAAATGTGAATTTTACAGTAAAAATTGCTTTCCAGCGTTGTTGATTTTTAAAATGTTAAAACGATCTTCACATTGTAAAATTTTACAATGTGTCAAAATTTTACATAGTGGAACATATTTACATTAAGTAAAATTTAACATTTTTTAATTCACGTAAAATGTTAAATTTTTAATAATAATTTTTTGTAAAATACTATTTAACAAATTCCTCTAAATAGTGAAAAAATACAACGTGGAATCTATTCACAAACTTGAAATTATCGTAAAACTGTCTGTAACATTATATAATAAAGTTTTCAAATGTGGAAATCATCCACATTTTATAAAATATTGCAATATGGAACGCAACTTTTATTTGCAAATTAAAATATGAAATTTTACATTTATACTTTCCAACGTTGTTTAAAATGTGGAAAGGATTTTCACATTGTAAAATTTTGCAATGTGTCAAAATTTTGCAATATGGAACGTATTTACAATTAGTAAAATTTCATAATTTGGCAAAAATTTTATATGTGGAACCTATCCACATATTTTAACACAGTAATATTTGCTATAACTTAATCAAGTACAATTTTATAAAAGTGGAACTCATTCAGATATTGCAAAATATTGTAATGTGGAATGTAATTTATAATTGCAAAAAATTAAATTTATAGTACAAAAAATTTCGCAATGCTATAAACTCATATATAATATGAAAATTATATTCATAATGTAAAATGTTGAAATATATAGGAAATGTCTCATTAGTATTAAACACTTTACAGTGTCGACTTATTTTAATGTTCTACATAAATAATTTAATTAATTTATGTCGCTATAGATACGATTAAGTTGCATTTAGTTCAGACCCACACAAAGGTGTTAATCAAAGTAAAATCTGCATAGTGGGAATCGAAAAATGTCAGGTGATTTTTTTGAGGTGAAAAATGATCCTACTTGGGAAATACTGTCCATCAATCAAGCTTTAAATTGTATCTGTCAACAATTTCTCGTTATTTTGACGATTTTATGGCATATTGTTGTGAAGTAAAAATTTTCACGAAAAAGAAATAAATCTTAATTTTCAATTGAGGTATTTCTAGATTTTACTGGAAGAAAAAAAACATCTTTATAATTCCTTTGGAAATGCCAATGAAGGTAAAGCAGAAAGTATATAGTATATTCGGTTCTTAAGATTAATTTCTATGAGAATTTCGGGAGCTGGTGGCCATCGTAAAATAAGTAATTAACTATGAGACGATTAAATGGCAAGTGTATAAGAGAGTGAGTACAAACATTGGCGGAATAGGAATAAAATGTTAAGCGGAATTTATTAGTTTTCCTCCTCCTTCTTTCACTCTAACTTATTCCCCTTTTCCCATCTCAAAACTGTTTCCCAACAATCACCACACTTTAAGTAAGATCCCCTTCGAATCCCACAGGGAATGTTACATATATGTACTGTATTTATATTTTTTCCATGTTCTTCTCCTTTCTCTATTTTATCGCAATTCACAAGTATAATTTAGATAATAATATTGCCATTAAACGACAGTTGTTAAATTCAAGAAATAATCAATTTGCATGAGAAATACACAAATTCTTTCCATCTTCGTTTTCATCATTCTCCTCATTCTTGGGTGTCTCACCAACATTGGACATGGACGAATAAAGTAGCAATAAAAACCATTATATTATATTGGAAATTTGTTGGCTCTCACACAAGAAAATTGTATATCTCTTCTCTTCCTTTTGCTCTCCTTTTCCTCGTCAATTTCAAATTTACGCAATAATTTAAATAAAAGAGAACTATAATATTATTGCTCGTCTTGTTGTTAAAAATTAATTAACGATGACCAAAGTGCTTGTGACTTTACAAAATGCAAATAACATTCGACATAATATACCATCCATTTTTTTTCTGTATTTTAGCTCCCATCTCAACCAGTGGCAAAAGCTTCCAATTCCAAGAAATTTGTTATATATTCGCAATATATATATCCATACCGTAATAAGAGATGGACTTAAGAGATGTGAGATGGGTTGAGAAAAAGGTGCTTCAGGCACTTTTCCCTGACTCTTTTAAAAATCGATGTACAAATTTAAATGTGTAAAAATTTATTAAGATAATTGCTGTATATGGTTGTCGTTGAGCATCTGACTTTTGTCCATTGCGTAATTTTGAGAAGACGTGAACAACATTTGAAGTTATAATTATTTCAACATTATTATTAAATAATATGCTATATATATACACACATTTCTCTATATGGGAAAGAGAAGAAAATATTGGTTGAAAAAGGTGAGAAAAATGTTTCACACAGGGATTTACAAAAATATTTCACACATCAAATGACAAAAGATTACATTTTAGGTTAGAATGAAATAAATTTATAATAAGCTTAAAAAAATAACCTGAAATATATTTCAAAATTGTATTTCTTCTGTTCCTAAAATGGTCAAATATTTGAAGATAATTGCATGAGCCACTTGAAATTTGTTACATTCGATGTTTAAATTGCTTTTTGCAAGTTATGTTCAACATAACCTAACATTTCTGTCTAACCGGCAATTATATCCATTATTTCACTAAAATTCTAACAAATAGTAAAAAAAATTATCGTGAAAAATTACTACGTAAGAATTTAAAAAAGACAAGCTCAGTGTTTTTAACAAGTCGGAATTAAATAAGATTAAATTCTTTAAACCAGAAAAAACTTTTTCAACGTAATGAGAAAGTATCAAAGAAGATACACATAAATCGTCTAACGAAATGATCTCTGCCCCAAGTAGGATAACAATTCAATAATATAATTCTATTCATTTTACTATGCATGATAATTCATTTAGAACAGGGATCATACATTTTTGCGCAATAATATTTTCATTCTTAGCGGCACTAAGAGCTTAAATTTATATGATCGATCATGTTTAATATGAGCTATTTAAGTAAAACGTCCACCACCGCCTTAGCAAAGCAAGTAACCTCACAACGAATGTACAATCTGTTAATTAAGCTAGAGCGTGAACGACATAAATCGACAGCTCAGAATATAAAACGAATAAGTCGTGAATGACCAACTTTACAGGATAGTGATTTTTTACATGCTCAGTATAGAATTTTTAAGATTTGAAAACCCTATAACTTTGGAAATAATTAAATTTCTTATATAATATTCACAAGGAAGGTAGACAAGGAGTACCCGAAAAGCAAAATAAAAACAGGATTTTGCAAAAAAAAAATTGACTTAGGGTTGATGGAACACATCTTCGGCAGAGAACATCTATTGACGCTTTTGACAAAATGATGAAATTTATTTAACGTATCTAGTAAAATATAAGTAATATGATGTTTTTTTCTGTAATCTACCTTTTCTTATAAAAAGACATGTTCAAATTTAATATCCTAAATCGGTACTGAAAGCGCCAATAACTATGGCATGATAAATTTTTAAAGTGTTAATAGGTGCTCCTTTGACCCTATTCGACTTATACTCTAACAAGTCAAAATGTTCCTCAACTATATTTTTTTTAGATATCAGACTTTAATGAGGTTAGCGACAGATATATCCAAAGTTGCATTTATTTATTAAGTTGATCATCTGTCAACAATAGTCAATGACAAAACCGGAAGATATCGCAACTAACATTTTTTCTCCAATTGGGTAAAGTGGTACAAGTTGGACAATGCGGTACAATTTGGACAGGGCTTTTTGTCTTGATAAATTTAGTACTTCATTTTCATTTGTATATTTTTAATGCTTTAGTTTTATAATTTGGTTCCTTGTGCTTAAACACAAATTTTGTACTGTATTTATCAAGAAAAAAGCCATGTTCAACTTGTACCGGCGAATTGTCCAACTTGTAACACTAATCCCAAATTATATCATTTTACCCTAACTGAAATTTTGAGTTTTGTTCTAACACAAAACAGTATTTACTGGAAGGGGTACTTTTGCACTTTAATTTTAATTTAAAAAAATCAAATAAAGCACGGCATTTGGTTAATTAGGCCTATAGCGAACATCCACCATCGAGAACCACATGAGAAAATCAGTGTAAACACTTAAAAAATTACGATTTGAAGGAGAAGACAAAAAGACCAAAAACAATTGAAGGCGCCGATTTGCAAGCTCTCGATCTGTTACTGGAGGAAGATAATGAGATTAGCTTGCGTAGTACAAGGGGTACAATTGATGAAAAAGGGTTATAGCTCGAGTATTTGAAACCCAAAATATCGTAGCTTTCCCCTATCAAAGCATAAAAATGGAAAGCAAGACCAAATTTTTTTGGACGAAGGCAATTCTGAGCATATGGTGAAACCGATAAGGAATCATGGAATACGAGTTGCTTAAACCAAGAAATAATATCAATAGACATTACTACCGATCAATTTCGATCATGCATTGGTCAAAAACTGACAAAATTGGGATATAAGACACAAGCGACTGGAATAGTTTTGGTATAAGCACCTTTCATTTTATCGTTGAGGTATCCATGTCTTGTTAGAAAGTTGACAAAACTGTGTAACTAGCAAGGACCGATACTTAAGAAAAACTAATTTTTGTAGTTATAGAAGTAGATGGGGCAGTTTCAGGCATGAATGACCCAACGAAAATATTATTTTTATAGATAATAAATTAACATCCGGAAACTGTACTGCGATTTTTTTTTAAATAGCCAATAAGTAAGAGAAACTATTGGAACTTAGATAGTTCGAACATAGTTAATTAACATTCGACAAATAAGTCCAGGAAAACTCAACTGCTTGAAACTGCCCCACCGTTTCTACAGTAATAAATATAACACTTTCTTTACAAAGAATTTTGGTAACAATTTAACGATTTTTAATTTTTTCTTGATCTTCTGAAGCGTCTCTGATTATTTCATTGTTCACACAATCCATCAACAAGATTTGCATCGGTTTTACACAATTAATTGTTCAGCTTCATGAAAACTCGAAGTGAGATATTTTTAATAAATCCTCTGTTTTTTCTTTAATTCTATTGTCGAACTTTTTAAAACAGAATTAATTCCAACTCATTGACATCATTTCCTCAGTTTCCTATGTATATCTATGAAATGTAATATTATTACTGTTAAAAAAAAACTGATTACTAACTGTCGATAGAGTGTTATTCACATGTAATTAAATATTTAATACCATAAAAAATTTTATTCCCATAGCGTTCTCTAATTAACAAGAGCTTTGAATGTTTTAAATGTTTTCGAGCACTATAGCTAATTAGAAAATGCAATGAGAGTAAAATATTTGATAAGATCAAATATTTGATTATGACACTCAATGGGTTAAGTATTGTAGGAGAACTCGCTTTATCACGCAAGTGCATTGGGTTCGACTTTTGAATTTTGTTTGGTCATTACAAAGTTTCTGGGAAATATATCAGAGAATAAGTGAAATTATCGTAACGGCGTTATCACACTTGCACATTAAAATTTTAATGTGATTCACATTAATTGTCGCTTGTGAACGTCCAAATATGTTATTTGTGTCTTTGAGTCACTTAATATTTGGGGTTTTTCTATTTATTGATAAAGAAGTGGACTTGGCCTGCAAAAATAAGTTTAAATTTACCTAAAGCATAAATATTTTTCACATTAAAAAATTAAAGAGAAAATCGCATTAATTTTTCACATTAATGCTATAAATTAATTTATATCAAATTTTGCGGGCCAAGTCTACCTTTTTATCAACAAATAGATCAAATTTTGAATATAAAATGATTCAAACACACAAATTACATATTTAGACTCTCACCAGCGACAATTAATGTGAATCATATTAAAATTTTAATGTGCAAGTGTGATAACACAGATAAACAGTGTGAGTTTTTAAAAGATATTCGGATTTCCAGAACGAGACCTATATGAATTCCTGGATACTATAGGACCCCTGGACTACTGAAGAAATGGTCAATATATGCGCCTAGAAGAAGGCTTTCAGGTTCGCACACATACTGGCTTCGCACACTTCATATTTTTCTCATATTCCTTTGATTAATCTTATTAGGTAAAAATTAGGTCAAATGCATTAAAGAAAATGGGAAAAATAGGAAAAATACCAAGAGTTTGAAGACAAAGTGTGTGCGAAGCCACAGAGCCTTCCCCTGCCCTATTTATTTTTAAATTAAAACCTATTGAAACTTTTGTAAGTTTCCATTTTATTTTGCTTAAAAAATAATAACAAAAACACTTGGGGAAAGATTCTATTTTTTATTGGAGAACCCTGTTATTTTCCATCTTATCGTCAATTGCTGGTATAATTTCCTCAACTATGTTTCTATGTTTCTAAGCAATTGTAATAAAATTATTTTAATTATTTAATTTGTAATCATTATATACAATTACCTACTTTATTTCACTACTGTGTTAATAATTTTCAGAGGATGAATTGAGAAATTTGATGGTAAAATGTTGCTAACTGAATGAAAAGTCACTTTTCTCGTTCAGAAAATTCGCTCTTGGGAAATTAGAAGTATGAGGCAAAAATTCTCATTTTCCCAAGCAAATTATATATAAACATAATATATGTAGGTTTAGGGCAGTGTTAAATTGAGCTTTTGCGCACAAGTTTTTAGCGCTGTGATTGGGGACTTATCAAAAATTTTCCGAATATATCGCTGTAGTTGAGGGTGCGATATTGTAGATGAAAATGCCAATTGTGACGATTTGCTGGCTTTTGATTGGCTCAACAATATCTATAAAATTACTGTATTGGTGCGTTTTATGTCGGTATATTTTCCACAAGACTCTCTCCTCGTACATTATCTCAAAAATTCTCCCCTCTTGGTTTGATATCTTCTTGCTTCTCCTTCATTTTCATTCGATATACGGACGGGTTGTAACCGCGATTCTTCAATTCCCTTTTTTATTCCCGGTTTTTTTTATTTATTTCTTTTTTTATATGCTTTTAGAACAGAATACCGTGTAGACATGGCTTTATATCGCGCGCGGGTCTCTTATCTCCATCTTACTCGCCAATATTCCCTCATTTTCATTCTCATTCTACCCAAATATACTATTTCTCTCTCCTTGTATTGTGAAAAATTATTTGTATATATACACCACAGAGGCAAATACAAAATTTTACTGTACAATTTTATATAAATATATAATATGTTGTGAAGTGAGACGAGACTTCCACCACATATATAGAAAATTGTGTGTACTCTTTCAATAAACCACGCCCCGAATATGCCCGTGTAATAAAATAATCGTAAAACGCGCGCAATGAACATTTTCTCCTCTCGTACCATCGTATTATACAACATTGCCAAGTACACTTAATATAACACAGTGTAATGCTTGGACCAAGCATTTTGCTTCTTCCCTCCATGCTTCAATACAAAGCAAAATTCGCAGGAACAATTTTCATATTTAATTATCACTATGCGACCTGGCTTCAAGAATTCTTCTTCTTACACCATATATATTTTAATTTCTTGAGAGCATTTTAGGCCTTAGCCATTCCCAACAAAACAACACTTCATCACATAACCATGTCTCATTCATTCATTCTTATTAATTTTCATCAATTTTCATCAATTTCCATTTTGCAAAATCCCCGCATTTGACCAAGATCTCTCAGACTAAATTGATTATCCTAATCACAATCCCACATTTTCAGGAAATAAATATACATAAAAAGACATGCTGGCATATTTCTCACTTTAACATCATCAACTGATTAACTAGCCTGATTTTTGTCACAGCACCAGCCAACACCCTCAAAATGTCAACTTATCAGCCAAAAATCATCTCAAACCATCACAAAAATATATATCCATAAAATACCCGCATTGAGATTTAATTTTTTCGCACTCTGACATTCTCATTTACAAAATTCACATTCGTATTTCTATCAAACTGTCCAAAAGAGGGAAGAAATTGTGAGAATTTTCTCAAGTAGAATAAAACACAGGGGCTCACAGGAAATGTCCCAAAAAAAAGTTCCTCGTAAAACGGTCCTCAGACTCAATATCCCAAATAATACGCTATTTTTGGATTTTTCAGAATCAAAAAAAAAAAAAAAAAACAAAATCTTTGCTTAAAAGAATTTAGAGAAGTCAAGCCATATGGCTAAGCCTTAGATCGTAATCTATATCAGTCTATATAATTTATAATTTAGATTACGATTGCTGATCCAGGTGACAATACGAACTGACATAACTTACAATCTCTTTACTCCAAACTAAGTTGTTCAAAGGAAAGAATAGACACCCCTAACGCGGTCAGAAGGAGTTCATCTCCCTAAAATCCTTACTTTAACCATCGCTGGTGTCCTACAAGCTTTTGTAAACACTCAAATAGTGATCTTTTAAATATTTCAAGATAACAAAAAGACAATCTAAAACTCTATTAATGATAAAATCGACATATTCCACAGTAGACTCGCTAATTCGGCTCTTTTAAGATCGAGCTACTTTTTAATCCGGGCGGCAGTTAATTTTGAAAAAAAGCTTAGTGACATTTTTCAAGTTTGACTATGATTATCGAATTATGCAACTATGTCCAAAATTTCCACAGTTTAACTTAGTTATGATGTGATTTTGCATTATTAAGAAGTTTTCATGCAATTTACAATAAGTATGAGTATCTAAACTTAATATAAGTACCAGTACCAATAGCAGATAAACAAAAAAT
Source organism: Phlebotomus papatasi (assembly GCF_024763615.1). Lineage (NCBI taxonomy): Eukaryota > Metazoa > Arthropoda > Insecta > Diptera > Psychodidae > Phlebotomus > Phlebotomus papatasi. Next base: position 23,192,297 of record NC_077222.1, read on the forward strand.
CGTTGCATTTCAAATAGTTTGACGCCCGAATTTCTCTCTAATTCGAGTGACATTTCGGTCCCAAATGTCCGAATTTGAGAGAGTCTTCTGTATTTGGCCACCCGAAAAACCCCTTATGGCCATCTTAACTCTCGCCGAACCGTGTAACATATTCAACAAGCAAATTTCACGATTATTTGATTGAATGTAAAAGGACTTTATTCAAAATATAATCAAGCTGGTATAAAAAAAATTCCTAGATTTGGACATCCTTTTCTAACTATCCGCAAGAATTGAATTTCTATCGATTCCAAATAGTCCAAAGAAAAAAATTTTCTGTAGAATATCACCGTATTTTCCTTTGGGTACTTATAGAATCCCAAAAAATTATAAAAGAATTATGAAGTATATTACAAATTTAATTATTTCTTATTTGATTACACAGTGATAATTATGTGATTATGTCCATACTTAATGTAAAGTGATTTGTTTTAAGCCTTTAACCCTTTAAGGACAATTGGGTCACCAGCGACCCAAAAATGTAATTTTTCCTACGGTCATCAAAAGTTGTGTTTTGCTCTAAAAAGTCAGAAAAAGTGATTTTTTTGACCCTCTCGTCCTTAAAGAGATAACGATCAGTGAGCGTGTTTTTGTTTAAGATGACCCAAAAACAAAAAAAATTTTAACTATATAAAAAGTTATTTTGTCTTCTATAACTAGTCAAAAAAAATTATGATTTTGAGTTAACGGGGTTACCGATTATCTACTCATTGGTTCTTAACCTTTTAAGGACGAGAAGGTTTAAAATTGGAAGTCAGAAAAAATAATTTTTTTTCTGCTTTTTAAGATCGAAACATGACTTTAGATGGCCGTAGGAAAAATTTAATTTTTGGGTCACCGGTGACCCAATCGTCCTTAAAGAGTTCAAGGGTTAACCCTTATGATGACGACTGGGTTATCGATAAGTTTGGTTCTATCGAAGAATCTAATTATTTATTCTTGAAAATGAGACATTTGCTCTACTTTTTAGTTTGGTTGCTCTGAACGTTCTAATACTTTGTCCAGATAAATAATAAAAAATGTTAAATTCTGAAATCAATTTAAACAAGAAATGGAACATTTGGAATTTAGTCATTTAACAAAATTCAGAAATATTAATTATTTGATATTACAGTGGCACATCTACTTTCTTGCAAATTCATAATGGGTTGAATTGATTTTAATAAAGATTTTAATAAAATGGGGTAATTTGGAATCATTTCTAATTTCAAATTTTAGGATCTCCCCTCTGTTTAGGATGACTAAAAGAATAAAAATCACGCAGTACTCTTCTTTGTCTTCTCTTCTCAATATTCTCAAGAAATCTCAAAATTCTAATTTGGAAATGATTCTAAGTTACCCAATTTTTCCATAAAAAATTTAAAGCTTTCACCTAAACATTCGTAAATCAAGTTATGCCCCTGTAATATGAAATGAACAATATATTTCAAAACTTACAATTCGACAACAAGCATAACAAGACGTTTTGTATTTTGAAAAAAAAAATTGATTTTGATTTTCGTTGTTGTTTTGTTGTTTCTAAAATTGACGCTGCAATAAGTATTTACTTAAAAAATAGAAGTCAAGAAAAGATTATAGCTAAATTTATATTTTGGGCGGCAACAACCCTGATACAACTGTCATAGTTGTGAGTTCGAATCCTGTCCGGTGCAAAAGATTGAAACATTTAAATGGTGGAGTCATTGGACAGCGTGCAAAAGCTTTACGTCCTTATCTAAAACAGATTTTTAAAACCCATAAAATTAGTAGTTTATAATGTGATTAACAATTTTGCGAGTTTTCGAAATCTGTTGTAAGAACTTAAAATTTTTGCAAGCTATCCATAAGTGCATAACGTCCATAAGGTACGACTCTACCCTACCTTTTCATGATTATATTTTGGAACTTTTAAATTCAATAGGATTTTATTGAATTTTTTATTTGTTTTCTGTTTATTTGTTCATTTATTTTTATTGTTTTATTTTTTTTTATTTATTGGAATATAGGGTAAGTTTGCCAAATTTCGGCATAGTTGCATGCAAGCGCCAAAGTCTCAAGTTTGAAATGTAATATTTTAAATACACATTGATTTTTTTTATTCCTTCTTCTGAAAGAGTGTTGCATGGTACCTTGTAAAGAGTTTACCGTCTTTATTTACTCTAAAATCATTCTTAATACATTTTAAAATGAATAAAAATATACATATAGCTTTGGTGCCTTATTTCGGCCACCTTCATTCTCATAGTTCCTTGCCCTTCGGGAATTCTTCCAATATCTTTTTCACGTCATCTCGTTTGTCTAAGCTAAGTTTTTTGTTATTCTTTTGCATTGTATAATCTCAAGAGTACGTAAAATCTAAAAGTTCATGGAAATTCGAGGAGCAAAAAAGGTGGCCGAAATTGCAAGCAGGCCGAAATTAGGCACACTTACCCTAAACCTTTATAGAAAAAAATCTAATACTAGACCTAAAATATTTTACAAAACCAACATTTTTAAGGTTACCGTTAATGTGTATCGCGTTTTCGTAAGTCATACTAGATAAACCAAATTACTTCGTATTTTACACAATCTGTATAACATCACAAACTTTCTTCAAAAATCTTTTTGAAAACAGATGCTAGAATTTTCAAAAAACCCACCTCACCAGGAGGTGAAAACCTGTTTGTAAAATACACAACTTATCAAAATTTCTGTATCTAAAAACCTTTCTCTAATTGCTTTAATGCACTCTTTGAACATTCTACCGATCTTCAGCATGTTTTTTTGTGACCATTTTTCGAAAAGGTTAGGAAAAGGATACCTGAGTGGATTGAAAGTACTTTGCATAGTTTTCTTCTGAGTTATAAATACTTCCATAAAATTGAGGTAGAGAATTTTGAAGAAAAAGGGTCACTCTCTCTCTGTGGGTGAAAAATTCTACCCTCTCTTGCAATTCCATGAAATTTTGAAAAATAAGAAAAAAGGATCAATAATACTAAAAAAAAATCTTCATAGAAGGCCAATGAGTAAATGTAGAAATTTCAGGGATATTCCTCTCTCTTTCTTTTAATATTACATATCATAAAGATATAAAGTGCAATAAGAGAAAGCTCACTTTATCTTTTTCCTAGTTGAATGTAAGAATGATTTATTGCATGCTGAGGGCATGAAATTTTATCTATTTCACCATTTTCTGTTATTATTAAAGGTTCTGTATTTTTCTCAGATATTTTACTGGGAATACCTTTTTTGGGGAATGCCCAAAAAAAATTTGAATTTTGGGACCATGTTAGGGGTTTTATGGATAAATTTACAACTTTTGCACCATGGTCAGACAATAGGGTTTCAAGCTGATGAACTTTCAATCCCACAGGATTACTTTTGAGATAGGCCAGAAAAGGGATAATACGCCAAAGTAGAGATTTTTACCTCAAAATTGTCATTAAAAATTTATGCCAAAATATCTCTTGGTGCAATTTTTGAGTGTTAACCCAAAAGCATTGTGGCTGTTTTTGAAGCAATATCATGCCAAGAGAGATGATTTTCATTGTTTCACAGTTAAAATTGATTAACACATTGAGTTAATTTCCGTAAATTTCCATCAAAAGTCCACAATTTTTTTTTGCTCCTTCAGGTTATTCACTATTTCACGAAATAATATGAGAGAGATATTAAGATGTGGTTTTATTTCTCCACAAAAAAAATATACTTTGGTACACATGAGAAGAAATATTAATTTCGTGTCTGAGCAATTAATTTTTTCACTTTTAATTCAATTTAGAATGCTCTCCTAATAAAGCAACACAATCGTATAATGTGTAAATTGAAAATGAATTAATATTATATTTTTTTCTGTTTCTCCTTCCCTGGCAAAGAATACAAATTAAATTTTAAGTAATTAGATTTTTTTTTACTGTGTGTGGCGTCACATTTTTTGGGCGATTGAGTGGTGAAAACGTGTTGGGTGGTCAAATGTTTTTTTTTGTCTATTTTTTATAGAGTTTTTCTTAATTTATTTAATTTATAAGATGTTCTAAAAATATAACAATGTACTAACCCTTAATAGACCGTTGGAAAAATATGATAATATGCAGTGTCTTACTAAAACTTAATCCTAATGCCAGAGAGCATGCAGTTTACTAATAACAGGTGATATAATCCTAATATTGTTAAGCCTTTTCTTGGATTACTTTCATCTCTGTGCAAAATTTTATTTAGTTTTCCAAAGAATTAGATAAGATTGGAATAGATTACAGTAAAGGCGGTACCGCTAAGAACATATTTGGAACATGTACTAAAATTTTCAAGAGTCTAAAGGTGCTATTCCAATAAAAAATTAACAATTTTAGTACTTTTCTTTGATCTGGTTCCTGTCTCGACTGTTTACGCCCAGTTCTCGCCGTGTTCTAAAACCACCAAACAGTCATGACAATCGATTATGAAAAAGAAAAACCGACTAGGGTAGAGTCAGTACTTTTTCGCCAGTAAGCACTTTTTCGCCACCTACAAATAAAATCACTTTTTCAGGGAATTATGTGCTCATGGAACTACGAAATGACTATTACTTCGTAACCTCTAGTCCAACGGATCAGAAAACCATAACTGGTGCTCCACCGACTAGATTATTTGCAAGTTAATTGAAGAAATTGTCGACAAGGTGAACAGTCACAAAAAAAATATGGAGTTCTTAATAAACTTGTCAACGCTCAGACAAATTGTCTTGCAATATTTTATGTTTTTGCAGTACAGTATTTGATATTTTATCACTGAAAGTCACTTTGTTATTAACTAAGCTTCGCTCTAATATAATTATTTAATAATGTTTTCCAAAAAAATAAAGAAATACGGATGTGGTGAAATAGAGCTTACTTTTTTCGGTTGTGTAAGTACTTTTCGCCACTCATTTTTCCAAGCATTTTACAAGTGGCGCACCTCGCGGAATTTAGTTGAAACAGACGTAATTGTCAATTGATTTTGTCGCAAACAAAAAATGTGCAAAAAATCATTCGAAATACTCTAATAATTGTCTAATATAGGTGTTAAATAAGAAAAGTACTTTGCAATGTGCTTTTGCGGGTTTTCGAAAGCTGCTGTTTCTTAAAAATCAATTAAAAACAAGTGGCGAAAAAGTGCTTACACAGTGGCGAAAAAGTGTTTACAAAGTGGCGAAAAGTACTGAAACATGCATTGTTGCAGGAAATGTATTTTTTCAACTAGATGCCCAAAAATTCTCGGAAAGTCTCCTGGTTCATTAGAGAGACAATGCTTCAAAGCACTTGTACAGAAAATTTCTTTTTATTTCGACAAAAATTGTAAGAATTACAAGGGTACAAAACCTTAAGGTGGCGAAAAGGGCTTACTCTACCCTATGTAGGAGCACTTGAGAACAGAAGTGTACTAAAAAAAACATGGTCATCTTTCATTGGAATAGCACCATAATACAATGTTATCCTTTTAGAACACTCCAATTAGGGTAAAATGAGGTAATTTTGAATCTTTTAAAACTTAGAATTTTGAGATTTCCTCATTGTTTTAGATGAACAAAACATTCCACGAAGAACTACTACTGAAACTGGATCTAAATTAGAAGTATACTTCTTAGTAGTCCTTTTTTCTATTCTCATCTAAAATAATGAGGAAATCTCAAAATTCCAGATTGAAAATTATGTCAAATTACCTCATTTACCCGAAATCCTTTCATAAATAGGGAAACAGACAAGAACTTCTCAAAGTCCGTTTTTTTCCTTACATATTTTTCAACAGAATTAGTACAGATCTGTTCTAAAAATCTTGTGCAAGTTTTCTAGTTATTCTTTTTTATTAATCTAAATATAGGTCCCAAACAGAGCCCTATTACAAAAAAAACCCTAGTCTAATGAAGTTCGTACACCTCAAAATTGACACATAAGCGCCCCTACCGGTGATCACAAAAACTTTGCATGTTCCACAAAGCTAAAAAATATAAAATCACTCTTCAATCTCCAACAATATAATCAAAATTGATCAAAAAACCATTTAAGATTTGAATTTTGAGGTCAAAACTGATCCTACCCATCCAACCCAGTCTTATAGTGCTAAAAAAATTAAAGCAATAAATATTACTGAAGTCTGGTGAAAATGCAGCAATTGAACATTCAGTAGTGCTGCAAAAGAAATTGAGGCACAGGAGATTTACTGTCAGCAATTGAATATATAGCAAAAGAACAACATGCAAAAATATTGAAGACATGAAAATAATTTTCAGCACTAAACTGTGGCAGTTTTAGTTCTCTTGGTCAAAGTAATTAAAGATGCCCCAGACACAAAAAAAGCCCCATAAACACCTGAACTTTTTGACTGCGATTTAAGGGCAAACGAAAAAAAACCGTACATGAAGATGATCCATATGAAATCTCTTAGAGTTTTTCCCGCATCTTCTCACTAACTCATTGACTTTCTTCATCACTGCGTTTTTTTGCCACATACAATATGTCTTTGTTGAGATGCTACACACAACACAAAATGAGGCACACTTTTTCGGGTTTCTTCAGTAAGAGAGATTTCTGCATCTCTCTTGTTGGTAACCGTATGATCCCCAACCGAAAAAAAAATCATGCAATATACCAGAGAACCAGAGGATTTGGGTCTACTATCTGTCTGCTACTTCCAAACCCAGTGGGCTTTCCAGCACCGCACACAAAAATTGAGATAAAGAGAAAGACACGCGGTGTTATGAAGGGGAGAAAAAAAACCAGAGGCTTTATAATGTCCGGATATTTCAACCGCACCGAAAATCCATCTTCGCGTCCCGGTGATCAGCAGGAATTCCGTTTTGGTGCGGGACGCCCAGTGAATTTATTTTGACACATCGCACGCGCTCTTTGAATTGAACAAGTTAACGAATAAAAAAAACAACAACTTCTTTCTCATGTGGAGTCTTCAAAAGTTTCGTCACACTTTTTGTTTCCAACATCCTAAAGAGCCAACGATACTGTCTCTCATTCACTCAACAGTATTGTTGTATCAAATTTACCGATAAGATTGTTTTGACTTACAGGAGCTGTGATTCATTGAAAATTCGATTTAGAAAACAATTCGCCCCCAGAGCAAAAGAGGCCTATTGCAAAAGGATTTTTTCTTTTCGCAGAGCAAGACTAGGCTATCTCTTGCTCTACGCGATATTACTTGTGGCCTCCTCGCAAAAAAAACCTGAAAATATCACAAAATGATTTCGAAAAACTTCAAAATTAAAAATATTCATCACTTTCTGATAAAAATTGCGACAAGGCCATAAGTAAAGGCAGGCCACAAGTAATGCCGCTACCCTATTACATAGGGTAAGTGTGCCAAATTCCGGCCAGCTTGCAATTCCGGCCACCTTTTTTGTTCCTCGAATTTCCATGAACTTTTAGATTTTACGTACTCTAGAGATTATACAATGCAAAGGAATAACAAAAAATGTAGCTTCGACAAACGAGATGACGTGAAAAAGATATTGGAATAATTCCCGAAGGGCAAGGAACTATGAGAATGAAGGTAGCCGAAATAGGGCACCAAAGCTATGTCTATATTTTTATTCATTCTAAAATGTATTAAGAATGATTTTAGAGTAAATAAAGTCAGTAAACTCTTTACAAGGTTCCAAGCAACACTCTTTCAGAAGAAAGAATAAAAAAAATCAATTTGTATTTAAAATATTACATTTCAAACTTGAGACTCTGACGCTTGCATGCAACTATACCGAAATTTGGCACACTTACCCTATTCTATTTCGATGACAGCTTTTGAGAACGATTTCATCCTCGTATCATACACAACAAAATTTTAAGACAATTTGAATAAATTTAATGATAAAAAGTCGAGCTTGGCCCACAAAATTGATTCTAACAGACTTGAATAACCAAAATAGGACAAGTGTGCGAAATTTCGGCATAGTTGCATGCAAGTGCCAAAATCTCAAGTTCTAAATGTAATATTTTTAATACTAATTGATTATTTTTTATTTAATTTTTTATTTAAGGAGTGTTGCTTGGAGCCTGGTAGACAGATTATCGTCTTTATTTTCTCTAAAATCATTCTTAATACATTTTAAAATGAATAAAAATGTAGACATAGCTTTGGTGCCCTGTGCCCTATTTCGGCCACTTTAATTCTCATAGTTTGTTGCCCTTCGGGAACTCATCCAATGACTTTTTCACGTCATCTCGGGTGTCGAAACTACATTTTTTGTTATTCTTTTGCATTGTATAATCTCTAGAGTATGTGAAAACTAAAAATTCATGAAAATTCGAGGAACAAAAAAGGTGGCCGGAATTGCAAGCTGGCTGAAATTTTGCACACTTACCCTACAAGCTTTTAATTGACAAACCATATTTATGTTACTCAAGGGGTTAAGTGGGTCGCAAGAAGACTAAAAGCATAATATTTTCCCGAATTTTTTTCAGTATAATAAAAGATTTTTTTTAATTCTAGCTTATAAGCATATAAAAATACTGAAAATACTCAAATTTTCATTTTAAAAATTAAAAAATTTAACCGTTGAGACTTGATGATCAGAGATCTTTTTGAAAAAAAAAACTGATTTTTAGTGATAAGATTACTAAGAGAAGATTCAGCTGATGTCAAAAAACCAAACAAATCCTGTCAGCAGATGAGTTAAACTTATACATGAACGAAAGACTTTTAGTTTCCTTGATTACAACTTATTTAATAAGATAAAACGTGGTGTAAAGTACACCCAAAATGGTACTTTTTGTATAAAATTCTCCCAAAAATTTGCATCTTAAATTTTCCCAAAAATCCCTCAGTTTTTTGACTTTAGATGAACCTACAACGAGTACTTTTATGCACGACAAATAAGGTTTTTTTTTAAGTCTCCAAAAAGTAAGTCTCAACTTAACAACCGGTTTTTTTAAGATTTTTAAATGAAAATTTCAATAAGTATTAACTTAATTGTTGTAGTTTAATATGTTTAAAGTGTGAATTAAATACATTTTTTTATAATGCTAAAAACATTTAGGAAAAAACCTTCTGTTTTTTTAGTTTTTCTGACCTACGTTATCCCTTGAGTATACTTTAAACGATTTTTTAGACCGGATTTTTATAGCTTGATTAATGAAAATTCAGTAAATTTACTAATTAAACGTAAAAAATATACTTCGAACGTGTATTTACTTACAGGTCCTGATCAAAATCTCCAAAGCCAAAAACCCTTTCAAATTCCCGTAAAACGTAAAATCATTTGACGTATATTTATGGCTGAAAGTTTAATCTCGTTCCGAAAGAACCTTAATTCCCATACAGTAAATAGGAAGGACTATAAAATCTCAATGATCTGAAGGATTATTTGCTCTTGATATGACATAAAATTTGGGTATCAAGAGGCTTTAAAGTTAGTTTAATTTTTAAGATATTGTTTTTAAAAATTATAATTCAAAAAGAGATTAACGACTTTGATTCTGTATTTGGAATACTTAAAATTTGAAAAGAATACACATTTCTTGTGGATAATTTAAAATTGAGTACTGATGGTAAGGGGTGCCACCATTCCTACGGCATCCGACATAAAATAACTTCAAAATATTTTGTTTCAAACACAAGGAGCTCACTCGATTTTGACGAGAATTTTTGACAATGCAATGCGTGAAGGCCATGCCGCTCAACGGGTCCGACATTTCAAACATTTTTCAAAATAATAACTTTGAAATGGAATATTTTAAAATCTACTAGATAGATTTTCAAATATTACACTTTTTAGAAAGGTCTTGAGTAGATCTACAAAGCAATTAAAGTATTTTTTTTAAAATGTAGGAGGAAGTGGGGCACTTTTGAACACACACAGATAGAGAAGCTAAATTACATTATGATATGGCTTAGTTCCACTAAAATGTAGGAGAAAAATCCCAATTTCAAAGGTACCCCACTTACAAATATGCCCCCCTTCTCCCTAGCATACAAAAGATGAAACAAAAACGAATTAAAACCGTTTTAGCCTTTTTAATAATTGCAGCCCGCGTATAAATACAAAGAAAAAGCGAATATGTTTTTAATAAACATCAAAGGACTCTATTGAAAGGCCTAGTGTACTATATCCAGCTTGACAACCCTCCGAAAACTATTTTAAAAATTAAAATTAAAATTGTTATATCTCAAAAACAACTTTATGGATTTTCAGAAATGACACAGTTTTGGAACGGTCTCGGATACTAGGTCTACTATCAAAAGACATCTAACCTAGCCCTATGCGTTATTTACTATGATTTATATCTTGCATAGAAAAAATAGAAAATTTGACTAAACCACAATCACAATAGCTGTGATTGTGAAAGAATCACAACTGAAATCTCTCCAAAAAATCACTTGTAGCATCCTCTCGAAAAATATATTCCCCGTAAGATCATTTACAAGAAGATCAGCTAAAAAAGAAACGTTCATTGGCCGAAAACAAGCCCCAGAAATTACTTCCACTTCATTGAAAAGTCATTTAAAAAGGCAATATTGTGCCTTGGTGAAAAAAAAATCTAAACTTATGAGAGATTATCTGATTAACTGCTAAAAAATGATGTATTTAATTGTTTGGTAAACTCTCACTTTGGAAATGCGATAAAATCACCAAGATTGAATTTCTTCCCTTCAATCATCATGTCACAATCTATATCACGCCTAGATCATAATTTATTGTTCAAAGTCTCTTTTTTTCCCAATTTTTTCCCTAAATTATTTTACAAATAATTAAATGTAATAGAATGAAAGTGTGAAAATCACCGTGAAACCATAATATAAATATAGAGGAATTATAATTGGGAAAGGAAAAAAAAAGCCCGACTCTGACATTCAAACTCAAAGAGAGAAACTCTTTGAAATTTTCCTCATTTCATATTAGTAATATGTATTGCTTGAAAGAAATAACAACTATTGATGATGATGGTGAGAAAAAGAGGTTATACATGTTTTTATACAGAAAACCCATTATAAATCATCAATCAAGACATTTTTCCACCCACACCCTCCGGATAAGGTTAGAATTCCTTCATCCATGATAAAGGAAAAGACTGAGTGTTTTAGTCAAGAAAAATTTTCATGATTATTGCAATGAATAGGGTAAGTGTGCCAAATTCCGGCCAGCTTGCAATTTCGGCCACCTTTTTTGCTCCTCGAATTTCCATGAACTTTTAGATTTTACGTACTCTAGAGATTATACAATACAAAAGAATAACAAAAAATGTAGCTTTAACAAACGAGATAACGTGAAAAAGATATTGGAAGAATTCCCGAAGGGCAAGGAACTATGAGAATGAAGGTGGCCGAAATAGGGCACCAAAGCTATGTCTATATTTTTATTCATTTTAAAATGTATTAAGAATGATTTTAGAGTAAATAAGGACGGTAAACTCTTTACGGGCCAATCCATCTCAAAACGACCGAAAAAATCGCAAATCGAGGGGTCATGGTCTTAGATGTTTTTGAATTTTACATATGTTAAAGTACACGATAAAATAATATACCCCTATTTTTTTTTTCGTCCGAAAAAAAAAATAGGGGTATATTATTTTATCGTGTACTTTAACATATGTAAAATTCAAAAACATCTAAGACCATGAAGGGTACCCCTATGGTCGTCTTGAGATGGATTGGCCCTTACAAGGTTCCAAGCAACACTCTTTCAGAAGAATAAAAAAAATCAATTTGTATTTAAAATATTACATTTCAAACTTGAGACTTCGACGCTTGCATGCAACTATGCCGAAATTTGGCACACTTACCCTACATTGAATCTTTTAACTTTATTTTACGCTTTTTCTCATGCAGTTTACAGTAACAAAAGCCTTCATTGTTACATGAATAACTTCTCAGAAAAATATTAAACCTTATACTTTAAGTGTCGAGAGGTTATGTGAGGTTAGGATACTCTAACCTTAAAAAAAGCAATGGAAAGACTTTTATGGCACAAATTCCAAGACGCTGCATAAAAATGTCATTTTTTATCTCCATTTTAGATATTTGAAAGAATAATAAAGCCACTAACCAATTTTTCCTGACTCTCCTATCCTCAATTCTAACCTAGGATTCTAATCAAAAATTCTCAATTCTCACCTAAATAGGACAATTCTATTTAATTTCCAAAATTTGTAAATGTTGTAAATCTGTTTTTATTTATAATCTTGTCAAATTTCGAAATATGCTACTCTGTTTCCAACCATAAAAACATAACCAAATCTTGTCTGATCAAAATGATTTTCAAAAATTATTTTTCTTTACTATTTTAGTAAAAATATTGCCCAGAAATAAAATATAAGGACTAAATATTGTTTATTTCGAAACATGAGTAAACATAACCTCAAAATTTGGACGATTCTAACCTTATAAAATTCACTTTAGCATTGTACAGTAGCAAAGAAAATTTTCCGTGTTCTTGCCAATTTTTATTTAATTCAAATACAACCTCACATTGCAAAGTTAACCTTTTGCAAAGTTTACAGTTACAGAAATGAGGTTATGTTGAATCAAATTATAAAAATAATCTGAAAACAAATTTTGCGACAAAAATAGAAGGAAGACATCAAATATCAGAGTTTATAGTAGTTCTTAATTTCTTTTAGCACAAAAAGAAATATTTTTAAAGGTTAGGTTTCACTTAAGAATCCTAGGTTAGGATTTAATGTATTTTTAAAGCAAAATTGTGTTTTAAATTGCAAAAAAAATACAATCAATTCCTCCCAAATTGCAACTCTAAGAGCTTTTATCAATCAAAATATTTCACAAATATTTAAGATTAGGCTGAATTTTACATTCTAGAAACAAACTTAACTAATTTATAGGAGTGATATTGCACGAAAAACTTCAAGAGAAAATTAAATATTGATTAAAAAATTTTGCCCATAGAGAAAATAAAATATTGTGAAGATAAGTGCCTTTGATAAGAATGACTAATGCGTAAATATTGGATTGCGTTATTTATCGACAAAAATTTATTGAAAAATTTGTCAAGAATAACTCTGACAATTTTTCATTATTGCTGTACATATCGGAGACTATGTAATTATTTAAATATTCGACAAATAGCCAAGAGATAACGAAATTTTAATGACTTTTTGCTCATAGACCCATAGACTTTTCCTCAACCATTGGAAACTCCGCAAATCTCTAGACTTTTTGAGAAAGACTATAGTAATTCCTCAATATTGCAAAATAATCTCTAACACTATCAAATGGAATATTTTTATGGTAGACATCTCAATATTATTCATTGAAAATTAATTACGTGCATTGTTAAAATCATTTGGTGATATTTTTTTCCCAATAAAAACGCTGCCTGTCCACATTAATTGAAATTTAAATGAACAATTGACCTTCACTCAAAAACTAATCACTGACGTCTTTATTTCAGGTACTGAGTACATTATCTTAACACCCAATGTCTCATCAACAACATCGTACAGGCAAAATGTCAAGATTCATACACCATTTTATATTCAATTTCAATAAAGTGGGAAAAAAAGCAATATTAAAAATCTATTTTGTGCTTACCATTGGTGAATCGTCGCCTAAATCTGAGTCTCTATCGATCCGTCCACCGTCCATAGCAACATAAACAGGGACGGGATCACGATTTTTCACGCGAATTTTGCAAAGTTTTTCTGCGCGAGCCTCTCAACAGGGGCTCGCTTTACTTCCGAGATGTAAAATCCTTTTCCAAATTATTGATACTCAAGAGTTTTTTTTTTTTGTTTTGAGGTGGATTTATCTGAAAATCAAAGAAAATCGAACTAGTAATAACCAAAACCAATAAAAGAAGAATTACTAATTATTTACTGATATTCTTTGTAATTTGATTAATTTATTAATTCAGTTTGTATAATTCTGAATTTCGTTTAAGAAAATTAACTTCTAACCTTGCAAAAATTACTAAACTAAACATTGTTTAAAAGTAAATTTGCTGATATAAATTGACGATTTCCAACATCCCAGTGTTCTTTTCTAATTTTCGGATAACCTCATTAAAAAATGTTTAAATATTCAATTATAAAAAAAATCGAGGGGTAACTCATTGTAGAAACACAATCCATTTGTCCGAGAAATATTTCTAGAATCACTGAAATAATACTACAATTGCAGAAATATTTCTATAAATGCCGATGGAAATCCAAAAACAAGAACGTTTCTAAGTATATTGATTTGAATCTAGGAATCACATGACCATTTCACATAAGATTAATATTAAGATTAATACTTTCTGAACTACGAGAATGCCAACAAGGGATAGCAAGTGTTTTATCTTTCCTCTCTCTTGTGTTTCGCTCGAAAACTGACCGAATCACAGTTGGAACGCATGAAAAATTTGCTCGAATTGCATGTAATACGATTCCGAAAGCAATTAATACGAACAGTAATATCTTACTCATCGTATTACTCCACTAGAGTGTACTCTTTCTAACCCACGTGATTTTCCATTTGAAATTTTGCATACTATATACCTCCCTCTCTCCGGCTTTTCTTAATATTAATATTAATCTTATATGTGACACCACGGACAGAAACGCGTCTATGAAACACAGAAACTTGCTAGAATAACTGCAATGTTTCTAAAATCACAAAAACGTGGCAAATAATCACATGGACTTGCTATAGGGTAGAGTCAGTACTTTTCGCCACCATTAAGCTTTAGGGGCCTCGTAAGGTGTGATATTTTTTGTCAGACTAAAATGAATTTTTGTATAAAGATACTTTGAAGCAATATCTATCTATATATCGTCGGTTGCCTCAGCAACTGTGCTAACTGCATCTGCTTTGCGTCTGCATTCATTGCAAACGCCGCGCAGCGATGCGTTGCTTACAACGAATGCTGACACAAAGCAAATGCAGTTAGCACAGTTGCTGAGGCAACCGACGATATCTAGGATACGTCTCGAGAATTTTAGAGAATCTCATTGAAAAATATGCATTTTCCCCAATTATGCTTGTTTCAGTACTTTTCGCCACCTGTTTTAAAACAAATTTCAGTTAATTAAGAGACGTAATATCGTATTGGGATATTAGAACAGAACATATTATGAGTATTGAAATGCTACTTATTCTTAAGTGCCTTAAATTAGTTGTTTTATATCAGGTGGCGAAAAAGTGCTTACATGGCGAAAAGGGCTGGCTCTACCCTAATCGCAGAATATCAACTTTCACATCACCAAAAAATTGGAATTGTGAAAAACACATTTTTCTAAAAACACGAACCATATGTATACATTTTGTCTCTTATGAATACCCCTCGGAAAACAATACAGAAACTACCGATAAAGTCAAACAATCACGAGGGGCAACTAATACGAATACAAAAGCCATCTAAAATGCAAAACTTATGCTTTAAATAAGATTGTAAAGAATCTCAACCAATATTCTGTGAAAAAAGATTTCAAAACCAAGACCCTGCAGTCCTTAAAAGGATGTTAAATAATTTTCATAAATTTATTCTGAAACAAAATTTACATGTTCTGAACGGTTGCAGAATTTTCAAAAATCTTTTAATTGTATCCGGAAACATTAAAATTGGTTAAATAGAACCTTGAAATTCTTCTTCTTGCAATTCAAAAACTTAAACTCATTCGCTATTGATCGATTCCACGTTCAATTTAATAAACCCTTCACAAATTATAATATGGGATCAAAAAAAAATCCACTGTCCAGTGTCCAAATAAGAATGCTTCATCCATTCTAGTACCTCACTTCTAGTACTTCACTAGAGACAGTAGGGTTTTTTTCTGTTAGATGGCAGCACCTAAATATCTAACATATTCTTGACATCTGTCATATACAAAAACTACTCTCGGGTACGTAGATTTTTTTCGATTGTTCTTACAGAGTTGAGCCTTATGATTTAATTATAATAATAAAAGTCTCATTTATTTAAAAATAAAAACTGTCGGCCAAACTGGATTCTGTATTGATAAATAATTGGCGCTTTACGCATATAATCAGTAACAAAATTATGACAGAATCACAGTGAATTAGAATCACAGTGAACTGGATTTTTCTACATGGCCATTGCTTTTCTACGCTTTTATTGTTTTTTACACGTGACAAATATTTTAAAAATCACAGCACCAAACCAATATCTGATGTTTTTTTACAATCTATGAGGCAATATTCTTTAAAAATAAAATGATATATTAATAGAATTTGTCAATTATGAATACCTTGAGCAAACAGCACTTAGCAATTGACCGGTTAACTGATCTTTTCTTGACAGTTCTATATCACATTGTCCGTTAAAATTATCTATGTAAATTCAATGTTCGAACAAAGTTCGAAATTTCATCGAATATCATCGATATCATGCCAGGAAAAATCAAAACAAAAGAGTTTTTACTAATAAAACTTTGCAGAAACTTTTGAAATTAATTTAAAATAAGTAAAGATTAGTGAAATTAAAATTTAGTACAAAATACATGTGAATAATGTGAAGTATATTGCTTTTGAAGACCTGAAATTATTTCCCAACTTCGACATTTTTTTCTACACTAGAGGCGCTGCGTTCACTGAGTTCCAGATTCGAAAGCAATGAAGACGTAGTATTGACATTTTTATTGCTTATATCGAAAAGCAATGAAAAAGGCAAAAAGCCTAGTCTGTTCATTGTGAATCTGTCATTAATAAATATTATCAATCCTCATGAAAAAGTCAAACTCTCTTCTTTCTGTGGATGTTTATTAAAATGGTAATGCTTAATATATTCTTATTTTGACATTTATCAGGTCACAAGAGACAATACGATTTATTTCTGTCAGATGGCAGCACTTAAACAACTAACTTCTTTTGACATCTGTCACACAACTCTAGGGTTCATATATCTTTTCTGATTGTCCTTTCAGAGTTAAATCTTATGTTTTAATTATATTAAAAGCCTATTTATTTATATAGGATGTTCCATAAATTACGAAAGATTTTAGTTAAATGAAAAACACATTCCATTTCTCAATTACATTTTTTCTAAATTGAAAAATAAAGTACATTGGATAGGGTTGCTATGTGATATGTCACACTATCTTGTTAAAGCCACATGACCCTCAATATTAATGAATTCATAATTAATTAATTTATTATTTAACAAATCCTCCAAATCAGGCTTCGGAAACTCGGTTATCATGTTGCGATATCGAGCGCCAGGAACAGTAACGGCTTGATCAGCTTTATTTTCAGATAATACACTGCTTCGATATTATTAATCGTTTGAAAGGCTTGTTCTTAGATGGCAAATGTGTTTAGCCTCCCAAATTGATTCAGTTCCGTGAATTTTTGAATTAAACTTTTCATTATAAGTTCAAATATCAACAACTTTTGAGAAAAATATTCTTAAATGATAATAATAGAGTACATAAAGATTATGATAAATCGTAGTAAACAACAGAATACCGCAGTTAATCACTAAAATTAATTTAATTAATTAAAATTTATAGCGATTTGCATTCTAATTTGCGATACTATTTCTAAAATCTCGATTTTGCCAATGAAAATCTCTAAAAAATGCCTTAAAACTACTTGACTTTGACGCATTATTCTCAAGTGATAAACCCCTCGACGAGACACATTATATCAATTTGCAGTTAATCTCTGCTCAAACTATGGAAAACCCCACACAAAAAAAACAATTAGTATAGCTTGTCTTGAACCCCAAAAAGCCGACCAAGGAAGACAATTGAGTAAAAGAAATGAATGGCGTGGTAGCCTCTTATACAGACATTCTCATGAGATTTTTCTGGGTGAGAATCCTCAAGTGATATGGGCATTGAGAGTCTAGTGAACTCTGTATTGCGAATGGTCAAGACCATTTTTGGTCCAAAAGCGGCGAGCACATTTTTTTTCTCTTTTTGATACAACGACGGACAAGGAGCAGAAAAGGAACTAAAAAAAAAGTCTAAGGAGGACACATGTGTATCCTGGGACTTCCCCGAAAATCACAACACAATAAATTGTTTTTACAATTGAATTTGTCGTCTGGAACCTTCGAACCTGTCACATGTTTCATTTCAGCGTGTTTGAATGGAATTTTGGGAAAATTTTAAACTTCAAGTATGCTTCTGGAGAAAAAAATACTTTTAGGAGGGTTGCTAAAGACCTTAAATGTATATCTCTAACCGTTTGGCTTCTATGACCGTGACAATTGGAAATACGATCAAACACTACCAACGACAAAATGTGATTTTCCAAAAAGTACAAATTTATATTGGACTAAAAGTATGCACAGATATCAAAGGGCGATTTTTAGGGGGATGTTAAAGATCCTAAATCGATATCTCAAACTGTTTGGCGTCTAGCTCTACAACGGTCAAGAATACGCATACGCAAGGTAAAAGAAAATTTCTCTCAAAATTTAATATTTGTAAGGAACAAGCGTGATCGTGTATCAAAGAGCGATTTTTAATAGGGTCATCGAAGACTTCTAGACCAGAGGTGTGCAAGAACCATTGAAACCGAATAAACGTCAAAATAAGTTTGCTCTGGTAGCGTTTTGACGGTTTTGACGACCATTGACATACATGTTTTATTTGACGTTTATTCGGTTTCAACGGTTTTTGCACTCGTCTGTTCTAGACAATATCTCCAACCGTTTTTCACATAGGGTTATAACAGTCGGAAATACGAACAGACAAGGGACTGGATATAATTTCCCCTCAAAACATCAAATTTATATCGGAATGCAAGTATGCATCTTTATCAAAGAGCAAGTTTCAATAGGGTCGCCGAAGACCCCAAGTAGATTTCTGCAACCATTTATCCTTTAGTGCTATACGGTATTACTCATCAACAGACAAACGACTGAATATAATTTCCCTCTAAACTTTAATTTTTACCGGAGTGCAAATATATTCCAGCACCTAAAGACGACTTTTAGAGGGGTTGCCGAAGACTTCTTTCGATATCTGCAACCGTTTGTCAGAGCAACAACAATAAGAAATACAGGTAAACAGACAATCGACAAGATCTAATTTCTTTAAAACTAAAATTTATATCAGCCTTCAAACATGCTCCTTTATCGAACAGCGACTTTCAAGGGGGTCATGAGAAACCCTAAGTCGATATCTCTAACCGTTTGTCCTACAAAACCTTAACACTTGGGGATACGATTTTTATCGTTTACGATCAAACAACGAAATAAAATTTCTTTAAAAACCTCAAATTATTATTGTGAAATAAAATTTACCGATTTTCCGAAGAACAGCTATCCAAACGATTCAGCTAATTGAAAGAATCGTCGCTAAACTGCTCTGTGAATCTCTTTGAACCAAAAGTCCCGAATCATATAAAATTGAACGATATTTTCACATCGAATAATCCCCTCGAAAAAAAAAACAATCACAAATATTTTCTGTGATTAATAAGCACAATCTTTCATAGATTTATATACAAAACTTTAAAGTCACTAATCACCTTTTTACATGTGATTCACCTTGACCGTGAATATTTTTCTGTTCGAAAAGTTAATTGTCGCACAAAAAAAAACACCTACATCAACCACAATATTTGTCCCTTATCTTATTCTCTCAATTATTATATTTTGACAATAATTGTTCAATATAGATTTTCTTTTTCTGTCCTCCACCTCCTGGCTTAACTCATAGAAAATATATTTTACTAAACTCTTATCGCTTCCCGGTCACATTAATTGATAAAATTTATTTATGTTTTTTCATTAAAAAAAATGGCACTACACTTTATCAACTTTTAAACAATATTTATATAATATTGTTTCCGGTCTTTTCTTACTTTGCCGTTTTAGTCAAACAAACTTTTTTTTTTGCAATCACTAAATGTCCGTTTTCCCACAAATTTTCACCAAACTTTGTTCTTTTTTTTAAGGAGAAAAACCACATGGGACTTTTAATTGATATCAATTGATTTTGATAGAAATAAAATTCGCACAAATCTAACGAAAATATTGCCAAAACGATTTTAAGCACTGCGATTAAAGTGCGATACGTTAGCATCGACGTACACTGCGCGAATGACTTCGGGCGCCTTCTTTTGCATTCCCAACTCTCAAGTTTGTGCTCAAGCGCTCTCATACAATTCCTCGCCACACCAATAATGCTGCCCTCATGCTCTTAGTATTGGTTCCTATGTAGCACTGTATGCGGCTATGATTCAACCAACATATTGCCGGAGTAACAGCATGACTGTATAGTTACCCCACTCGAGAAACTCTACTGAGCACACGGCTTCCGGATCCAATCGGAGCGTCAGGTCTCCGACCACGTTACCACCTCTGGGCGTTAACAAAATATGTTAATTAGTTTCATGTCAAAACTATTGTACTCTCGCGGAATAATAGCCACCAGTATGAAATAAAATGATATTGAAAAATCTCTCTGGCAGGCATTGTCCACAGCACACAAAACTTCAAATAAAGTTTCTCTACCAACAAACAAAACTCTCCAATCAACCCCGAAAAAAAGTAACAACCACAAAACCCATAAAGTCCTGCGGAAGCCTTAAGATTATATATCCTCAAAACAAATGCTTCTCTCTCTGCTTTTGTCCAAAAACATCATTTCCATGATGTATCGGAAATTATTAAAAACAAATAGCAAAAAAAAGAAAAATCCCTAACAACCACTGCTAGCAGGGTACAAAATTTATCATTTGGAAAATTTATTGAGCAAATTTTAAAATTAACTCCTATATCCCATCATTTTATGAATAAGTTTATTGTATAATTTAAATAAAATATAACACCTCTATCCACCTCCTCGTAAACCATAAAGAGAGCTTTTCATTCGTGTACTAGCAATACTTGGAGCGTCTGTGGAATAATAATACATTAGGTACTTAATTCCATACTGAAGCTATATCGCAGAGCTGGACATGCGGTTTTTGAATCTCAAAACCGTTTGGACCTTTTTGTAGCCACACACACAATAGGGCAATTCACATATTAATGTTTGTCAAATAAATTTTTATAAA
The DNA here is from genome assembly GCF_024763615.1 of Phlebotomus papatasi. Classification (NCBI taxonomy): domain Eukaryota; kingdom Metazoa; phylum Arthropoda; class Insecta; order Diptera; family Psychodidae; genus Phlebotomus; species Phlebotomus papatasi. The sequence goes on from NC_077222.1 coordinate 23,213,222, forward strand.
TTTACATAAAGGCTCTTATTCATTGGAAAATGTAGGTGATTGCTTAAGAATTTAATAATTTAGTAATATTATCAATTTTGGGATTAAACATTTCAAATTATTATACTTTGACTGGATTAGTACAACATTTATTGACAAAGTTCTGAAAACGCTTTAAAAACGTGCAGAGAAATCCAGATTTAGAGGAGGGTAAGGCAGTTTGAAGCATGAACAATTTTCGAAAATAAGGTAAGTGTACCACAGATCGGAATGCCAACACTGAGAAAAAAACGGGGGTGCGATTAACTTTTTTTCTCCATAAATTTAACACTTTTTAAGTGTAAAAATATATCAACATTTTTTTAATGTTAATTTTACACCTTTTTAAAGGTAAAATTAACATGGAAAAGGGTAACTTTAACCCCTAATACACCTAAAAAGCGTAATATTTACACCGATTTCAGATCAATTCTGCAGGGTAAAATAAGCACTTCCGGAATGTTATTTTAAGTTTTTCGGATTTCTCTCAGTGAAGAGGACAAGAGAAATGCTCCATATTTACAGTCAAGTTCCGCAAATATTAACAAAGATTGAACTCAAAATGTTAAATTTGAGGTTATGTGAAAAAAATATTCCGTTGAGTCTGAATTAGAACGATTTTCTCTGATGCTTCTTTAATATATTATCGTATTATCTAAACTACTTCGACAAATTTCATTAATTTTACAATAAATTACACTGAGAAAAAAGAGGGTGCGATTAACTTTTTTCCTCGTAATTTTAACACTTTTTAGGTGTAAAAGTATATCAACATTTTTTCATGTTAATTTTACACCTTTTTAAGGGTAAAATTAACATGAAAACGGGTAACTTTAACCCACAATATACCTAAAAAGTGTAATATTTACACAGATTTTGGATCAATACTGCAGGGTAAAATAAACATTTCCGGCGGAATGTTATTTTAACTTTTTCGGATTTCCCTCAGTGAATGATAAATTACTCTAAGTTTAATTTTCTTGATAACGGAAAAGCGCATTACATGAAAAATGTTATACGCTTTTGAGAATATAGTTCTCATTTGAGGTTTTGTATTTTTGCTCAATACGGAAATTAAGAAAAAAATAGGTGTAATTGCATGGATGCACTTTATTCCGCGAATTGGAAAGGAATTAACCATGAATTAACAGACGCTTTTGGTTTGGATTTTCCTGCCTTTATATCAGAGGCGTGCAAGAACCGTTAAAACTAAACAAACGTCAAATGAAACATTTACGTCAATGATCAAAACGCTACCAGAACAAACTTACTTTGACATTTATTCGGTTTCAACAGTTCTTGCACACCTCTGCTAGATAGCATCAACGTATTATATTGTACGGGGTTCAGACCTAAAGCCAGACCATATTGCTTAACTTCCCTAATTTCTTGTCAATCATATTTTTTGGAAAATTTTTACTTAGTGTTATTAAGGGTAAATGATCTATTAGATTCTAAAAACAAATCGTTGCTGTTTAGGATTTTAAGCCCCTTGATAACTGGTCTAAATCTCTAGGTCTGAAGACCGCTTTACTCAAGATCTCCTTCTTATCTTCCTAGGCTGTCCTAGTTTTGGCAACCCTAAACTATGTATTCAAATTGAAAAAACTTCTAAAATTGATAAATTTAATGAAACTAACTCAATTATGCTTTCACAACAAAAACATAAAAAAAAGTGCATTGATACTAAAACAGAAGCAATCAAGTAGAAATAACAAAATTTCAATTTAGGTCTGATTCCGAATTTTACCCCATTTGTATTGCACAATTTAAAACGAAAATTATAAATTGTTGAAAATAAAGAAGTAGTGAACCATCTGGGGATATTTAATTTGATTCAAATTAGAGGTATTTATAATCAATTTTAAGTTTTTTACTGACCAACATTGATTTTTTTTTAAGTTTTTTTTAATTGTACTGACCAATTTGATTTTTCACTGCCTAAATCTGATAAATATCATTTCAATAATTAAAACAAAAAAATGGAAAATGTTCTGTATATTATCAAATAATCAAAACCAAAAAAATTAGCTGAAAATATATAGTTTGCTCGGTTTGCTCGAATAGAAACCTTTGGCGAATAAGTGTTAAAAAAAACTTGAAGTCCCTGAAACTGTACCACCGGTATCACCCTTCCATACACTGAAAAAAAATGTGATTGCAAAAAGAATCTGTCGAAACTATTCTCGAAAATCTACAATTTTTGGGTTTTGCAAAACAATATTTTTTTTTAATTTGAAATATAAACAATACTAAACAATTTTTTTTCATATTATGGTGATAGTCTCATTATTGTCACATGCCCAGACACCTATCCTGTTATTGAAAAAACTTAATTTTTCTTTTTTATTTTCTCAAGAGAGAAAAACGTAAGTCCAAAAGCAATGATTTCCACGAAAATAAACTACTCAAATTATATAAAATACACATTCCTTGAGCAATGTGAAATATTTGGGGGAAAGAATTCTCCCTTCGAACTTTCATGCCTTCGAATAATGTGAATTTTCTTTTAGTTTTCCTAAGAGACTTACACATTTCTATTAAATATTACTTGGCTTATCATCATTTGTTGACAATTCCGTAATAATTTAGTGTAAATCTCTTACGAAAAACAAAAGAAATTCACACTATTCAAAATTTCCCCTATGTGCTGTATAGAAAATTAATTTATTGCCTTAAACTTTAAACGACATTTTAATTGATTTTTCAAGAACTGACAAATTTTGTATATACTTGCGAATAAAGCAAATTTAAATTGAATATACAAAACTAATAAAAATAGAGAAATTTTGTTGTTATAATTAAATTTCTGTAGTACTCTCCCTTCGAATGTTCATGCCTTCGAATAATGTGAATTTTCTTCTGGTTTCCCTAAGTGACTTACACATTTCTGTTAAATATTAGTTAGCTTATCATCAATTATTTATGATTATGTGATAACTATTTGTAAGTCTCTTAGGAAAAATAAAAGAAAAATCACGCTATTCGAAGGCATGAACGTTCGAAGGGAGAGTACTTTCCCCTACATTCAAGTAAAACCGATAAAATTTACATATTTTTCATTATTGTTAAATGCATTTTTCCGATTAAGATAAATGCCAAATTTTTTAATTACATTGAAAACTAAATATTTGGGAGTAGACTCGAAGTAATTTTCATACTGTATAAGAGTAATCACAGCAAATGCCTTTATATTGATTTACATTGAGGAAAATAAAAATTTTACAAAAAAAAAATTGAAATACCAAAATATGCATTTTTAGTGAAAAAAAAATCAATTTGAAAAAAAAAAGCTTTGCAAGGAAACCCAAAAGTCAATCAAGAATTGCAAATTTTTAATTCAAAATACTAAAAATAAATTAAATTAATCGCTCTCTTTCACTTCCACTTCCCTGAAATTATTATTATTCACAGTCAGAATTTCTCATTAGGAAAACTTATGAACATTTTTAAACTTAAAATAAATGTTTAAGTGCCCAAATTTAAGTATTCCAAATTTAAAATCATAATTTACACATTTTTGATTATAATCTTTATAAAAAGAGTGAAAACTAAATTAAAAAATATAATATTTTAAAATAGAACTCCAGTTATATAAAACCTAAAATCTAAAGCATTTTTAAAAGTATATTGTGAAAATTCACAAAAATCAGATGATAAATGAATCAAGATAAAACAAAACCAAGGTGCAAATTTATTGTATTTAGTGAGAACACCCAAAAAATAATTAGTTAAATGTAACTGATATTGCTGAGAATTTGGATTAAATAATTTTTGCTCTAATCCGTTTCTTAGTTAATCTCTTAATCTAAAATGACCAGGACTGGCCTTAGGATTAGTTAAAACGATAATTTAACAGAATTAAAGAATTAATAAGAAAAGTATAATACCGAAATGTTTCGTAAAAACCAACTCTTGGCCTGATATGTTCACAGAACTTGAAATTTAGCAGATTTTAACTTCTATAATTTCATTGCAAGGGAACCAAATTACATTACTTAAAAGCACAGTTTTGCTTAAGAAATATGCGAAAAAATCGTATATCAATGTAGCTCCACAGCTCAATGTAGCCCCACCTGCCCCTAGGCATGATTTTTTAAATAATATGAACTTAAAAAAGATAAATAAGAGCAAAATTTCTCATAAGAATTCAAAAATTCACTGCATTTGCTTGATATAAAGAAGTTTAAAGATGTTTGAGAATGGGACTATTCCTCTAAATCGACTGTATAAGTAGCATAAGGCCGGCTTCAGACCTAAGGTTTAGCCCAGTTTCCGATGATCTCGAAATTCAAAATAGTAACCAATTCTATTGCTTTTTCAAAATTGAATGAATCACTTGCCCATGACGTCCAATTTAAAGTGATAATTTTCCAAAAAATCTTGATTGGTAAGAAATTAGAGAAGTAAAGCTATATGACTAAGCCTTATGCCCTAGACACACTTACGGCTAAAGTCCAGAGACGACTAAGCTCGTTTATAGCCAAGTCAGTTCGTGACATACTACAAAGGAGACTCAACATTCACTGGTATCCACAAAACATAACTTTCGTGGATTTTTATGCAGATATAACAACAAGAATTATTCACCAGAATCGTGGAAATTGGCTCAAGTCGCGAGTTAGCTTCCACCTCACAAATAATTGTAATTAACAATAATTTTTGCGCGTGAACTGAGATATAAATTTACAAATAGTATCATTTCAAATAAAGTACATGTACATTGCAATAAAAATATCTACATAAAAACCCACAAAAGCTATGTTTTGTGGATACCAATGAATGCTAAGCCTCGTTTGTAGTGTGTCACGAACTGACTAGACTGAACGGGCTTAGTCGTCTCTGGACTTTAGCCGTAAGTGTGTCCAGGGCATTAGGTCTGAAGCCCGTATAATACGGGCTTCAGACCTAAGGCTCAGCCATATGGCTTACCTTCTCTAATTTCTTATCAATCAAGATTTTATAGAAAATTAACACTTAAGATTGGATATAATGATCAAGTCATCCATTAAGTTTTGAAAAATTAATAAAATTGGTTGCTATTTCGAAATTTAAAACCCTCGGGAACTGGGCTAAACCTTAGGTCTGAAGCCGGTATAAGGAACATAACGACTGTAAACTATCGAATTTTAAGAAAGTCTCTCTTTTGATTTTCTTTAACAAATTCAATTGATAAAAGATGAAAAGAAATCTTTATAGAAGAAAGTGCCCATGCTTCGTGCGATGATCCCAAGCTTCGTAATGACTAATTTTTTTCTAAGTTTCTTAATAAATGTGACTCATCTTGCACATATTTCAACTAGGGGAAATTGCCTAGTTTTTAAAATATATTGGGGAGTCTTATTTGTTCAGAAACATAGGAAACATTTAGTCATTACGAAATTTGGGATCGTACAAAGCATAGGCCCTTTCCCCTATATTATTTTCATTATTTTAAATTGATATTTCTTTTCGTAAAATCTATCTGAAGTGTGCTGAACAGCCGCCTTTTTAGAGGACAGAATTTTAAAGCCAAAATGAAAGATAACAAATTGTCTAGTATTCATACGCACTGGAAAAGTTTTTCCGCACGAGGGCGCTGTTTTTTTCCGCGAATGGCGCTGTCAAACGTTCTCATTATTTAGATATCAAACTTTTAGTCAAAGATATCGATCAAACTAAATAAATTCACTAAAAATGTTAATTTTGCAAATATTCAATAGACAAAAGCATTAAAAATTCAAAAATTTATAAATCTAAATATTTTCCAAAGATTCAAAGAAATCAAGATTATAAGATTAGCTAAAGTATTGTGAGGTCACATATGTGTGAAAGGAGTATGAAAACCATTCATCATGGGGAAAGAAGAAAAATGAAAGTAAGGACATTCCTGAGGATTTAAAGGCAAGAAGAAAAGAGGAAGTTAACAAGAGATTTATCCAGCATCCTTCACAAACAAACTAGTTTGACTTGATATTCTGAATATAAATTAGGCATTTGGTCAAATCAATTTTTAAATCTTTTAGAGGGACAATTTCCCAAGAAAATTTATCAACAGGATAGAGTAATATATTTATGTTTGGAATTTTAGTTCTGAGAAAGCAAAAAAAAAAGTTATTTAATCTTGGATTTTTCATGCTTAAAGAGCAATAACAAATATTCCAGCAAATTTTACAAGACTCTGCATAATCGTCAATATTCTCTCCTTGGAAAAACTATTCTATTGACTCTTCGTCTTTCTGAGTCTTTCACACTTATTGTAAGATGGTACAAAAGGAGACGAAAGATCCTTTTTGCCTTCTCATTGTATATATTGCAACTTGTTTGTGTTACAACCATATGGTGACCACATTTTATCTGTCTCTTTGAATATTTCTTGTCCTTCCACTCCTAATTATCGAGCCATGTAAATTTAAAATTGAAATCACAATTCAGAGGGTCAAAAAAATATATTGAGGACCATATCCTTGAGGAAACTTCTTCAAAGAACACGAAAAAATATAATTCTTTTGACAATAATTCACTCTTCCCATTTGACATTGTGCTGATAAAGTGAAAATGTTCATTTTTCCATTTATTTTTCCCTATTTTTTTCCACTCCTTCCAATTCCTTTTTCGCATCTCTTTCATCACGTTTAACTCCAATATCATTTAACACACATAATATCTCGTCTTTTCTTCCAGAGAATGAATAAATGAGACCTTCGAGGATGTTGGTAAAAAAAAAGTAAGAAAAAAAAGAGGCACAAGTATCTTATCCATTTGTGAAAGAAAATGCCAATTTCTCAATTACACGTCGATCACTGAAGCTACTCACAGTGTTTCTATGCTCTTGTTATGTCTCATGTCTCTGTTCAAATAAGCAATATTGTGTTAAAAATAATGAGGAGATAATTTGTATTATTCTACAATATATTAACACACGTTACATTGGGGCAAATGGTATTGGAACCCATAAAACAAATTCCCACTTTGCAACGCTTCTTCATTCCATCGAGAGTATCGTTCACCATCTCCAACTCCCTCAATATTACCACCGATTTTTTCCCAGCTTTCGCTCCACCAACTCAATAAGACACCCAAAGAATTTTTGTACATAGTACACTCTCTAACACAAACAGACAAAAAGAGAGGCAAAATACACCAACGCTTGTTCCAATGGACCCCAATGATTAATAGATAATAATATTTAAGTCAAATAAACGGACGAATTGTACATCAATTGAAAATACATAGCACATTAAGAATACTGGATGATGGAATTGTGTGAACAACGTCTCTCAGTTGAATTGTCCCAAAAAATCACATGAATTTATAGGTGTAACGGATTGAGACATTGGTTTAGGATTTTCATGCGACCCCTCCTCAAAATCGCATATTTACAGCATAAAAATATTTACAAAACGTCTATGTTCTGGAAAAAATAGATTTATAGATCAAGCGGTTTGAGATATTAACTCATGGATAAAGGGCAACCCTCCACAAAATGCACAATACTAAAATTTCGAAGATAGCCGAAATACAAGAATATTTAAAGTCCCCCTCCGAATACATCGAGAATTGTACTTTTTGAACAGTTTTTGAACAGATGGCTATGGAGGCAGCTACAATCCCGAAAGGGTCAAAATCTCGAATGTTCCCTGAAAGGGATGAAATTAAATGGAGGATAATGTTTAGAATAATTTCAAAAGACACAGAACATTTTTCTTTGCCTCCAGCAAGTGTGTGTGCAATCCTATGGGAGTAGCTATGACACTTTTATGAATTCGGGATTTTGGCTCTCTGGATTTTGGCTTTCGGTATTTTGGTATTCGGGATTTTGGCTTTAGGGATTTTGGCTTTTGAGATTTTGGCATTCGGGATTTTGGCTTTAGGGATTTTGGCTTTCGGGATTTTGGCATTCGTGATTTTGGCTTTCGGGATTTTGGTATTCGGGATTTTGACTTTAGGGATTTTGGCTTTCGGGATTTTGGCATTCGTGATTTTGGCTTTCGGGATTTTGGTATTCGGGATTTTGACTTTAGGGATTTTGGCTTTCGGGATTTTGGTTTTAGGGATTTTGGCTCATTCGAGATTTTGGCTTTCGGAATTTTGTTATTTGGGATTTAGGCTTTAGGGATTTTGGCTTTTGGGATTTTGGCTCTCGGGATTTTGGCCCATTCGAGATTTTGGCTTTCGGGATTTTATTATTTGGGATTTTGGCTTTAGGGATTTTGGCTTTTGGGATTTTGGTTTTCGGGATTTTGACCGAGACCCGATGGCTGAACTAAATTCATAATCTTGCCTTCGAGTGCCTTGAGATCAAATCCGAACATCTTCCTTAAAAAGCGTAGGATCGACAAGCGTGGGTTGCTAATCTGGATGCCATGGGCCCACGACCCCAATAAGGATAAGCGGTTGAAAATGATGATGATAATTAAATGGATTGTGAAAACTGCTCTCTTTTGGATTTCGAGCAGTTAAAATAGTAAAATTTCTCATCATAAGGGAACGAAGTTGTTGGCAAATTTTCTGTAGCACATTTAAATACTAGCTAGGCCTTCTCCTGGTAACCTAAAGAGGATTCGAACTTGGTACACTTGCAATATATAACTGAAACTTTACTACTTGTCCCATTGTGTTCCGTACAATTATTGACAATAATATAATAATTTTATTTACAATAATATTTATTATTAAGTGATAAAATATTTTAAAAGTCATTTTATTGTGCAATTTGAGGAAAAACATGAGTTGTTTAATCTCTTTATTCTCGACGCGGTTATATATTAAATTTACTAAGTCTAATTTAAAATGATTAGCTGCCAATAAAATATTATAAATATTTTTTTCCCTTAAAATTTTTGAAAATCAACAAATAATTGATTTCTTTGCAATAATGTATCAAATTTTAAAGAGAACAGGAATATCCTAACAATACGCCATGATAAACTGTACTAAATATGGAAGTTATAAAATTAATAGAACGGTTATCTTATTTTAATAATTAATATTTTAATAAATCAAGTCAAATAATCAATAAGGTGTCTCATACTGAAGTGTTTTAAACAATTTTTGTAAATATGTTAGCTATTATTCAATAAGAAATGAGCTAGCAGTTTCCTAAAAATGCACGCCTTTTTAGTACAAGCCAGTTGGCAACGTCCCTAAGAGAAAAATACATTGATCTTTTTTTTAAGGTTTGTCAATTTTAAGAAACTTAATATTGAAATAAAAAAATAATTAGTACAGAAATGTACTAAAAGAAATTGAAATATATCATTTTCAATTCTCTTGTAACATACTGAAATCAATCTAGAAAAAAATACTCAAGTAACTATTTGTTTTCTATATTTCAAATAGCCCCAATGACAGTAAAGGCTTTGCTAAATTAATGAAGTCACTTTAGTACATTTGTACTAAATTTCAGGTATGTTCAGTTCTAAATAACATTGGGTTACGCTAATTTTCTACAAGAGTAAGATGTAGGAAGCTAATAATAGAAATAAAATGGTATTAAAAACTCAACCTACAATTTTTTGTTAACTTTTTAATAACAAAACTTTAAAATTAAAAAAAACAAAATGAACGAACGAATTAATTTTTTAAAGCAGTTTAATTTTTCTCTAATTTATTACTTACACATAATTTCTTCATAACATGTTTCTGTTATAAAATCTTCGATTATTCGATTTTAGTACACTAAATACATTATCAATGTTTCCATCCAGTTGTAGAACCGTGCATGCGGGTGACTTTGCACTCCGGGAATACGTTTACAATTTTATTTTTCGTAAGCTTTAATTATGGGAGGTTTTAACTGATCGGACATGGTAGATCAGATCGATGAAGACCCCGGCCGGAACAAATGTTATACAATATTAGATAAATATTATATACTAATAGGTAGAGTAGGCCTACTATAGTCGGGATAGTAGGCCGATTGTAGGCCTACCCTCCATATAAAAGACTGTGTCGTTTTACTAGTGGAAGAGACTTTTTGCCAGCATTAGTATTGGTGTGACTACCGTGTACGTGTGAATCACAATTATTAATTTTATCATCTGATGAGGCCATTTTCTTACAGGAAACGTAATTCTTAAGCTTCATTGGCTACTTTTATGCCTCTTTTCGTATAAATCTTTGCAAAATAGTAAAAAAAATTGCACATTTATTTTCGATATTATTGTGGCAGTGGAACATATCAGAGACACTGTAGAATGAGTGGAACATATCTCGGACAATTACAGAGTACGAATATCATATATTTTTAAATGAAAAATATAATACAAATCGGACTCAGATTTTTGTCAGACTAGTATCATGGAAATATGTTATAACTCCGATTTTGTTCCGGCCGGGACCATACTTAAGTTATAGAATTAAAGAAAAGCTAACGAAAAGCAGAGGTACAAACTCACCCTAGGAGTGTAAAGTTAATTTAGTACAGACATGTTTTAAAAATTTACTAACGCTCATAACAGTGTTATTTCAATTTTAAATAATATTTCAATAAAAGCTCTACATTAAAACTACAGCCTAGTATTTTACGTAAGGTCTTGACAATTTATTTACTAATTAATTTAGTACAGACATGTTCTAAAAGTTCACCAATCCGCTTAATATTTTGTCTTGAAAATCTTATGTATATTTGCAATCTATGCTCTACATTAAAGTTCAACTTTTAGTATATTTTGTACCAAATTTTACCAACATCAATTTTTTGGGACAATTTAACCGTACCATAGGGTAGAGAGGCTTGGTGCGATGTGAGTAGGAAAACCAATAACACAGCCAGGATAGGAATCTATATATACAAATATTCGCGCTATATTCTTCCCCTCAATGACCTCCCACACAGGCTTCAGAAAGGCACATTGAGCCTCACAATCATTCATTAAGCATCCGCAACCACTCATCATGTCATCCCCCCAAAATTCAAGAGATATATAGGCACAGAAGTAGAATATCGCACCATTTAAATGTGATACTCATAAAAGGGCACAGTCACAATAGATTTTCTCGTATTCTCAAGAGTCAAAGTCAAACGACCAAGAGTTATCTAGGAAAGGACCTAAAAACCTAGTGAGAATATTTTTTTAAATATATTTATTTTGGAATAGTTCCCATACTCATCATTATCGACATCACAAGAATATTCCCATCTTTCATTATTCAATTTTTGTTTAACACAATATAATAGAAAAAAAATTACTTTAACCAATCAGAAAGGTTCTTTCCACAGAATAATTACAAAATGATCTCTCCCTCTTTTAAAAAAAAATTATAATTGGAAGAATTATTAGATTGTTCAGCTTGTAATTTTCTCCTATCTTTATATGAATAAAGAATTCCATAAAGAGATTAGTAATTGAAATTGTACTTCCACAACTTCTCAGAAAACCGCATTGTAATGCAAACTCTTCCCATATTATTAAGAGATTGTTTCATTCGTAGGAGGGTCTTGAGGTTCATTCGCATTTCTGATTCGATGAATCTCTCCTCACATTTTTATTAATCAGTTAAAAAAAAGAGAAAATGGAAAACATCAAAATTGAAGTGTGTGAAGAATTTTATCTTCAAACCATGCAATTACTTTATGAAATCCCCTAGTTATTTTTTTTAAATAAAATTATTCTTAATTCTCAATAAACTTCCTAGGCGTGATTTTTTCCCATTCATAAAACATTTCAATTGGATCGCATCAATGAAATTGAAATTGAGCTTGAAAAGATTGCACAATAAACTTTGCTGACCAGTTGAACGCATTAACTGTTAAAACGAGATACTTATCCCTGCATTTAACAGCTTCAAAAGCCAAGAAATTCTACATTAAGATCATTATTTGTAAATGCAGACACTGTCAATAACTTTCTACACTTTAAACCAGAAGAATTGACTTTGGAGAGGAGATCAACAGCTTAATGTGTCTGTTGTCCTCGGAATTCACAAATTAACTCTTAGCTGTATATTTTTGGTAAATATTTTCAAAAACGTGCATAAACATTAACGTTTTTTAATAAAGACTTATGGGGGGTCACATATGACCAACAGTCGATATCTCTTATCATTTGATCTATGGGTTGATAATAGACAGATAGTTTCTAAAACATATCCCCCTAGGAGACATAGAGTCGCAACGCTCTTTGAATTTGAGCAATAAAAAATGCAATATATTTTCTAATTTGTCAGTTAATAAATGCTAATAAAACATATATAATAATTAAAAAAAATAATTTAATCAAATATATACAGATAAAAAATTAGTATGGTCTTCCTGAAAAAATTCTATGCAAGATTTCTGTCGGCAGACTTCTTTTACGACTTGTATAATTATAATTACATATTTCACTGACTTTAGATTGTCAGATAAGAGGTTCACAAGAAAATATAATTAATAATAAGTCTAGTTGAAATTAAAATTATTTCTAATGTAATAAAGTAATTGTACCTTAAAGACTCTGTATTGTTACAAAGATCAAGAGTGTTCATAATTCTAGTGAAAAGGGCCGAGAATTTATAAAATTATTAAAAATTTTCTATTAAATTAGAATGGAATAAGTTTCGTTCCAAAAAATAAAGTTTTAGCCTCATTAACTGTTTTCCAAAAATAGTTCGCAATAATTTTTCTTAATACTATTTGAAAAAACGCGTCCCAGACTTTGCGGAATACTCGAACTCGTGACTTTACGGACCGTTTACCGGTTCACAACCGATTTGAACCGATTCATAAATCACTCAAAAAATCCCACAAATTTATAAAACTTGTAAAATTGATTTTCGGACAAAAATGACATATCGATTTATAACCGGTTTATTACCGGTTCACAATCGAATTTATATTTAAATTACACAAAAATTGCTCAAAAAATTCCTTAGAAGTAATATAATTGAGTTACGGATAAAAGGTAGTTATAGGATAAAACTTATCCATTTAGTCTTATCAGGAATTCCAACACCTTTCCAACGAGCTTAAAAATAAACCCGAAGACCTTAAAAAATCGTTATTAGAACTGATTCAACCGATTCAACGGTATTTTCGTATAAGGGCGAAATTTCCACCTGGATAATCTCAAATCCAAAAATGAAAAAAATCGCACGAAGAATTTTCGAGCTGTCACGATTGATATTTTTGGAACACGACGATACCTGAGACAAAAACAGTCTAGCCAAGAATCAATACAAAGAAATGTCGATAACGTAGGAGCACAGAACAGTCATGTGCTAAAAGATGTTCAGAGGAAAGATTTATGAAGCTAAAACCAAGGAAAATACGTGTAACAAAATTATGAAGCAATGACACCTAAAAATGAGCATTTTTTAGCACTTTACTCTTCTCAAGTGCTTCTACGTAAATAAAGTTCTTTGTGTGTTGGTTCGTGTCACGACTTTTTGATGGTTTTAAAACACGGCGAGGATTGGAGAAAATAGTCGAGACTCGAGACGGAACGAACAAAAAAAATGTCGATAAGGCAGAAGCACATGAAAAGAGTAAAATTCTCAAAAAGAATGAACATGGATTGCAGATATTATTGGATAGCACCATGATATCTGCAATTTTAATTAAATAGACTTTAAGTACTAAAAAAAATATACTTACAAATCAACGAAAATAATATATACAAAAAGACTTAAAGTCCATTAACTCTTTCGCGTCCATAGGGTAATGTCATGACTCGGGGAAAAAAGTTTTTTTGGCTATTTACATTAATTGAAATCTATCTGTTCGTGCACGACATCATAATAGAAGGATGTAAGATTCTTGGCTCATTTTCTCAAGACTCCAGTTAGATTTTAATTAATGTAAATAGCCAAAAAGAAACTTTTTTCCCCGGGTCATATATGACCCTATGGACGCGAAAGAGTTAAAACACATTTAACGAATTTAACACTCTCCAAATTTTATAGATTTCTCTTTATCTTTTTCTTCTTCTTTACGTCTACAAAGCCCGTTTTAGATTCAACGATGTTTCTTAAAAATTATACTAAAAATGTCTGCAAATCTTAAAAATATTATTTTGATTTTTTTTTTTTAAATTCACAGAGATACAATTCTTTTCTTAATCTTTTAGCAAAAACAAAATAAATGTAATATTAATAGTACTCGCGAATTTTTCAATATTAATTTTAATTCGAATTCCAGTGAAATCCGTTTATCAGTAGCTGAATGTCAATTTCAATCTGTCAATCTTTTGTCACTCAGAAAATCATTCTGAATGTTAGTCTTCAGACAGGGAACAGATGAATTATGGTGTTATTCGAATGAAAAATGAAAAAGTGAAAACTTAAAACATGGCTATATTCATGTGTTTCTACATTATTGACTTTTCTTCCTTTTGGTTCTAGTCACGACTGTTTTGTGGGTTTTGACCACGACGAGAACTACGGAAAACAGTCGTGACAAAAACTAACATGAAGAAAAGTCGATAAGACAGAAGCACATGAGAACAGCCATGTACTAAAAAATGTTCTAGAATCATTCATATTCGAAAACTTTCAGGTATAATTCTCAATGACAATTCTCGTATGGCAATTCCTACACTGAGAAAAAAACAGGGGTACGATTAACTTTTTTCCTCATAACTTTAACACTTTTAGGTGCAAAAATATATCAACATTTTTTAATTTTGATTTTACATCTTTTTAGGGGTAAAATTAACATGAAAAAGGGTAACTTTAACCCCTAATACGCCTAAAATGCGTAATATTTACACCGATTTCAGATTAATACTACGGGGTAAAATAAACACTTCCGGAATGTTATTTTAACTTTCTCGGATTTCTCTCCAGTGTACTAATCTGTAGAATACACCACTTCATTCCATTTCAATTTATTAAGGGGTTTTCGTCATTATTGGCGATTCCCCTAAAATAAAATTGCGGCCGTCGCCGTCTTAACGTTGGTGACCAGTCTCGGGGGGTGAAAACGACGGAAACCCCCGTCATAAACTGTATAGTGTTTTTTTTACATTTTTCTGTTTCATTTCTTACAATTTTTAAAAAAAAATTGATGTTTGGAACAATAACAATTTTTTTTAAGATTAACATATCTGATTTTCAGAGTGTATAAAAAAAACATGTACATTGCATTGGCTTAACAGGTCACAAATAAATTTTGGGTTTCTGTAACCCCCCTCCATTTACGAAAGATTGAATTGGACTTAATGTTGTTTTTGTTTCCTTTTTAAGTTGATAAAAATTATGTCAAAGTCAATAAAGATAAGTTTGAACATAAGCTTTATAACTTTCGGACATAACCTGAATAATTTTACAATAAAGATAACCTAAAAATATAATTCAGTTTTCTAGCAATTTATAAGTTGATTTGCAATAACAATGAATTTATTGCAGTTTTGTGATGTTAAAAGACCAATGAATTACGATGAGAACTAAGGAAGTAGGCTTTTATGGTCTCTACACATTGGGAGAAATTTTTGTCAAAAATTGCTTTTTTTGAAGGAAATTCCCTGCAGCGTTGTAGGGGGAAACGTCAAATTTCTGTCAAAAACGCAATTTTTGACGAAAATTGCTACCAATGTGTAGACGCCTTTAAAGGACATTTTCTAGCAGTTTTGTTGTTTTACAATAAGATATTGATGTCAAAACTTGATGGGCTAATAACAACCACTTAATTAAATAATTTAAAATTCAAATTTTAAAATTCCGTAAATGCAGGTGACTTTGTCTCCTTCGGGTGACTTTGACACCCCCCTGTTCGTAAGCTTTTCTTTATTTCTAGAACTTAAAGACCATCCCGTATAGTACTCGGTAAAGACCATCCTTAATTTCTATAAATAAAGGAAAACTTACGAACAAAGGGCTGTCAAAGTCATCCGCACTTACGGTTTAAGAATGAAAAAATTCCGTAAGATGGCGCAACGATGAAATGTCTACAAAATTTTATACTTTTGCTGTAAAACACCTTTGGTTCTAGAATAATGCTCAACATTCGATTACCGCTAAAAAAAATACTTTAAAAAACATATATAAAATAATTATTAAATATAATATTATTAACCTACAAATAAAACAATTTCCTAAGCAAATTAACTTTCGAAATGACTACAAATAAATCTCAAAGAGAAAATAATATTTCAATAACCATAAAAAACCGACAGAAAAATCAAAGAAAACAATCAATTGGCAATATGTATTAAATTTTATCAGGAAATCAGACATATTGAACAAGTGAAATTATCGTGAAAGTCTACAACGTGTTTCTTGTGCAAAATTGTGAATGGATCATTTGTGGCAAAATATCGACTCCTTCTGCTCCTAATATCTCATATATAAACATCTCTCACTTTTCCTACCATCCTCCCCCTCAGTCGAGGAATGGTCTCTCTGCAGCATTTAGCCAACCCAATATTAACTGATGAGATGTAATTCATCTCGTGAATCATTAATCAATGTGCCGATTATTTAACTGTTCTTCCACACTCCAAATGTAGATTAACACGCGCGGGAGAGTGCAAAAGAGATGCCACTTTCCTCACAAGTAGCACAGATAGAGAAAAAAAAGAGCATTAACTAAAGCTGGACTACAACAAAACATCCCAAAAACTCCAACAAGAAGATTCTGTTGAAACTCCGCAATAGAAAAAAGATTAAATGAGTAAAAGGGGTGAATTATTGAATTGCTCTTCGAGATCCGGAAGGGAATTCCGTTAAATATATTTTGAAGTTTTTTTTTAACTCAACAGCAAGACTCTATCAACCAAAGAGAATTGCTCTGCAAGCAATATATGAAAAGGAGAAATTTCATTATACTTTAATTATACTTTTTCAATATTTACACGACTTTATTTTTCTGGCTACATCGGTACTATTGACACACCAACAACATAAGAAAAAAATCCATGAAATAATACCTGTGACGATATGACTTGTTATACTGAAAATTATGTCTTTTTACTCACTTTTTCTCACGACTTACAATTCTCGTTATGATTTATTCAGCAAATAATAATTGTCAGTTAATGTGAACGATAGCCGATTTATTTTAAGTCCAAAATTCAAACTCAAAAGTCCCAGATATTGTAATTGAGCAGGAACTATTAAAATGATTACAAAATTCTTGGGAACTAAAATTAATAAACAGTTTTGGCAGAACTGTTAGTCTGGCGAAAAAATGAAGACATTTGCGAACTACTAAATAGAATATATATTTCCTTTAGAATGATTTTAGCTTAGAAATCCAATTTAAACATAAAAGCCATTCTAATTACAAATAGCAGAATGTAATAGATGCATTTAATATTGGTGGGTAAGAAAGCCTATAATCCAGAATTTCATCAAGATTATCCCCCATCGTCGTACAACATATCATCCGAGACACTTTAAATTCTACACTGAGAAAAAAAACGCGGGAGCGATTAATTTTTTTCCTCATAACTTTAACACTTTTTAGGTGTAAATATATCAATATTTTTCAATGTTAATTTTACACTTTTTTAAGGGTAAAATTATCATGAAAAAGGATAACTTTAACCCCTAACACTCATAAAAAGCATAATATTTACACTGTTTTCGGATAAATACTGCCAGTATAAAATAAACATTTCCGGAATGTTATTTTAACTTTTTCGGATTTCTTTTCTGTGTAAGACATAAAATTAATATTTAACTTAATCATGGAACTAAAATTATTGCACAGTAATAAAGACAGTCGTCAACTTGCGATAAGACCAAAAATTTGAAATAATTCTTAAAAAAAAATAAGAACAACAAGAAGTATGCCCTATAATTTGCTGAAAAATTACATTTTTTTTAATTCTTTCACGTTTCGCCTTTTTATGATTTTTAGAATGTTTATGTACAGTCGAGTTCCTCAAATTTGAACTACGACGGTTGATTTCAAAATGTAAAA
The DNA here is from genome assembly GCF_024763615.1 of Phlebotomus papatasi. Lineage (NCBI taxonomy): Eukaryota > Metazoa > Arthropoda > Insecta > Diptera > Psychodidae > Phlebotomus > Phlebotomus papatasi. Next base: position 23,231,067 of record NC_077222.1, read on the forward strand.
TTTGAGGTTGTGTGAAGAAAATTTTGCGTGGAGTCTGAATTAGAACCATTTTTCTCTGGTGTTTCTTCAATATTATCGTATTATATTAACTTCCGCAAAAAATTCCACATATTTCACAATAAATTACACTGATATAATCTCTAAAGTTATTTATCTTAATTTAGGGAAAATGCATTTCATATGAATTCCATTACATTTTTGAAAATATCGTTTAAATTTGAGGAGTGAGAAATGTCATTTATACCCCCCAAATGTTCAAATTTGAAGATTTGAAATTCCCTATGAAGATTTCGCAGAATATTATTGCAAATGTATATAAATTATAAAGAAACTTATGGATTCTACACATTTGGGAGCATTTATTGCTTTTAGAAAGGAAATCGCCTGCACCACACTGTAGGCAGAAACGTCAAAATTCTGTCAAAAATGCAATTTTTGACGAAAAAAAACTCCCAATGTGTAGAGGCCTTAACTAAAGATTAGTTAACGCTCAAGAGAAACGCAAACAACAAGGAATCTGTAAATCCACATTAACAGAATGCATTTATCCATGCTAAAAATTATAGGAGCAACTACGAACACATACAACATTTAAAGGGTTGAATTTTGGAAAATTAAATTATTTCTTTTGTGTAGTTTTTTGTAGAAATATATTGAATAGCTCACACTGAATTTTCAACACAGCAATTTTAACTCAAATAATATTCAAAATTTTACGAATTTAGTGTTACAATCTTCCAAAAAGAACAAATATTAAGATAGAATTCATTATTTATCAAATATTGGAATAAAAATCCATAATTTTAATCAATTCATTTTTTTTCAAATTTTACCCTCAAAGTGTCCAAATTTAGAAACTGTCCAAAATTAGAGCTGGCGACAGACAGATGGACAGACGGGAGAGATGGACATGACAACATTTCTCAGAAATCTTCTGAAACTACTTGAAGATTTTTTAACAAAAGTGCGGGGGGTGGGCGGCAGAAATTGGGGGGGGGGGGGGGGTGAAATAATAGAGGGTATACTGCTCTCTCCGTGGAGTTTGAGCAGTAAGAATATTTAGTTTAAATTTAAAGACTTCCTAATTTATTAACTTTTTCTGTTATAATTTACAGAGTTTTCAGACTTCAAATGTTAAGCATTTAAATCAGAGATGTGGAAGAGCCGTTTGAAACCGAACAAACGTCAAATGAAACTGGTACGTCAACGGTCAAAACACACCTGATCAAACTTATTTTGACGTTTATTCCGTTTCAACGGTTCTTGCACACCTCTGATTTAAATAGTTTTCATACTGGGAGAGTTCACCTAAATTCTTAACTTGAGGGTCTTCCCATTGTAACCGAGTAACAATGACAATTGATTTTACGAATCCAAAAGTTTAAATTGCTTAATTTCACCATAAAGTTAAAGTCTAAAATTCTGCAAAAATCTCATAGGACATGAGCTCATAAACCTAAGCCGGTAATCTGAGGAAAATTAATTTGGTAGCTTCCGAAGCCAAACAGAATTTGGCTGGATATTTCCTTCAATTTTCATGCAAAATTTCGTTCGGGAAGGATTAAAAATGAAATATCAAAAATTTATGTCAAAAATGTCCTTTAAGAAGTGTAAATAAAATAATTTGCCTACACATTCGCATGAATTTTTGACAAAAAGATGGGTTTTTGAAGAAAATTTGACTAAAGGCGTCTACACATTGGGAGCAATTTTCGTCAAAAATTGCGTTTTTGACAGAAATTTGACATTTCCCCCTACAACGCTGCAGGGAATTTCCTTCAAAAAAGCAATTTTTGACAAAAATTGCTCCCAATGTGTAGAGGCCATAATGTGTATGGAATTTCTTTCAAAAATCTTATCCAATTCAAGATAACTTCTATCAAAAATTTTTGAAAGAAATTACCCGCTGCACATTCGAGCGAAATTCATCAGTCATTTTTGACATAATTCTTGAAGGAAGCCATCAAGATTATTTTTCATGATTTGTTTTTTGTTTTCTGCTGGAAAAAGTGCGAAAAGCTTTTAGTGAAGTTCCTTGGGATAGTATTTAGGGTTAATGTCCTAATTCAAAACCATTTCCAGACACTTTAACTTTCACAGAAGATTCAACACATTAAGTTCATATTTTTTCTGAAGAGAATTACATAAATTTGTTCCTTGACTCTTCTAGAATGTCACTGTTTAGTGAAAATTCTATAGATATAATTAGAAAACTTCTTAAATACAAGAAAAATGCACAAGTGTAAGATGCTTCTATTGGAAACAAATTAATCCAAATGGAGACAAGGGAAAGTTTCTAATTGAAGACAAACAGTGTAAGTGAAACCACGACGAAAGGCTTCCAAAACTTTGTTGAGTTGCTCTTCAGTGCAGGATTCGTTCTTATTCCTAGTCTTTTCTCCTTTCCCATCTAAAACAATAGGAAAATCTCTCCAAAAAATCATTTTTCCGAGGTTTCCTATTGAAGCATTTGCACACACTTCAGAAAACCCCTTTTTGTCCACGAAATAGGTAATTATTTCATTTGAAAACTTCACGTACCATTAACAATAAAGATTAGCACTAAATTTGACTAAAATTAGCCAGAAATATGACATAAATGTTAAACAAAATGAATAAACAACACTCACCTCATTGTGTTTTTCGTTGGAAAATATGGTCGATCGATGAAAAATTCGAAGGAAAAAAGGTACACTTTTAATTTTAAAGATATTAACAAATTAAAATTTGTGAATATGAATGGATTTTTGTTTTATTTGGAGCAAAATTAACTAAATAATCGAAATGTCGTATGGAAAATATATAAATATAATAATTTAGTACTGTATTTATCATGAAAACAATGACGTTTCCATTTGGAGTAGCGAAAAATTTCCATTTGAAGCAGGTATTGAATTAGCTTAATTTACCCTATAGTGAAGAAACTTTTCTAAATTTATTCGAACTTTTTTAAGACATTACTTCTTTGAAAAGTGTTCATGACAAACGATCATAAAAATTACGCTTCTAAAGAAAACGTGTAAATTTATTTTAACTTACTTTTTAATTTAAAATATCAGTATCTCAAAAGAAAATTTGAATCAAAAACAAAAACAAACAACAGAAAATTAAAATTCTTAAGCAAAAAAAATTTAAGCAAATTCATTAAAAAGAAATAGCCTGCGGGTATGCCAAGTTTATTGATGCATAATGCCATTTCGCGCGTTTTTACGGTCCCGAAAATGTGCCTAAAACCCGGGACTGAGTGTATTTACTAATTATTCTTAAAAATCATTCCTTAATCTGCAACTTTGACCTAAACATACGACTTTTTTGGGCCAGAGGGTATAGAGTTTATGGATTAATTTAATAAAATATTCTACTATCCTGTTGAATTTATCAATGATCTAGTAAAAAAATAAAATAATACCCCTTTATATCAAAATTTCACATTTTAATTGATTTTTTTCGGACTCCAATAGAGTCAACGAATCCAATAGTCAACAGGCCTGGAAATAATTAGTTGACTCTATCGAGGTCCCACTGTATTTTCCCAAGGAACTTCAACGCTATTCTCGCTATTTTCGGCAGAGAAACAACAAATTTTAATCAAAAACAATTACAAGACACACTTGGGAGCGATCTGTCAAAAAAATTTGATGGAAAATAAACCTAAATGTGGAGGCATTGTTCTTCAAAAATTCCTTCAAAAATAGGACTTTTTCTTTCAAAAATTTTTGAATTAATTCTTGATGAAATCAGCTCCAGTGTGCAGACACCTTTAGACCAAAAAATTTGACGATTGACAAAAGAATCACGAGACAAAAGACCTAACAAGGCTTATTTGTGGATTTTCCTGTGTTTCTCGCCTTCACAACCATCGCCGGATTGGAGTCTTCCATTTATGAATATTGATTTAGTAATTAAACACCCAATCAAATCAAACATTGTTGTTTCCTTTGAAATTGTGTCCGCACGTGATTGTCTTGTCACCGCGCCACAATAAATAATGTCCGGAAAGTGATATTTAGCGATTAAATAGAGAAACTCATGAACAAGAGATGATCATCAACGCTGGGGAATCTCCTATCAAGATCATCCGGAAGATGCAAAAAACACCCAGTTGAAGCACAATCTCAATTGAATTTGCTTGGTAATAGATAATACACCTTGTTTTGAATGAAATTCAGAGTATTTTATCAGAAAATTATGATAAGAAATGAGATGTTAGAATGAGCGCAATTTCCATTGGCAAAAGTGAGGTTAGGAATCATCTTAGAACAATTTTCAGAGAATCTCCATGGAATTGCAATGAACTTACCTGATTTTCACGCGAAGATGATGACCATCAGATTGTATTTATCGGACTACACAGAAATCATCCAAAAACAAACACTTTTCACGACATTTTACAAACAACAAGAAAATTTTCCGCAACACGCTAAACAAAAGCACCGTTTAAAAAACACAAATCAATCAACGCCATCTGCGGTTACCGGATTGCATTCAATCGGTATTTGAAATTCGATGTTTCAAGATTTTCAGCGAAATGAAAATGAAACAAGTGAAACATTATGGCCTCTCACGCTCTCACTCACACTAGTAGAAATTTCTTTAAAAAATGCCTTTTTAAAGAAAATTTCCCCTATCTTTTGTAGGCAGAAACGTCAGAATTTTTTAAAAAAGGCAATTTTTGACGAAAATTGCTTCTAATGTGTAGACACCATGAGCTGTGAAACATGAAACATGGAATTTCCTCTTCGTGTTTCATTCGAGTTTCATGATAGCAATGACACAATCCATTTCGAAAAAAAAGAAAGAAGAAATTTAGCTTGCAAAGAGAAAGCAAAACACCGGCAACTTGACATGGATTACAAAAGCATCCCTAAAATTGTAAGTACTGCATGAAATATCCATAGTGAACCCTCAAGAATGATTGTCAAGAACTCAAGCTTGAATTCTGTCCACAACTTCCATTCACAAACTTGCTTTAAACCTCTTTTTCCAGGAGCTTCATGCGCATCTCAATGGTAGCCTCAGCAACAAAAACATTCTAGAATTGCATCAATTAAAGTATCAAGGAAGCGATCAAGGGATCAATGCAGACGCTTACAAGGTTCAGAAAGAGTTGCCAGACCTGACACAGTAAGAAAATACACTTCCGGAAGGTGGAATCCATGAGAAAATTCCTTTTTTCCAACAGATGTTTCGCCAAATTCAAATATGCCCATGAGTTAACGGACGTTCCGGAGAGATTAGGCAGAGCCTGTGAGAATGTCATTAGGGACTTCCAGGAAGACAATGTGGTGTACCTAGAGCTGAGAACGACTCCTCGAGCGACTGAACACATGTCCCGGGAGACTTACCTGGCCACTGTCTGCGAAGCCATCCGGAAATGCGAGAAAACTTGTCCGGGAATTCTTGTAAAGTTGATTCCGTCAATTGATCGCTCCAAAGGCGTCCAAGTGGCTGAAGAGAATGTAGAACTGACCAGAAAGATCAGAGAAAAGTACCCAGATTTGATTGTTGGGATTGACTTGAGTGGAAATCCTGAGAATACTGACTTCAGGGACTTCCGGAAGGCTCTCCAGGCAGCTAGAGATTGTGGCCTGAAGCTGGCTTTGCATTGCGCAGAGACAGCAGGAAGTGTCAGTGAAAATCTGGAGATGCTGGAATTCGGGATGGACAGGATGGGTCATGGAACATTCATGGATGAGTCTTTGGAGACTTGGAAGATGCTCCTGGAAAAGAGAATCCCCGTTGAATGCTGCGTCAGGAGCAACCTGAAATGCGGATCAGTGTCTTCAGCTGAGAATCATCATATCCGGAAGCTACTGGAAGCTCAACATCCCGTGGCAATTTGTGTAAGTTTTTATTTTGTTTCCCCATTGCAAACTTCCGCGGAAATTCCATTGGAAATGTTACAGCCTTCAATGGAATTTTTCCAAAGAGAGGCCATGGAAAATTTGAATACAATGAAAATCCAGCGTCACTTTATAGGGGAAATCCATGGAAAGTTTATATGGAAAATTACACGTGAAATGTCCGAGGATTCCACTGGAATTTTCCATGGAATATTCCAGAAGTTTTCCTATGGATTTTACCGCAACACGCCCCCTTCTTTGTAGGAAAATTCTTGCTCATTTCCTGGGGAAAATCCAAGGAATAATTCCACGGAAAATTCCACTACCTTTCCATACAGTTTTCCAAGAAAATTCCACACATTTGTTTCTTCGTTTTACCGCTAGAATATGTTTGTGGCACTACAAAATAGATATAGTCCCCATAGCAAACTTCCGCGGAAATTCCATTGGAAATTTTGTGTCAGATTCCGCTCACTCTATGGAATTGGACGCTAAATTTCCGCAAAGTCTTCAATGGATTTTTTCCAAGGGAGGCCATGGGAAATGGCCATTCCATGGAAAATTTGAACAACATTCCATGGAAATCTAGCGTCACTTTCTAGTGGAAGTCCGTGGAAAGTTTATATGGAAAATTACACGTGAAATGTCCGCAGATTTCACTGGAATTTTCCATGGAATATTCCAGAAGTTTTCCTATGGATTTTCAAAGGATTTTACCGCAACACGTCCCCTTTTTTAGGGAAATTCCTACTTATTTCCTGGGAAAAATCCAAGGAATTATTCCACGGAAAATTCCAATACCTTTCCATACAGTTTTCCAAGAAAATTCCACTCGTTTGTTTCTTCGTTTTTGCGCTAGAATATGTTTGTGGCGCTGCAAAATATAGATATAGTGCCCATAGCAAACTTCCGCGGGAATTCCATTGGAAATTTGCACGCCAAATTTCCGCAGAGTCTTCAATGGATTTTTTCCAAGGAGAGGCTATGGAAAATGGCCATTCCAAGGAAAATTTGAATAACATTCTATGGAAATCTAGCGTCACTTTCTAGTGGAAGTCCATGGAAAGTTTATATGGAAAATTACACGTGAAATGTCCGCAGATTTCACTGGAATTTTCCATGGAATATTCCAGAAGTTTTCCTATGGATTTTCCATGGATTTTACAGCATCAAACCCCCTTTTTCTTAGGAAAATTCCTGCTTATTTCCTGGGGAAAATCCAAAGAATAATTCCACGGAAAATTCCACTATCTTTCCATACAGTTTTCTAAGAAAATTCCACACGTTTGTTTCTTCGTTTTACCGCTAGAATATGATTGTGGCACTACAAAATAGATATAGTCCCCATAGCAAACTTCCGCGGAAATTCCATTGGAAATTTTGCGTCAAATTCCGCTCATTCTATGGAATTTGGACGCCAAATTTCCGCAGTCTTCAATGGATTTTTTCCAAGGAGAGGCTATGGAAAATGGCCATTCCATGGAAAATTTGAATAACATTCTATGGAAATCTAGCGTCACTTTCTAGTGGAAGTCCATGGAAAGTTTATATGGAAAATTACACGTGAAATGTCCGCAGATTTCACTGGAATTTTCCATGGAATATTCCAGAAGTTTTCCTATGGATTTTCAAAGGATTTTACCGCAACACGTCCCCTTTTTTAGGGAAATTCCTACTTATTTCCTGGGGAAAATCCAAGGAATTATTCCACGGAAAATTCCAATACCTTTCCATACAGTTTTCCAAGAAAATTCCACTCGTTTGTTTCTTCGTTTTTGCGCTAGAATATGTTTGTGGCGCTGCAAAATATAGATATAGTTCCCATAGCAAACTTCCGCGGGAATTCCATTGGAAATTTGCACGCCAAATTTCCGCAGAGTCTTCAATGGATTTTTTCCAAGGAGAGGCTATGGAAAATGGCCATTCCATGGAAAATTTGAACAACATTCCATGGAAATCTAGCGTCACTTTCTAGTGGAAGTCCATGGAAGCTTTATATATATAAAATTACACATGAAATGTCCGCCGATTCCACTGGAATTTTCCATGGAATATTCCAGAAGTTTTCCTATGGATTTTCCATGGATTTTACCGCATCAAGCCCCCTTTTTTTAGGAAAATTCCTGATTATTTCCTGGGGAAAATCCAAGGAGTAATTACACGGAAAATTCCACTACCTTTATGAATATGTTTGTGGAGCTACAAAATAGATGAATTTATTTTGCTCGCAAATTTTATGCAGATCTTACAGTGCTTTCTGTGTTACGACGCTGCGTTTTGTGTAGTGAAGTAATAACATTAAACAGACTGCGGACCCAAAATATAAGTGTTTTTATTTAATGGAATGCTTTGCAAAATAATTTTTTGTACGATAGCTTTTTCTTATCTAAAGTGTAAATTCGTTATCGCTGATTTAATAAAACATATCAAAGTCCTGTAGAAAATATCTACACCTCTGCAGAAAATCTGCCGAGAAATCTGTAGATATTTCTACGAATTTTATTTGGGCTTGGGACAAAATTCGTCAGAAATTTTTGCAGATTTTCTGACGTGAGATTCCTGGTGCATATTCAGACGAATTTCTGTAGATATTTTGCCGATTTTCTGTAGATTTTTTTCTACATTCCAGACTATCCAGACAGCTATATCTTAAAAAGATGGAATATTTTTCATTGAATTTTGTTTGCAAAATTCAATAGAGTGTTTTTTAGTGATATCACAGTGTTTATATAAAAACTTGAAGCAGAGTGACGACCTAAATTTTGCGTTTTTGTATCATTCTGTTGGCGATTTTTAAGAATATAGTATTTTTTCTCGCATCTTTTTAGTTATCAAAAAATGTTTAATCGGTAATGCTTGTTAAGCAGAACATACCATTTTATTCATAACTTCTACAGTTTCTTCATAAATCAGCAATATTTTTGTGAAGTAATGGACATTGCAAATTTTCTAGAGAGAAATTCTGCCGAGAATCTGCAGATTTTCGGAAGAATTTCTGCCGAAAATCCACAGATTTTCAGGCAGAAATTCTGATGAAAATCTATAGAATTTCTCTAAATGTACTAGAATATACCGTCCCGTCAAATCATTGCTCTACCTGCCGATTTTACTCGGAGGTTTTTTTGAATTTTAACCGTATATTCTAGTACATTCAGAGAAAATCTGCATAACCTCCATTACTTCACAAAAATATTGTTGATTTATGAAGAAACTGTAGAAGTTATAAAGAAAATTGTATGCTCTGCTCAACAAGCATTACCGAGTACACATTTTAGATAAGTAAAAAAACTGCGAGCAAAAATACTAATTTCTTAAAAATCGCCAATCGAATGATACAAAAACACGAAATTTTGGTCGATATTCACAAAAAATAACTCTATTGAATTTTGCAAACTTCAGTGAAAAATTTTTCCATCTCTTCTGACACATCTTGTCTGGAAAGTCTGGAATGTAAAAAAAATCTACAGAAAATCGGCAGAATATCTACAGAAATTCGTCAGAGATTCGTCAGAAAATCTGCCGAAATATTCTGACGAATTTTGTCCCAAGCCCAAATAAAATTCGTAAGAATATCTACAGATATTATCTGCAGATATTCTGTAGAGGTGTAGATTTTCTCTACAGAAATCTTAAAGATATCTGCAGATATTATTTGACGGGGTTATAATTAAAAAAAAAACCTCCGAGTAAAATCGGCAGGGTAGAGTACGTAATGATTTGACGGGGTTGCACTAAAATTACACAAAATATAAAAAGAAGAAGAATGAGTTCAAACGAAAAAAGTTGAAAGTTAAACTTTTTGCTGCGATAATCGGTTGAAAAATTACTACGACAATCGAATTGATTCTATTACACGTGATAATCGTGGCAATTTTCAATCAGTCAGTTGAATAAAGTTTATGCCATTTTGTTGCTTCATTTTATTACTATTATATTAATTATTAATGCTATTTATTCCATTTGGGCCATTATCGAGGGTTGAATTTTACTAATTCTGCAATTTAATTGATTCCTTTTCAATTGAAAGTTCATTTTTTCGAAATTTCAACTAGTTCAGTTCAACTAATAGAATTCAACTTGCCAATTTCATCTTGTTTTTACTGTATACGACTTTACAGAATATGAAAAGTTCGTGTAATCACCGCGAGCGGCGCTAATGTCACAACTTCTGAAACAGGCTACAAGAATAAATCAATGACGTCGCATTTCCTCAGAAATTGCGACTTTAGCGCTACTGGCGGTGGTTACATGAACTTTTCATATAATACAAAGTTGTAGGAGACAAAATTACCCTGCAACTGAATTAAAATTAAATTACAATCTATCAAAAAATACCCGAGATTATTCAATCTAATTTGCAACAGAAAATGAATAATTTCTTCTTTTTAAGACGGACGATTCTGGCGTTTTCGACACGAGTCTCAGCAGCGAAATTGAGCTATGCGCCAAGACCTTCAAATTGTCTCGTGATGCCATCGAGGAAATCACGCTCAGCACCATCGACCAATCTTTCGCAAGTCCCAGTGAGAAATCTCGCCTCAAGACACTTGTCCACGATTTCTACAGAAAGTAAACATTTCGCATATAAATTACACATTTATTGGTATTTTTCTTTCTTTTTTACTTGATGCCAAGAAATAAAGATACAACATCCAAGAAGAATCTCTTTTGAAATCTCCACAGGAAAAAAAAAATTGAGGAACACCATTTTACTTAATAATTATGTACACAGATTTATAAGAATCGTGAAACATTGAACCAAAATTAAAGAGTTCAATAAATTGTACATCTTCTTCCTTTTTCCACTTTACAATTCTAATTCAAAAAAAAAAACCTATGATCTTCACCCCAATAAATTGCCAATTAATGTAATTAGACATAAATTCCTCTTAACTTGAATTGTCTACTAAAAAAAAGCGATGAAGGTGATTTGAAGGTGAGGGAAACTTCTACTGAACTGCTAGCACTTTCATCCTACAATTTCTTTTGTCTCTGGTATAGTTTGTTGTTTTTTTTTCTGCTCATGAGGATCACAGTCAATATGCGAAATCTCCATATTCTCAAATTCATAGCAGATATCTGGCCACAGTTGCCATCGCAGTCATGCTCAGCATGGCCATAGAAGCTCTAGCGCTGTCCGCGCTGTTGGGTCCCCTTTTCTGCAAGGAAAATTAATCATTTGAACATTTGTCACATTCGCAAAATAAATGGCAAAAATCCCAATAATTTTGTATAGGGCAAATGTACCAAATTCCGGCCAGCTTGCAATTTCGGCCACTTTTTTGTTCCTCAATTTTCTCCATGAATTTTTAGTTTTTAATACTTTAGAGTTTATGCAATGCAAAAAAACATAAAATGTCGCTTCAATGAAGCAGATGATGTGAAAAAGTCATTGGAAAAATTCCCGAAGAAATACGGGAATTCTACTACGAGAATATGAAGGTGGCCGAAATAGGCCACCAAAACTTTGTCCCCATTTTTATTAATTTTAAAATGGTATTAAGATTATTTTTGGAGAAAATAAAGACGATAAACTATCTACAAGATTCTAAGCAACACTCCTTAAAGCAGTAAAAAAAAAACAATTTGTATTAAAAAATATTACATTTCAAACTAATAACTTTGGCTATTGCATGCAACTATGCTGAAATTTGGTACACTTATCCTATTTAATTTATTTATTAAAAGTCAATTCTTTTGAGCAGGTGCTCTTGAAAGAAAAAAGGAGTGGCAAAGCGTCGCAGGCTTTGCGAAATGCTCGAACTCGTGACTTAGATGCTATACCTTAAAAGTACTTCCGCATCATTTACCGTTTACCGGTTCGCAACCGATTTGAACTGATTCATAAATCACTCAAAAGATCCCCTAAAACAGTTTTAAAAGTAATAGAATTAATTTTAGCAATAAAAATTAGTTATCGGTTATGAACCGGTTCATTACAGATTCAAAACCGATTGGAACCGGTTTAGATTTGTCGGAAATTCCAAGACCTTTCCAATGACCCCAAACATGACTTCATTCGCTTGATAAATGCGCACTCTAGTGTCTTTTTAACTTTTGACCTCGAAAAATCCTTATTAGGAATGATTCAACGGTATTTTCGTATATGGACGAAATGTTCGCCTGGATAATCTCTGAAACATATCCAAAAATGAAAAAAATCGCACGACGCGTTTTCGAGCAATCCCAAAAAAACATAGTTTTATAGGGGAAGGGGAGCGGTGGGGGGAAAATGAGGGGCATGTTAACGATCCTTGGGTCGACTTATGGGGGGTCCCCCGATGGTCCCAAGTAGCTATCTCTTACCGTTTGGCCTCTAGAGCTAGCGACAGTTGGACGGACAGACGGACAAACAGCGTGACGACATTTCTCGTCAAAAATCGTCTGAAACGCGAGGAGTTGTTAAGAAAAGTGGTCTCCGGGGGGTGGAAGGTGGAAATTTGGGGGGGGGGGTGAAAAAATCGAGGGATTATTATATAATACTGCTCTCTCCGTAAAGTTCGAGCAGTAAAAAGGACAGATAATCCTAACCGGCTTATGTAGGTGAGATTCTTAATGTGAGCTAACTCGGAATGTATGCAAATTCGATTTAGAGCTGAAGTTGGGGTACGCCATTCAGTTATCTTGAATCAAATTCATGAAATTATGCAAATTTTGCATTTAAACCTAAATATCAAAGATTTGGATGGAGTGACAGAAAAGTGATATATGGGAGAAATGTAGACCAGAATGTTATCTTTAATTTTTCCATAAAATAGATCTCATTGATTACTCAGAAAACGAGATAATCGAGGTTTTTTGATTCTGAACTCGTTTTTTCGACCAGAGCGCCCCAAGTGTTCATTTGGTGAATTTCAACTATTTCAAAGAATTGTTGTATTTTGTGAGACTTTCCATTTAAAACCCTATTTTAAGTGTCTTGGTCAAGTAGAAGCAGTCAAATTGGTATCTGATTGGTTTCAAAGTCTTATTATGGGAAAAGTAATTTTTTTCATATTTTAAACGGCAAAATTGGACAGATAGCGTAGTCTGAACGGAAAATGATCTATGAACGAAATATAGATATAAATTCCCTTTTCAATTATGTCGAAGTAATCATCAAGATCGGTTCAGTGACAGTCGAGATAATAGAGCTTATGTGATATTGAAAATGGTTTTTTGACTGTGGTGCCCCTGGTGTTGGTCCTACGAAGTTCAAATGTTCTAGAAAGTTGTAGCATTTGATTATATCTTTCGTTTAAGCCCTTACTCATCAAAATCGGTCAAACAGAACCGGAGATATGATTTTTTGAATTTCGTGAACTTTGACCCATCATATCTCCGGTCTTATTGTAACCACAGCGAACCCACACCAGTTTTTGTAAACTTCATAGTCTAGTCTACAACACTCTAAAATTTTAATAACTTGCACAAAGGAATTTTTGAGAAAAATGAATTTTGAATTTTGATGAATTTTGACGCTATCGCAGCGCCACCTGTGGTGACTTTTTGAACTTCCATCCTAAAGTGCTCATCGAGACGAAACCAGAAATCCAAAATTTAGCTCAAAATGTTAATTAGAACCGGAGATAGAGGCCGGTCAATTTTCTAACTTTGACCCTTTATAGCTCGGGTCAGGGGTTATGAATCGACTTAAATATTTTTTTTGTTTGATAGGTATAATCTGCGGCTACAACATACTAAAATTTGAGCCCGATGCACAATGGAATTTTTGAGTTATTTAACTTAGAAAATTGAAAAATCTTTTTTTTAATAATAGCGCCCCTAGCGGTAGTTTTATTAACTTGCGATGTTAGAAGGGGAAGTGGCATTTCACGAGAGCTTTCCAAAACGCCCTTACCTTTTAAATTCTGACAATTAGAACCGGAGTTATGGCCGTTTTAAGAATTTTTTCGGACCCTTATAGCTCGGGTCAGGGGGGGGGGGGTCGGGGTCGGGGGACCTTAAATTTGGTATTTATCGAAAGCTCTGAGGCCCAGCTATAACATACTAAAATTTGAGCCTGATTTATGCTATAGGGGCGGAGCTATTGAGAAAACAAAAAATGGGGGGTATTCAAAATGGCGGAAGGAGGGATCGGGCGGGGGCGGGGGTCAATGCACCAAGTTCTTAGTTTAGAAGCTATTAAGCTCCAAAGAGCGGAGGACATGAGATTTTATTAGTATAATAGATGAGATTGATAAGAATCTCACCTAATACGTGATTGGCGAATACACGTGCCTGATAAGGGGACTGACGCGACTATTGCAACCCCAGGATCTTCCCGACTTACACAGCAAGCGACTAATAAATTGCCTAGATTAAGAAGGGCCAATTTAAAGCTCCTCTCTTTTTCTATCTTCTCCAAAAACATTACCTTCCATATTTGCATGTCTTATACACCTTCCATGTCTTATAAACGCATATGTGTTAGCCTCCCGAAGTATAGGGCTGAAGCGAAAAAATCATACTTAAGGCAATATTCTGCAATTCTTGCCTTAAAACGGATAGTTAGGGTTACAGGAGATCCAAGGGCATATTGTGGTGTTATGGGGGGGGGGGGTATCTTGTGAATAATTCACTACGCCTAGCCATTTCCGAGGCTATTCGTCACAGTATTTTTGTGCAATTTTAAAGGAACAGTTACTGTTTTGTTCCATTTTAAAACGAAATGTAATGTTTATAAACAACTCAATGGGTCAAGTGGTAGAGTACTCGCTCTATGATGCGAGTGTCCCGACTCCCGGGTCCTGGGTTCGAATCCCTTTAGGTCACCAGGAATTTTTTTGGCGTTAAAGGTCTTCGGATTGCATCCAGTGAGCTTCACTGCACTTGATTCCACGGGGCATGGGACTGACAACCCTATCCCGTATAAGGGGCCGTTCCGAACTCCTCTTGCGGGAAGGCCTAAGTTCCTCTGGAACGTTGTGCCACCGTTATTATTATTATTTTTATAATGGTCCCAATACAGAGACCTGGGTGCGCAGCGGTCACCTTTGACTGCCCCCTCTTCTGAATCTAAATCTACACAGATTTAAAAAGTGGTATAACACAATTTTCCGACTAATTTTTCCCTCGGCTTCTGCTCTATAAGTGCACATGAACTTTTCTCCGACAACTTTTAACCATGTAGTACTAGTTTTTCTGTAAATAATTAACTTCTTCATTTTGTGTCTAGCAAAATTGTCAAAACTGTATTAAATCATAAAAGCAAGTTCTCCCTGTTTATACCTCTCAAAATTTCGCGTTTGGAACTCTTCTTTGCAAAAAAAACCGCTTTATAATCGTGTTTATCTCAGAAATATTACAAAAAGAGGAACAAGAAAAAAAAGTGACTCACAATTATTGAGGAAACGTTGGTGCATGGTGTGTTATTGCGGATAAACTTGAAGCCAGAATCCATTAAATTAGCTGGAGTTGATTCTTCGCACTTTTCCAATTCCTCCACAACGCAAACCTGAAGCCTCTCCATGTCGCTGCAAGAAAATTATTTTAGACCATTTTTCCTTTTAAAAAAAGGGAAAAGAAAATATTTCGAATCTTACTGGCATTGATCAACGCCAAAGACAAACTTTGGCAGGTCTTCGAGAGATGGAACTTTATCAGTTGCTTTAACTTGGTCAAAAACTTTGGGGAAGGTTTTATTGAAGCAGTCAATAAGGCCATCTTTGCGCTCCTGGAAGCATTCTGGGCCCTTTTCTGCGATAAACAATGCAATCTGATCACCATCCTTGTGACAGATGAAGCCCAGAAGACTCTTGCTGATGTTGGTGTAGACTTCCTTGTGGGAAATTTCCTCTGGAGTCAGGCAAGGTTCCAAGAGTTTCGTGAAATTTGTTAGGCATTCCGTTGCATCATGACGCTTTCTGCAGTATTTATTGAACACCGTATCGAGCTCTCCATTCGGTTGTGCCTTCTCAATTTCCTCTTGCAAAGTGGAAAAGTTAAAAAGCGTCGTAAGACAGTCCATCAGTTCTGTTGTAGCCTCCCCAATGGCTTCAAAGGCAGCATCACTCCCCGAAACCATGTTGCACTTGTCCTTAAACAACTTCTTAAAATCCTCAACGGGAGGAGTAAAATTCCCCAAACCCTCGGGCAAAATGCCCTCGGGAAGTTGCGATTTGAGATCATTGAGATCAACATTTTGTCCCATTGTTGCTGCAGACCACCAAAAAAAAAATCCCAGAGAAAAGCATAAATTGTAGAGATGCATCACAGAAAATTGCAAAATGATCATGGAGAGTGATAAGAAACAATTATTGAGTTAGTACATCACAGAGTATTTACACGCTAATCAATAGTTGTCGCAGTCATGCAATTTGAAACACAAAATAAAACCATATCGCACATCTCATTCAACACCCTTCGAATTTATTGCCTCATTGTTTTTATTGATTGAAAAATAGATCATCAACACCATGAACATAAATAACTCTGCAGCAAAAAATGTTTTTTTTCAATGATTTTTATAAATAAAGCCGGAAAATTGATTTTGTTTTTATTTAAAACATAGTTTCGGGCTCAATAAATTCAAGAAATTGATTAAAAATCTGCTTTTCACTATGCAAAACAAAAGCGTATAATAAACTAAAAGAAGTGGCAAAGTTGTCCAACTTTGCAGAATGATCGAATTTGTGTCTTTCAGCACTTACTGTGTTATCACACTTGCACATTAAAATTTTAATATGATTCACATTAATTGTCGCTGGTGAGAGTCCAAATGTGTACTTTGTGTATCTGAATCATTTTATATTCAAAATTTGATCTATTTGTTGATAAAAAGGTAAACTTGGCTTGCAAAATTTGATATAAATTGATTTATAGCATTAATGCGAAAAATTAATGCGATTTTCTCTTTAATTTTTTAATGTGAAAAATATTTATGCTTTAGGTAAATTTAAACTTATTTTTGCAGGCCAAGTCCACTTCTTTATCAATAAACAGAAATACCCCAAATATTAAGTGACTCAAAAACACAAATAACATATTTTGACGCTCACAAGCGACAATTAATGTGAATCACATTAAAATTTTAATGTGCAAGTGTGATAACGCCGTAAGTAAGATAATTAAGATCTGTAAATAATTACAAAATTGACAAAAAACTGAATTGTGGACTTCCCAGCCCTGTTACTCATTTGATCTTTTAAAATTATTCTAAGTTAACTCATAGGAGTTTTACTGCAAAATATATTACTCCTACCTCTCTGAATCAGATGAAATGACTGGTGAAGTTTTAATGGTTATCAAATGTTCTGATAAAGATTTTTTTTTTCATTCTGGGATGTTATCAGATTGTAAAGAATCAAAGCTTAATCAAGCAAAGAAAATGTAAATTTGTACTCGTAGAGAGTCAAATATTATATTTGCTCATATAAATAAGCATCTGTATCTTTGCAAAAAAGATGTTTAAATTAGGCCTACTTTAAGACTAATAAAATAGCTCTGATTTTTGCAGAATCACTGACATAATCAAACTGCGATCCAGCTGTTCTGAAGAGATACTTTTATATTTTCATTTGAACATTCTACGCACCTATGAGTCATAGAATTGTTTTGCGAAACTAGTTTTAAACATATGTTTAATGGTGCAATTCCAATAAAAAAATATTAACATGATTTTTAGAACTTTACTGTTCTCAAGTGCTTCTACAATGGACTTTTCTTTGTGTTGGTTCCTATCAAGACTGTTTGGTGGCTTTAGAACACGTCAAGGACTGAGGAAAACAGTCGAGACAGAAACCAACACAAAGAAAAGTCGATGATGCAGAAACATTTAAGAACAGTAAAGTGCTAAAAAAACATATTCATTTGCATTGGAATAGCACCATAATTCACTTTTCTGAAAATTTCTTTATTTAATTGGCACACAAACTGAATTTGCAAAACATGAATCACTGCTTCTGTAATATTAGTCAAGCTTACTAGGGGAAAGTACTCTCCCTTCGAACGTTCATGCCTTCGAATAATGTGAATTTTCTTTCATTTTTCCGAAGACTTACAGATTTGTATTGAATTTTATTTAGCTTATCATCAATTACTGATAATGTCGTGATAATAATGTGAAGTCTTAGGAAAACTACAAGAAAATACACATTATTGGAAGGCATGAACGTTCGAAGGGAGAGCACTTTCCCCTACTAGTTCAGTTTTAGCTAATCTATTAATCAAACAATTTCCGAAAAATGACGTTATGTCCATCTATCAGTCTATCTGTCCGGGTGTCACTAGAACTAGAGGCCAAACAGTTACAGATAACATGCTTTCGAAAACAAAATTTCAATTTTTTATTCAATTCCATTCCAATAAACTTAATATAAAACAATTGGAACTTGAGAAGCATGCGGCATCAACAAGAACAGTGAGAAAAATGAAGTAATTTGCTAATAAATTATTTTACACTTTTTTTATTGTTCTTCCTTCACTCACTCAGAGAAAAGATCTTTATAAATAATTCCAAGCAGACTTCAAAATGCAGTAGTTTCATACAGACTACGCTCATGATGATTCTATTAAAGAGCGTCATGCATTTCATAATTCAAAAGATAAATAATGCATTATAAATCTCATTGTCACGCCCCCAACTTCCCCTTTTATCTTTTTCCAAGATACTTTCCGCTCCTAAACTTTCCCTCATTCTAGCTTCTTTTCTTCTTATAAAATACATTTGCTTAAGAGTTAACAAAGGGAATGACTCAAATAAATTCTAAATGTGCGAATATTTTCTATGTGAATTTACTTTTCCTCACTAGCATTTCTTTCGTCTGGTAAGTGCGTTAAGGCTTCGTGACAAGAAAACCTCAAAATCGCGTGATTCAAGTTCATTTGATAGGAGTAAAAAAATTTATTTGTGTTCTCAGGTGGTGCTAAAACCTGCCCAAAAAAAATGAAGGAATAGAATTGTTCTTTTCCTTTTCATCATCTCGCACCCACTCAACGCCAAAAAGGCACTTTCCACATTAATTTCTATTCATGGACTCAAATTTATTCTATCTTTCCAACCCTTGAAAAAAAAATAAAATAGAATTTCAGGAAGTCACACAAAATCCAATATTTTTCCTCCACCTTCCTTAACCCCCTTGGTTTGTGCTTCTGGACTTCGAAAAAAAATGTCAGACTAAATAAAACAATTTGGACGAATTTATGAGACTGACCCAGTCATAAGCATGAAAAAAAACAAAAGTGTCCCCAAAAAGGAGTGATGTTAAAAACCTTAGGGGAAAGTACTCTCCCTTCGAATATCCATGCCTTCACTGAAAGAAATCCGAAAAAGTTAAAATAACATTCCGGAAATGTTAATTTTATCCTGCAGTATTGATCCGAAATCGGTGTAAATATTACCCTTTTTAGGTGTATTAGGGGTTAAAGTTACCCTTTTCATGTTAATTTTACCCTTAAAAAGGTGTAAAATTAACATTAAAAAATGTTGATATATTTTTACAAATAAAAAGTGTAAGTTATGAGGAAAAAAAGTTAATCGAACCCCCGTTTTTTTCTCAGTGTTCGAATAATGTCTATATTCTTTTATTTTTCTTAAGAGACTTGCACGTTTTTATTAAATATTAGTTACCTTATCATGAATTATTGATAATTGCGTGATAATTATGTGTAATTCTCTTAGGAAAAATAAAAGAAGTTCACATTATTCGAAGGCATGAACATTCGAAGGGAGAGTACTTTCCCCTATAGAGCATTTATTTCTATTAATTTACAGGTAATTTATAAAAAAAAACTACAGTAGACACTCTCTCAATCGGGAATATGGGGCGAAATGTCAACCAGTTTACCGATAGATTTGGGCGTCAAAGCCTTTGTAAATTTCACAAAAAGCGCTCAATTATAAAGAATCACGATAAAATAGGAAGAACTACAGCAAATTGCGAATTAGCTTAATAATTAAACGTGAAAATTGTCAACAAAATTTGTCGCCCGATTGAAAAAGTGCCGATTGAGTGAGAGTCTACTGTAATTCAGTTAATAATGTGAGGTTATGACGATCACAACCTCTAAAAAGCTGTTCGAATTTCGATTTTCGAATGGAAAAAGGCATTTTATCCATTTGACAGATAAATTTATTTGATAAAAAAATAATAGAAATTCATATTACTGAATATTTTTAATATTTACTTTTTATACCCAACTAACTTAACTTAAAAATTTATATACAGTAGACTCTTCGTTATCCGGCTGACTGGGGGACAAAATGACATTTAGGTTTTTTGAATGATCAACGGTTTTTCTATTTTGTGCAGTGTGAATTTATTTTCTGTCTGACAAAGAAAAAGAGAATTTTCTTCATGGTATGCTTATGTTTCATTTTTTATCACAATTATGTATTAAAAACTTCGATACAATGTTAATAAAACTTTAATTCACTCTGGACAAACTTCATGTTTAGTGAAAATAATATTGAATACATCAACCGCCAGTGTTTGGCAGCTGTCACCCGGATAACGAAGTGCCGGATAACGAAGAGTTGAGTGTAACCATTTTTACTCAGTATAAAACTATTTAGAATCTTTATAATTTTGTTTTAAAATCCACCGATTAATAATTGCACATTTAACGACTGAAACGTTCTTGATAGTCAATAATTTTTATGACATAAATTGTATAACATGGTTATTAATTAAATAATATTTTTTAATGATTTCTTTGCCGAAGATCAAAGAGAGAATTCGAGGATCGCTTTGAAGAGCCAAAGATTTTTTTTTTTATAAATTCCTGCTGTTAATTGCAAGACATTTCTCGTGTAACCGCCTGTAACAATTTCGAAAAGTTCCGATTATCAATATCAACAGTTGCTTCATCCAGAGCTGAAGTTTAAAAAATTCGATGATCAGTTTCGAAAGTCACAGAAATGCTATTTTTACTTCTCGTTTTGTCCGTATGGTGGCCGCAACAATGTTCGAATTTTGAAGTGTCTCGAGTGTCAAAATGTATCTGTTTTTGCTTTGTTTTTGACAAAATACAAAAATGGCTCATTTAATTATAATTCTCCTAATAAAATCACTGAACAATTCTTTTAACACTTTCTTAATGCGATATTTCATAAATTTTCTAAACTTTGTGAGAAAGCTTAGTGTTTGAATTTATCAAGCATCGGCAGAAATTTGCGCAAATGGAGTTTCATTTATCTTTTATACGAGACGTTATTGGAGAATCAAACTTTAACTGTGAATGAGAAGAGTCTTTCAATCTTCCCATTCACAAATAGTTTGAAAAATTTCAAGATCTATTTGAAAAGCCAAAAAAGAGACATTCTTCTTGGTATTTCCGCAAGGTGACGTACATCCTGTTCGAATTTCGAAATGCGCAAGTGTCAAAATCTGTAGATCTTCACTTTGTTGTGAAGAAAAACACAAAGCAACAATGTTTTCTGCTTCTGTACCATTATTCAATCACTCCATAATCACTCAGTAACTCTTTTGCGGGCTTTTTAGTGTGATGCTTAATGCGAAAATTTAGTATAAAAATTCGAAACTGAATTAGAATTCTTCGAACATCAAGGACTTTTTGTGCAAATAGAGTTCCATTAACCTTTTATGCAAGACACTATTTGAGAATCAAACTGTACTTGTATTTGAACTCAAAGAAGAAAAAAACCCGAACTTGGATTCTGCAAAGTGTCTTGACTGAAAGATAAATTCCTGCCGATTTACACAAAATATCGTTGGTTTGAAGAATCCAAACCCAACTTCGAATTTTTAAAATGAAAAAAAAATACCGCAAGATTGTGAAAATTTATAAAATATCACTAAGAAATTGATAAAAAAGTTAAAAAAAAAGGTAGACTGATACGTGCTGATACTTGAGAAAACCCGAAGTTTGAATAAGAAATTCCGTGAGACCCCTAGCGAAAATATCAAGAAGTCAAAATTCCCTTGAATTTTCGAATCTGATCTTCGAATTTTCCAAACTCCGCGTCAGTCTTTTGGGAGCATCAAGCATCGAGCACCGTGCTCTATGGGCCTCAGGAAGCGGATAGAATTATCTAAGGGCCTAGGACTACATTTCTAATTCGGAGTTTTGAGGTATCCGCAGATGAACAAAGAGAAAAAGAAGACGGAGAGGAACCACAAGCCTTACTCTCAAGAGTAGGGGAAAGTATACTCTCCCTTCGAACGTTCATGCCTTCGAATAATATGACTTATTACTTACAAAAAAATTACATTTTTTTTTTAAATATCGGTTAGCTTATCATCAGTTATTGATGTGATAATCATGTGTAAATCTCTTAAGAAAAGTAGAAGAAATAACGTTATTCGAAGGCATGAACGTTCGAAGGGAGAGTACTTTCCCGTACTTCGTCGTAGTTTTTTCTTTTGTCCATCCAATACAGTGACGAAAATCGAGAAAACCTATAATCCCAAATTCAAAATGATCCCAAATTACCCCATTTTACCTTAAAACTTCAAAAATTTTCGCCAAAAATGTAAATTAAATATTCAAAAATAGGGTAAGTGTGCCAAATTTCGGCATAGTTGCATGCAAGCGCCAAAGTCTCAAGTTTGAAATGTAATATTTTTAATACGAATTGAATTTATTTGTTACTTTTTTGTAAGGAGTGTTCCTTGGAACTTTGTAGACAGTTTATCGTCTTTATTTTCTCTAAATTTATTCTTAATACATTCTAAAATGAATAAAAAAGTTGACATAATATTGGTGGCCTATTTCGGCCACTTTCATTTTCATAGTTCCTTGCCCTTTCGGAATTCTTCGAACGTCTTTTTCAAATCATCTTGTTCGTCTAATCGACATTTTTTTTTATTTTTCGCATTGTATTATTTCTAGAGTACGCAAAAACTAAAAATTCGTTGAAATTCGAGGAACAAAAAATGTGGCCGAAATTACAAGCTGGCCGGAATTTGGCACACTTACTCTAGATTCAAATTTTCGAAAATCAAGCATTTTCAGCGGAGGCACTTTTAAATAACCAATTTTCGAAAGATAACAGGTGGTATGACTCACAGAAAACGCACAAATTATTTACTAATTTCTCTTCATTTAAGTATTTTAAAGATAGAGTTAGAGACATTTGTTCAATTTATCGCTTAAAATAACAAATTTGTAAAAGAAAAATTACTGAAACTCGAAAAATTTTGTTGGTTCTCGATTTTTAAGGGTTATTTTCAGAAAAATGAAATATTCTTAACTCACTTATTTAATTAAATAAGTAAAACTGTGATAATCTATTACTATATAAGCGAAAAGCAAAACGTATTGTATTGTTTTAGACTCTTTTGAGGTTATATTTAGATTGCTTCAGAGACTTTAGTGCCTCTAGTGGCATATTGCAAAAGCTTACGTGTTCCAGAACCTTTCGATATTCAACAAAATCACCAAATTTACATAGAAAATAATTATTTTGTGTATATAATAGTATAAAATGCAAAAGAGTAATGTAATTAAACATTATTCTTCAGTATAAAAAAATGTTATAAAATTAATACTGAGGAATACACAAGGCCTTTAACACCTTTAAAGCATCTTCAGACATGGGAATGATGTATGAGAAATCGAGTCAAAGTCCACAAGATTGCCACTGTAAAATACTCTTCTAAGCGCGTAATTGTGAACATTCATCAATATATTTTCCTGTCCTCTATTTAATATGAACAACACACAACGACACCAGAGACTTTTTAAAACACATGCGATACGCCGATAATTTTATATCACAAAAATTTTCTTTGTTAATCTCTCACAGTGTCGAAGCTCAAAAGCCTGCCAGTAACTATTTGTACTTGGATGATTAAGTGAATTCCGTTAACAAAAGCAAGAAAAAAAACTGAGACAGAAACATTTATTCTATATTGAACTTTACCTTCTGGAATTACGAAAACAACTTTTGATGTCATTAACTTTACAATCTCACACATCCATCTCAATAGAAAAGCCCCACGATAACAATTAACTATTTAGAGATTTTAACTCTTTGTCCCAATTGAATTTGCCTGTTGCACAAATTAAATTCAATCGCGACAACTATTTAATTCGCCTTTACAGTAAGTTCTTAATGAGATTTTCTATTTATTTCCTCTCCATAGCATTTTTTTTTGTCTTCTAACTTTGTAAAATTGTTATGATTCAACCCTCTTTTCGTGCTATAAAACAATTAAATGACCATGTAACTCTCTTATATTGACACACCCTCATCATTTGTCCATTTAGCAACAAAGCAAAGGGCAGTAGAATTAACGAATTATGACTAATTAGCGTTGTTTTAGGTTTCACAAAGAGCCCCTTGGGCAGCAGCAAATTTTACCAAAATTTCCCAAAAATGCCTTTCAAATAGGCAAAGAGCCATTTCCAATATTAAAAGATCGTGCGTCTAACGTCCAAGAACAGGGTGGAGCTGTTGAGATGATGGATAGTTTTTGCCAAATTATTTACAGGTGGTGACACTCTTTCAAATTAGCCAAAAAGGTTCATTAAAATATTTCATCTGACGCTCAATGGAAAGAAAAAACCGCCCAAGCCCCATCAGCTTTGCGAAATGTTCGGAATTCTTAGACGTTATGTGTCTAGACTAAATTAATTAAGTGCGCTCACAGCTGGAGATTGATTCTCCTAAAGTGTCTTCGCTAAAAGATTAATAGCACTGTTTCCACAAAATGTCATTGATGTTCGAAGAGTTCAAACCCAATTTCGAATTTTCAAAATAAATTTTCGGGCAAGACTGAAAATTTATGTAGTAATCACGCACTGGGAAGGTGATAAGAGCTATTTAGTGATTATGAGAGGAATGTAGACTGTCACATGTTTACACCTGAGATACTTCGAAATTAGAACAGGAGGGAAATTCTGTAACGCTCTGGCAATGCCATATGACAAATTGGGTTCGAATCTTTAGTAGAGCTTTTTCGAAAATGCGATTCTGGAGCCGCGACATTGCCATTTCAGCTCACGTGACATTGTCAGAAGTCACATATTTGAGATTTCTGGCATTTAAAATGACAATGAATGTTGTTAAACAAATTATCCAAGACTGTCTGGATTCAGTCAGTGGATTCAAATCAGTGAATTGCATTTTCGAGCTCATATGATATGACAAAAAAAGCTCGATTAGTATTGTCAGGTTTCGAACGCACGCGTGACAATGTCACGAAAATTACAGAATTCCCATACAGGAAACATTTCTTAACCTCCAGACGGACGAAACGAGAAGTAAAAATTACCATTAGTCCTTTCGAAATCGATCTTCGAATGTGTTTTCGCTTAGGAAAATTTCGCCTTTAACTAAAAAACCAATGCATTCCACTTTGCCGTTGTTGGGCATTTGTATGTGCAACCTGTTTAAACTTATTTATAGATCACACAAAATATTGCTCAAACCAGTTTAACCCTTTAAGGACGAGAGGGTCAAAAATTGGGGGCAGAAAAAATCACTTTTTCCGATTTCTGGGGCAAAACACGATTTTGGATGGCCGTAGGAAAAATTTCATTTTTGGGTCACCACTGACCCAATCGTCCTCAAAGGGTTAAAATATCATTTAATTTAGTGTAGAAATTTAATTATCGGTTCATTACCGTTTTGTTACCTTATTTAAGGGAAAGTACCCATACTATCGATAAACCGGATGACATTTTGCCCCAAATGCCCAATTTAGAGAGTCTGCTGTATATATGGAATTTTCTAGGTTATCCCTATAAAAAAAAATCTGCGTCATTCCATAGGAAAATTCTTAATAAATGTCATTACTTCCTCACCGAAAATTCTCCACCGGGTACTTAGGGAAAAGTTGGGGGGGGGGCATGTAAGAAATCTGAATTGGCATGTAACGCAACTTCCTAAGGAATATTTCCCATCTCAGGGGAGAAGATTCCTCCTTGAGAAATCCCCGGTAATATGGCACAGGAAAATGGAGATTTTTTTTTTGGAAATCCCGGGGAACTTTCTGAGAATGGTGAGGAAAACTGAAAGATTTTACCTAGGGATATACCTGTGAAATCCCCTGAAAAAGTCAGGCGACTTTTCTCAAAGAAATCCCTGGGAACTCTTCGGGAAAGATCGGAAAAACTTAAGAATAATTCCCCTATTCATATTTATAAAATATTCGATGTTCTATATGAACTTTGCAACCAGAAAACCATCTCGCCCGAAGTATAAGCTTAATTTTTACAGAATTTTCGCCAGGATTTCCCCTGAACTCGCCACGGAATTTTTATGTATCTGCGGAAGGAATTTTTCTCTTCTGGGGAGAATTTTCACCTCGATTTCTCTGGGAAATCTTCGAGAATGGTCTGGAAAATTCTAAGACTTTTCCTCGGGAAATTTATAGGAATTTTTCCAATCACTCGGAGGAAATTTCCCCTTTAAATTCCCAAGAATACCGATAGACACTTCCCCATAAAATTTCTTCTTCAATTCATCGGAAATTCACTGGAAACTAGCCAAATTTTCTTAGGGAATATTTAAGGAAAATTCTTCAAGTGAGTTTAAAGGGATCTCTTTGGAAAATGTCGACACCTCAGCGGGGTAATTTTTCCACAGATTCCACAATAATTCTCGTTGTTGAAATCGTCGGAGATTTTAGAGAGAAAAACCCTGACGTAAATACCGAAATTTCGGTGGGAAATCCTAGAGAACGATAATGGAAATTGCACATAGAAATTTCTTTAGGAATTCCATTTAAATTCCCTAGGAAGTTACCATGTGTTCCGAAAGAAGAAAATACCAATGGAAACCAATATGATCTTCTTGGGAAATTTCCACTCTTTAATGGGTAATTTCTCGAGGAATTCCACTCGAAGTCGATGGATAATCTTGGAGACTTGTGGAAGAAAATTCCTTTGATACCTAGTGAAATTTCTATAGGGAATTCTACAGGGATTCTAGCGCCATCTGCCGATATTTAAGCAATTCAAAAATTAAATGTAAGCACCAACACTGAGAAGAAAACGGGGGTACGATTAACTTTTTTTCCTCATATCTTTAACACTTTTTAAGTATTAGTTTAAGCATTTTTGAATGTTAATTTTACGCCTTTTTTAAACGTAAAATTAACATGAAAAAGGGTAACTTTAACCCATAATACACCTACACTAAGAAAAAAGCGGGGGTGCGATTAACTTTTTTTCCTCATATCTTTAACAGTTTTTAAATGTAAAAATATATCAACATTTTTCAATGTTAATTTTACACCTTTTTAAGGGTAAAATTAACATGAAAAAGGGTAGCTTTAACCCCTAATACACCTGAAAAGCATAATATTTACACTGATTTCGGATCAATACTGCAGGGTAAAATTAACATTTCCGAAATGTTATTTTAACTTTTTCGGATTTCTCTTAAGTGAATAGTGGCAACAAGAACTTTGGATGATCCATTAAATTTAATATGAACAAAAATAGCAGATAAATACAAAAAAAGTGTTCAAGGTTTGATGATTTAATTAATCTTTTGCTTTATTTCTCACAAAAATATCATTGCTTATTTTATTTTTTCCTTAAGTCAGTTTCAAATGGACATAAAATCCCCTTATGAGCACATAAGGCACTAAAAATCCATTGAGGTGAAAGGTCAAATGACTCAATTGTGATTAACCTGGAACAAGAAGCAATTCATCACGCAAAAATCACTTCCGTCACAAAATCCTCAATATCCCCCCGAGAAACACCCACGTTATCAATCAGAATTTTTATTGATAGTGAAAATGTTCGAAAATTCAATTATGTGAAAAATGTAAAATTCAACAGCATTAATTTTCAATGGCATTCAACATCGATTGAAGCAATTTGAGCCGTGAAATTTTGTTAGTTTTGAAGTCAATTGTCCATGTCTTTTCAGCATTTTGTTAGCAATTATCACTTGGAAAGCAAAATTGTCCAAAAATTAATCTTTAAATGTTGCCTTCAGGTAACTTTTCCCTCCCTTTCTCATAAAAATCGTGTGACAAATTTTTGTTATCAGTGATAAAAATGTTTCGATATGGAATAATGGGGAATATGCTTTTTCATGCAGAGAAATGCATTTTTAAAAATGTGGAATTTTCTGCTGTAAAAAAAAGATTTAATGCTTTTTCATTCGAACTTACCAGATATCATGAGGAATATTCCCAGGAAAATACCAATTGATCGAGTCATTTTAGAATTGGTTGTTGTTGGGTGTCTTGAAGTTGAGAGAAAATCTCTGCTTTAGCTTGGGGAGAACTGTTGAGAAATATTGGATTGATTGAATTAATATTTACGGGAGGGAAGGGGGAAAAAAAGATGAGAAAAACATGAGGGCAAGAGGGTTTTATTAATTCGTCTTTTGTATTGATAACACTTGTCGCATTCTTCTCTCTCTCTCTCTCTCTCTCTCTCTCTCTCAGTGATTTATTTTTCCCACTCTGGCTCTTTTAGTGGAGCTCTCCGTTTGGTGTCGAAGGTCACAATTTCTCATGAGGAGGAGATCCTTTCCCATCTCATAATTCCACCTCCATACACATCAAACTTCCAATTGCCATTGAAATTGTTTCAGGTGTTGAATACTTAATGCTATGCACGTATGGCGTGTGAATGGCAAATGAGCAATCACGGGTACTTTTCCCACCTTTTTTCCCGCGACCCAGGAAAAGCCCGCGAGAAGCTCCACTTACAACACTGACAACGCCTTGGAGTATTTTGCTTGATCACCTGAACTATCAGGCAGACAAATGATATTTTAAAAAGAAATATATTGATTTTCTAACCCTATATTGTTTAAGATTTTAAGGTTATGTCAGACATAACCTAAATATTAATCGCTTTATTTTTATTTGGAAAAAGTTAGTAGAGAAATTGAATTGGATAGAGAATTTAAAATATCTCGATTAATTGTACATTATTTTGAGTTTAAGTTGATAAAAAGAAGCTTGGAGATTTTTTAGGTTATGTTGAGATCATCGTTTTAATAAGTGACTAAAAAACACTGCCTGATGCTATTTAATCTTTAGAATAATTACGATCTTTGTAGCTTCGACACACTTTTTAGATCAGATCTTTTTAAATCGTTCTTTCTCAAACGTTTAGCATATATCTATCTCACTCTCTCGCACTCTTCTTCATTCTTTGAACGTCACAACAAATTGAAAATAGTTTAACCTAATTTTGAGTGCAATAAAATGAGACAGACATACACTCGACTCTCCGTTATCCGGCTGACGTGGGGACAAAATGACATTTTGGTTTTTTGAATCTGGTCAACGTTTTTTTTATATTTTCTGATGTGGGAATTTGTTTTCTGTCGAAAAACAACCGAATTTTCTTTGTGCTGTGTTTATGTTTCATTTTGTAGCACGATTGTATGTCAAAAACTTTGATAAAATGATAATAACACATTAATTCACTCTGTACAAACTGCATGCTTCGTAAAAAATCGTTTTGAATACACCAACCGCCAGCGTTTGGCAGCTGTCACCCGGATAACGAAGAGCCGTGTGTATTCAAAATGCTTGAAAAAAAAGACTGTGAATTTTGATTACATGAAATTTTCCTGATCTAGAAAGTATGCCGGAGCCATTAACAAAAACATCATTATTTTTATTTAAAAGGAAGAACTTTGAATATTCCACTTTACTGTAATATGAAATAAATTAGCAGATAACCACAAAAAATACAATTAAAAAAAAAGATTTTAGAGCTTTTTCCAGCTTCTGGAATATTGATAAAAAAATTTTGATAAGGATTAACCCTTTCAGGACGAGATGGTCAAAAATTGAGGTTAGATTTTTTTTGGTTTTTTTTTAGAGCAGAACATAACCTTACATGGCCCTAT
Organism: Phlebotomus papatasi; assembly: GCF_024763615.1. Classification (NCBI taxonomy): domain Eukaryota; kingdom Metazoa; phylum Arthropoda; class Insecta; order Diptera; family Psychodidae; genus Phlebotomus; species Phlebotomus papatasi. The sequence continues at coordinate 23,260,632 of NC_077222.1, forward strand.
GAAAAAAAAATTATTTTTGGATTATCGGTAACCAAATAGTCTTTATAGGATGCAAAAATATTCTTTTGAATGTTTTACCAATTTCTTCTGGCGGTCAAATTATACTTATTTTAATTACGGTTCTTGTAACTAATTGGTTCAATTTATTTTAATTTGTACAAGAAATTCTTTTTAAATTGTTTTACTTACTTTTTTCATAAAAATTAAATAAAGTGATTGATTTGCAGGTTATATTCAACATAACCTAACAATCTTTAACAATGAATTCTTAATTTTTTTTGGAAGATAAAAAATAACGCCTATAGGGTGAGGTGGGGCTACATTAATATTACAATTTTCAGCATATATTTAGATTCACAATATTTTTGTCTATCTAAATCTAAATACATTTCGTTAAAGCTCAGTTGAAGTCTATCTGGAGCATTATGTAGCACACCTCTAAATAATTAAGCCACACCGCCTTGTAAAATTTATAAATGGAACTGACTACGTTAATAATTGATTCTGTTGCGGAATCTGCATGACACGGTCAGAGCCAAAAACCGGTAAAAGGGAGAATTCAATGGGAAAGTTCATAAACGATTGATTGTTGTTAGTCACCAATCAGTAAACTATATAAATTTTTTTTTCTTTTACAAGTAAACGAATTCAGAGAAGAAAAAGATGACGTCACGGGTCTTTTAAAGCGCCGCCCATTTGCATTATCTCCACTAAAAGACTTTGTTTTCATCCACTGTTTTTTAGAACTGTTCAAATATTGGAAAATTATACTTTTCGAAATTTGGCTACGAAATGAAATCTATTTTATTTTGGTTTTTATTCGAGTTCCATTAGGGGCGTGACCTTTTTTACCATTACAGAATGGTGCAAACTAATTACAACAAATCTTATTTCTGCAGTTGAATCGTTTTACGCTCTACTCAAGTCAGAAAAAACGACAAAAGTTATCATCAAAATGCTTGATTCTACATAAAAATCTTGAATTATATTCTAGTCACGTACGCAAAGAGGTTTTTCTTTTAACCTTAAAAGAATACAAATAATATTGCTAGATTAAGGGCAGAATCACATTGACAACAAAATGCTCGCCGTAACTTACCGTATTTCGCTAATTTACGCATTTTCATTGCAATTCTTACGCCAATTTTCCATTACCGTATTACCTTATCTTATACTCGGTGGACTAGGTGAAAATAATATAAGAAAACTGAAGAAATAAAATGAAAATTCGACAAACGGTGGGCAAAAAAACTGTAAGAGAAATTAATTGTACAGTTTTTTTGCTTACCGTTTATGGAATTTTCGTTTTATTTCTTTAATTTTCTTATATTATTTTCACCTAGTCCACCGAGTATAAGATAAGGTAATACGGTCACCTAGTGTAACTGAGTATGAGATAAGGTAATACAGTGTCCGCTCTCTAATCCGGATCGCCGTAATCCAGACGAGTTATCGACGGTTACATTTAAAATCGTTTTGAGGTTATGTATTCACGAGTATTCAGCAATGAAAATGAATTCTCTTGTGATGTTTTTGTTTAATAAATGAAGTATATAATAGCATAGAATTCTCTAATTATGTCTTTTTAATCTTTTTAAAACTTGTATTCTAATTCTTCAAAAGAAAAACTTGTTTTTTATTTGCGAGACGTTGAACAAATTCAAAAAATCCATCCGGATTACGAAGCGGACATCTGTTATATTGTCTCCCAATCATCCGGATTACAAAGCGGGCACTGTACGGTAATGGAAAATTTGCGTATGAAGTGCAATGAAAATGCGTAAATTAACGAAACACGGTGAACATTTTACTGTCAATGTGATTGTGCCCTAAACTCAAGATTTGTTTCATTACTGAAGTGCCATTGTACTTGATTGGCAGCACTTGCATAAAGGGGCGTGGCCTAAATATTTTTTCGGTTAAATACTTTAAATGGAAAATCTCTGGGCACTTCTGTGGAACTCGACAAGGAATTTTAAAAGTTTTTGCAAAAAAAAACTCAATCGGTGAAATAAAGGGATTAAATCCTTGATCTATGGGGCATGGTCTATTTTCTTGTGGACAAATCTATTATAATTTTGTGAAAAATTGCAATATTGGTAGCTTTTTTTGCTTTGAAAATAATAATACTTCTATTTTTACATTGAAAATGCAAAAATCAAAACTGCAGTAGACAGAAAGTCCTGTAGAGGATTTCTGTATCAGTATGACAAAGTCATAAAACAATTTTTTTTAGCGTGGTAAATTCAATTCGGAAAAATTAATCAAAAATCCAATCTATATCAATTAACTTAATAGAGTTGCTTGCAACGGGCATTTAATGCTCACTGGGCTTTAATTCGTCCTGAAAATGAATTCCAATAGCGGGAAGTGGAGCACCTTTGAATTTTTTTTTCTATGTTAAGTAAAACTGAGCCATATCATAATGTAATTTAGTTTCTCAATCTGTTTGTGCAGCTAAATTCTTTCACGATAAGGCTCAATTTTATTTAAAAATAGGTGAAAAATCCCAATTTCAAAGGTACCCCACTTTTATCTACCACGAAAATTTGTCATATGACATTGTCATATTATTACAGAATCCCCCTACTGCAAAGGGTATTTTTGCGAAATAAAATATTTTCCAATGATCACAGTACCTTAATGAGAGAACTATACTGACACACCTGGTAAAAGCTACAAAAACAAAAGGAAGCCTAAAAACGTCACCATCGCTGCCCCCGTATTCCCCTAAAGCCGAGCTAACAATTTTCTAAATTGAAGATCAATGTGTCTTATCTTAACCTTCAATCCCTAATTAAAAATTATACTTCTGATGAGTAGTCTGATGCAAATCATAGAAAAAAAAAGCACCCAGAGGTTTCTTTTCACTTTCATTAGGAATCCTGCACAGATAAGCCATGGAATAGCCTTCACTTACGGCCCCTAAGCCACCAGATTAGATTACAAATCAACAAAAAATAGGTAAGAAAACCTGAATATCACTGGAAAATACTCCCTTTCCCGTGGGAATTATTCCTGGGCAAGATTGATGTCTGGAGATGAATGAATGTACAAGATATCCAGAGATCAATGCTCCCCTAATACTCCCGATAGAAACCAATTGACGGGGCCACTTATTGAAGCTTGATATTTGCCCTTTGACTCCCAACGTGACATGCACAAATACCCCACACGCACTGTTTCACACAAGTCCCAAAGGAAACTCCTCAGAGCCCAAGCCAGAGACCAGAGGGAACAGAGAGATAAACAGAATGTCCGGAAGGAGTAATTTCAATTAGGAATGTCTTACACTTTCACGGGTGGACACTGCTGGTGTACAGATCAATCCACTGAGCTACTCTATCTCACGTCCGGACACTGCGACACTTCACGACAAACTGAATCGTCTGATTCTCGGTCAGGCGGTTCGACCACTTCCACTTTGAGACTCTTTCAATTGCATAAAGTCCAACTATTGCGTGGCTGCAATTCTGTGGAATTCTGCTGCGGGTTGCCCCACCAGACTCCTCTCACACTAAACAGTTTCTCTCAGTAACTCCTGGACGTGACTCTGCGAGAATCTTCACCCTAACCCCACTTTTTTTCACTCCAAATCACTGAAATTTTTGCAAGAACACCTGGGAAACACCCTTTTGGCACTTTATTGATTGCTTAGGAAGCGTTGAGTAAATATTCTCTAGCCCTGAGCAGTGAAAAACGTGGAAAATGGTATCAAAATATCAACGAGAAAAACACGGTGTCAAAAAAACATTAAACTTCCGTGAAGTTTACACAAACTATTTGACCCAAATCCATGAGCGAAATTTTGATGTGTCTAGGATAAATTAACCGTTGAAAATTTAAAAATATTATGAGCCCCGCCGGGTAAAAAACACTGAAAAAAATAAAATAATTTATTGAAAATTAATTTTTAACACTGATATTTATTTTAAAACCTAAAAATCAAAACTGTTATTTTATTTTATTCTAATTTTATGCTCAGCAAAACTAAAATTCAATATGCGAAAATTATAAAATAATATAGTTTAAAAAAAATAATTGTTAAGCTTTTTAACGAAAATTGAACATGTAATCGACCGACAGTACAGCTCGGATCGTCTCATTGAGTTAAAATATATATATATATATTTTTTTTTAATTTCTCGCTACATATTGTTACAAATATGAAGTAGAAGATGAAAAGGCCTCTACACACTAGGAGAAATTTCTTTAAAAAATGCCTTTCTAAAGAAAATTTCCCCTATCCTTACAGGCAGAAACGTCAGATTTTTTAAAGGCAATTTTTGACGAAAAGACACCATAAGAGATAAGTCAAGAGAGATGGAGAAGATAGTAGGAGAGATTTTATCGATAATAAAAGGCAAATAACAAACGAACAGTAAAAAAAATCAAAATGAGCATTAAGAAATTAAAAAACATTAAAATATCAAATATCAATTAAATAATAAATTAAACAGTAAAATATCTAATTATGGTTAGAAAAAAAACTTAAATCTTTTCCAAAATGTGTCTACACTGATAAAAAACGAGTGTGCGATTAACTTTTTTCCTCATAACTTTAACACTTTTTAGGTGTAAAAATATATCAACATTTTTTAATGTTCATTTTACATATTTTTAAGGGTAGAATTAACATGAAAAGTCTAACTTTAACACCTAATACACCTAAAAAGCATAATATTTACACCGATTTCGGATCAATACTGCAAGGTAAAATAAACATTTCGGGAATGTTGTTTTAACTTTATCGGATTTCTCTCAGTGTAATTTATATAATTAACATTTCAAATGTTGCAGATAGAATGAATAGCCCTTTATTTTCCCTTTTCCAAAATTTGGACGACAATATCACTTTTTCACTTTTTTTGTTACTTCACTTCACAATTTTACTTTTTACTGCTCATTTATACAATGCAGTCATAAAAGTTCAGGACTCCACTGATTTCTCTGGAGTGCCGGCCACAAAATGTAAAATTAATGCAAATAAATGTAATACACAGTAAAAAAATTAACACTATTATAGTGTGTAATCTTTCACACCACTGTTATAGTGTTAAATTTGGAAAAAGTGTTTAATTTAAAATTGTTTAATTTAAAGTTGTTTAATTTCAAGATGTTGAATTTGGAATTGTTGAATTTTTATGTGTAAACTCAAAAATTGTTGAATTCTGTTTATGTTGATTATGTTGTTTATGTTTTAGACATTTCTAATGTTTTTTCCTGTACTCGGGATACCCCCCTCCCCCCATAATGCGAAATGATTACATCTGATGCATAGAAATATTTGATATTCTATAAGACTTTTGCCCAATAAAAAGAATCTCGACTGAAGTATAAGTCTCAAAAGGAAATTCAACAACTTTTACACAACTTTTGTTTAAAAATCAACAACTTTTGTCTAAAAATAAACAACTTTTGTTTATAAATTCAACAACTTTGGTTGAAATACGCAAGGCTTCACACTATAATAGTGTGAAAAATTATGATCATACTATGTGACAAAATTTACTATAAAGTTGTGTATTTTTTCACACTATAATAATGTGAAAAACTATAATCATACTATAATGGTGGTTATTTTTAGATTTTTTCAACAGTTTTAAGTCACGAAACATCGTTAAAAAAAATTTATGACAATAATTGTAAAAAATTTTACACAGATCGCAATTAAATTACACACTATTATAGTGTTAAAATTTTACACATTTTCAAATTAAACAATATTGTTGAAAATTTTTCAACTATAATAGTGGTAATTTTCAATCACGTAACAATAAATTACCAAAATGTTGTGTATATTTTAAACATTTTTAAATTAAACAACTAAAATGGACGATTTTTCACTATTATAGTATTAAAATTTTACACATTTTTTTACTGTGTAGTGTAAATATAAAGTAAATTCCTGGTGTAAAAAATTCATCACTTGCGATCCCAGTAACTCAATTTTGTTACAATATTATCAATTTTCTTATGCAAAATATATTGCATTTGTACGTATTATATCTACCAGAATCAATTTTTTTTCGTTAGATTCTTGAGAAAATTTCACTTTTTCGCTTTTGATTTATTCACTCCCAGGATGATCAGTCCTTCATTGGGATCATTGGGATTAACTTTAAAATCTTGTAAAATTGATTTAAGGACATCGAAAGATAATTTTCCAATAACTTTTTCCATCTAAATAAATATGTAGAAAATTTTACTTTATATTGCACTTTGTGGTGCTCGAATAAATTATTGTTACTTTATCAAATTCTGAAAATTATTACTATTACAGTGCCCGCTCTCTAATCCGAACCGCCATTATCCGGACGAGTTATTGAAGGTTTAAAATCATTTTGAGGTCATGTGTGCATGCGTGTTCAGCAATGAAAATGAATTATCCTATGATGTTTTCGTTTAATAAATGAAGTATAATAGCGTAGAATTCTCTAATTATGTCTTTTTAAGGTTCTTTAAAACTTTTATTCTAATTCTAGAAAAAAAAACTTGTATTATATTTTCGAGACGTTGAACAAATTCAAAAAATCCATCCGGATTACGAAGGGGACATCTGTCATATTGTCTCCCAATCATCCGGATTACAAAGCGAGCACTTTATTTTGAAAATTAAAACGAAAGGACGACAGAATTAAATTCCGAATGATATAAAATTTTATTCTAAGTAATTAAATTTCAGAAAAAAATCAATTTTGCTTAAAAAATAATGCTAAATAATAAATAAATAATACTAAATAAAATAACTCCCAAAATCAAAATTATAATTCTTTCTAAATGAAATAATTGCTCTCAGTGTCTTTTATAAGAAATTAATGGGGTGTTAGAGGTCGAGTCTAGAATTTTTACCATTTTTACCTTCCTTTTATTGCAATCGCTGATTTTTTAAAAATAAGCAAACACTTTTCTGCCACTTTATTGATTGCTTGGGAAACATTGAATAAATTTTGTATCAAATTAGCGCCAGGAAAATTATTTGTGAAAAACCAATCCCAGAGTCAAACAAAAGTTTTCACAAACTCCTTACTTTACTAAAACTCACAAAACCGTCAAAAAATTTAAATCTGAGAGGCGAGAGGCGGAAACAAAAATTTTTCGGCTCACACGCGGCGAATCTCTGACTCGAGTTTGTTATGGTTCGGTGAGTTCAGTGTTCCTTTTGCGGAAGAGTTTCTCAAGTTTATTTCTCAATAATTTGTGAAAATTTGCCTAGCAGGCCTAGTATTTGTGATCAGGAGCATTTTGTTGAATTGAAATCTTAGCAAATTACCCAATAAAAAGCCGTGAAAATTGTAGTAAAAGTGACATAACCTCAAACAATGTCTTCCGGACACAAATGCCGAAATTGCGGCTCCGCTGACATTGAAGTGGATAGCGCCCGTGGGGATGCCGTGTGCACGAATTGTGGGTCTGTCCTGGAGGACAATATTATAGTGTCAGAAGTGCAATTTGAGGAAAATGCCCATGGAACTTCCAACACCGTTGGTCAGTTTGTGTCAGCTGATTCCAAGGGCGGAGCCACAGTTTATGGGAAGTTTCATGTTGGGGTGGGTACTGAATCCAGGGAAGTAACCCTGAAGAAGGCAAGGGAAGGCATCACTCACTTGTGTCATCAGCTGCATCTCAATACTCACTGCATTGAGACTTCATGCAATTTCTTCAAGATGGCCCTAAACAGGCATCTGACCAGAGGCCGGAAGAACAGCCACATCTACGCTGCCTGTGTCTACATCACATGCCGGACAGAAGGGACTTCCCGTAAGTTAATCCATTATTTGATTTTTGATTTTTTTATAAACAGTTTTATTGCTCGAAGTCTGAAGAGACAGCAATTGCAAACAGTCCCTAATTTTTTATTCACAAATTTTTCTGTCCCTGCTGCCTAAAAGATTATATTTTAGCATTTTTCTGTAATGGTCTGTATTCATTGGAAGCAATTTTCGTTAAATATTTATTTTTTTGAAGGAAATTGCTTGCCAAATTGTAAGTGGAAACGTCAAAATTCCAACAAAATTAAATTTTTGACGACAATTAATACGAATGCTCCCACTAGAGAAATTTAACCCTAGTAGGGGAGCAAGTATTTAAAAAAAAATATTTTATTTGTCGATTTGATGAAAAAAAAATAAAGAAAAACTAGAAGAGATAGACCCCCCAAAGTTGGCATCAAAAAAACATTTTTTAGGCATATTTTGTATGCAAATCTTTAAACGCGAATATCTCGTAAACTAGAAGAGATAGACCCCCCAAAGTTGGCATCAAAAAGAAATTCTTTTAGGCATATTTTGTATGCAAATCTTTAAACGCGAATATCTCCTAAACTAGAAGAGATAGACCCCCCAAAGTTGGCATAAAAAAAAATTCTTTTAGGCATATTTTGTATGCAAATCTTTAAACGCGAATATCTCCTAAACTAGAAGAGATAGACCCCCCAAAGTTCGCATCAAAAAAAAAATTTTTAGGCATATTTTGTATGCAAATCTTTAAACGCGAATATCTCCTAAACTAGAAGAGATAGACCCCCCAAAGTTGGCATCAAAAAAAAATTTTTTTTAGGCATATTTTGTATGCAAATCTTTAAACGCGAATATCTCCTAAACTAGAAGAGATAGACCCCCCAAAGTTGGCATCAAAAAAAATTTTTTTTTAGGCATATTTTGTATGCAAATCTTTAAACGCGAATATCTCCTAAACTAGAAGAGATAGACCCCCCAAAGTTGACATCAAAAAAAAATTTTTTTAGGCATATTTTGTATGCAAATCTTTAAACGCGAATATCTCCTAAACTAGAAGAGATAGACCCCCCAAAGTTGGCATCAAAAAAAATTTTTTTAGGCATATTTTGTATGCAAATCTTTAAACGCGAATATCTCCTAAACTAGAAGAGATAGACCCCCCAAAGTTGACATCAAAAAAAAAATTTTTTAGGCATATTTTGTATGCAAATCTTTAAACGCGAATATCTCCTAAACTAGAAGAGATAGACCCCCCAAAGTTGACATCAAAAAAAAATTTTTTTAGGCATATTTTGTATGCAAATCTTTAAACGCGAATATCTCCTAAACTAGAAGAGATAGACCCCCCAAAGTTGGCATCAAAAAAAAAAAAATTTTTAGGCATATTTTGTATGCAAATCTTTAAACGCGAATATCTCCTAAACTAGAAGAGATAGACCCCCCAAAGTTGACATCAAAAAAAAAATTTTTTAGGCATATTTTGTATGCAAATCTTTAAACGCGAATATCTCCTAAACTAGAAGAGATAGACCCCCCAAAGTTGGCATCAAAAAAAAATTTTTTTAGACATATTTTGTATGCAAATCTTTAAACGCGAATATCTCCTAAACTAGAAGAGATAGACCCCCCAAAGTTGACATCAAAAAAAAAATTTTTTAGGCATATTTTGTATGCAAATCTTTAAACGCGAATATCTCCTAAACTAGAAGAGATAGACCCCCCAAAGTTGGCATCAAAAAAAAATTTTTTTAGGCATATTTTGTATGCAAATCTTTAAACGCGAATATCTCCTAAACTAGAAGAGATAGACCCCCCAAAGTTGACATCAAAAAAAAATTTTTTTAGGCATATTTTGTATGCAAATCTTTAAACGCGAATATCTCCTAAACTAGAAGAGATAGACCCCCCAAAGTTGGCATCAAAAAAAAAATTTTTTTAGACATATTTTGTATGCAAATCTTTAAACGCGAATATCTCCTAAACTAGAAGAGATAGACCCCCCAAAGTTGACATCAAAAAAAAAATTTTTTTAGGCATATTTTGTATGCAAATCTTTAAACGCGAATATCTCCTGAACTAGAAGAGATAGACCCCCAAAGTTGACATCAAAAAAAAATTTTTTTAGACATATTTTGTATGCAAATCTTTAAACGCGAATATCTCCTAAACTAGAAGAGATAGACCCCCCAAAGTTGGCATCAAAAAAAAAATTTTTTAGGCATATTTTGTATGCAAATCTTTAAACGCGAATATCTCCTAAACTAGAAGAGATAGACCCCCCAAAGTTGGCATCAAAAAAAAATTTTTTTAGGCATATTTTGTATGCAAATCTTTAAACGCGAATATCTCCTAAACTAGAAGAGATAGACCCCCCAAAGTTGACATCAAAAAAAATTTTTTAGGCATATTTTGTATGCAAATCTTTAAACGCGAATATCTCCTAAACTAGAAGAGATAGACCCCCCAAAGTTGGCATAAAAAAAAATTTTTTTTAGACATATTTTGTATGCAAATCTTTAAACGCGAATATCTCCTAAACTAGAAGAGATAGACCCCCCAAAGTTGACATCAAAAAAAAATTTTTTTTAGGCATATTTTGTATGCAAATCTTTAAACGCGAATATCTCCTAAACTAGAAGAGATAGACCCCCCAAAGTTGACATCAAAAAAAAAATTTTTTTTAGGCATATTTTGTATGCAAATCTTTAAACGCGAATATCTCCTAAACTAGAAGAGATAGACCCCCCAAAGTTGACATCAAAAAAAAATTTTTTTAGGCATATTTTGTATGCAAATCTTTAAACGCGAATATCTCCTAAACTAGAAGAGATAGACCCCCCAAAGTTGACATAAAAAAAAAATTTTTAGGCATATTTTGTATGCAAATCTTTAAACGCGAATATCTCCTAAACTAGAAGAGATAGACCCCCCAAAGTTGGCATCAAAAAAAATTTTTTTTAGGCATATTTTGTATGCAAATCTTTAAACGCGAATATCTCCTAAACTAGAAGAGATAGACCCCCCAAAGTTGGCATCAAAAAAAAAATTTTTTTAGACATATTTTGTATGCAAATCTTTAAACGCGAATATCTCCTAAACTAGAAGAGATAGACCCCCCAAAGTTGACATCAAAAAAAATTTTTTTTAGGCATATTTTGTATGCAAATCTTTAAACGCGAATATCTCCTAAACTAGAAGAGATAGACCCCCCAAAGTTGGCATCAAAAAAAATTTTTTTAGGCATATTTTGTATGCAAATCTTTAAACGCGAATATCTCCTAAACTAGAAGAGATAGACCCCCCAAAGTTGGCATCAAAAAAAAAATTTTTTAGACATATTTTGTATGCAAATCTTTAAACGCGAATATCTCCTAAACTAGAAGAGATAGACCCCCCAAAGTTGACATCAAAAAAAAATTTTTTTAGGCATATTTTGTATGCAAATCTTTAAACGCGAATTTCTCCTAAACTAGAAGAGATAGACCCCCCAAAGTTGGCATAAAAAAAAATTTTTTTTAGACATATTTTGTATGCAAATCTTTAAACGCGAATATCTCCTAAACTAGAAGAGATAGACCCCCCAAAGTTGACATCAAAAAAAAATTTTTTTAGGCATATTTTGTATGCAAATCTTTAAACGCGAATATCTCCTAAACTAGAAGAGATAGACCCCCCAAAGTTGACATCAAAAAAAAATTTTTTTTAGGCATATTTTGTATGCAAATCTTTAAACGCGAATATCTCCTAAACTAGAAGAGATAGACCCCCCAAAGTTGACATCAAAAAAAAATTTTTTTAGGCATATTTTGTATGCAAATCTTTAAACGCGAATATCTCCTAAACTAGAAGAGATAGACCCCCCAAAGTTGACATAAAAAAAAAAATTTTTAGGCATATTTTGTATGCAAATCTTTAAACGCGAATATCTCCTAAACTAGAAGAGATAGACCCCCCAAAGTTGGCATCAAAAAAAATTTTTTTTAGGCATATTTTGTATGCAAATCTTTAAACGCGAATATCTCCTAAACTAGAAGAGATAGACCCCCCAAAGTTGGCATCAAAAAAAAATTTTTTTTAGACATATTTTGTATGCAAATCTTTAAACGCGAATATCTCCTAAACTAGAAGAGATAGACCCCCCAAAGTTGACATCAAAAAAAATTTTTTTTAGGCATATTTTGTATGCAAATCTTTAAACGCGAATATCTCCTAAACTAGAAGAGATAGACCCCCCAAAGTTGGCATCAAAAAAAATTTTTTTAGGCATATTTTGTATGCAAATCTTTAAACGCGAATATCTCCTAAACTAGAAGAGATAGACCCCCCAAAGTTGGCATCAAAAAAAAATTTTTTAGACATATTTTGTATGCAAATCTTTAAACGCGAATATCTCCTAAACTAGAAGAGATAGACCCCCCAAAGTTGGCATCAAAAAAAAATTTTTTTAGGCATATTTTGTATGCAAATCTTTAAACGCGAATATCTCCTAAACTAGAAGAGATAGACCCCCCAAAGTTGGCATCAAAAAAAAAATTTTTTTAGGCATATTTTGTATGCAAATCTTTAAACGCGAATTTCTCCTAAACTAGAAGAGATAGACCCCCCAAAGTTGGCATCAAAAAAAAAAATTTTTAGGCATATTTTGTATGCAAATCTTTAAACGCGAATATCTCCTAAACTAGAAGAGATAGACCCCCCAAAGTTGGCATCAAAAAAAAAAATTTTTTAGGCATATTTTGTATGCAAATCTTTAAACGCGAATATCTCCTAAACTAGAAGAGATAGACCCCCCAAAGTTGGCATCAAAAAAAATTTTTTTTAGACATATTTTGTATGCAAATCTTTAAACGCGAATATCTCCTAAACTAGAAGAGATAGACCCCCCAAAGTTGGCATCAAAAAAAAATTTTTTAGGCATATTTTGTATGCAAATCTTTAAACGCGAATTTCTCCTAAACTAGAAGAGATAGACCCCCCAAAGTTGGCATCAAAAAAAAAAATTTTTTTAGGCATATTTTGTATGCAAATCTTTAAACGCGAATATCTCCTAAACTAGAAGAGATAGACCCCCCAAAGTTGGCATCAAAAAAATTTTTTTTAGACATATTTTGTATGCAAATCTTTAAACGCGAATATCTCCTAAACTAGAAGAGATAGACCCCCCAAAGTTGACATCAAAAAAAAATTTTTTTAGGCATATTTTGTATGCAAATCTTTAAACGCGAATATCTCCTAAACTAGAAGAGATAGACCCCCCAAAGTTGGCATCAAAAAAAATTTTTTTAGGCATATTTTGTATGCAAATCTTTAAACGCGAATATCTCCTAAACTAGAAGAGATAGACCCCCCAAAGTTGGCATCAAAAAAAAAATTTTTTAGACATATTTTGTATGCAAATCTTTAAACGCGAATATCTCCTAAACTAGAAGAGATAGACCCCCCAAAGTTGACATCAAAAAAAAAATTTTTTTAGGCATATTTTGTATGCAAATCTTTAAACGCGAATATCTCCTAAACTAGAAGAGATAGACCCCCCAAAGTTCGCATCAAAAAAAAAATTTTTTTAGGCATATTTTGTATGCAAATCTTTAAACGCGAATTTCTCCTAAACTAGAAGAGATAGATCCCCCAAAGTTGGCATCAAAAAAAAAATTTTTTTAGGCATATTTTGTATGCAAATCTTTAAACGCGAATATCTCCTAAACTAGAAGAGATAGACCCCCCAAAGTTGGCATCAAAAAAAAAATTTTTTAGGCAAATTTTGTATGCAAATCTTTAAACGCGAATATCTCCTAAACTAGAAGAGATAGACCCCCCAAAGTTGGCATCAAAAAAAAATTTTTTTAGACATATTTTGTATGCAAATCTTTAAACGCGAATATCTCCTAAACTAGAAGAGATAGACCCCCCAAAGTTGGCATCAAAAAAAAAATTTTTTTGGCATATTTTGTATGCAAATCTTTAAACGCGAATTTCTCCTAAACTAGAAGAGATAGACCCCCCAAAGTTGGCATCAAAAAAAAATTTTTTTAGGCATATTTTGTATGCAAATCTTTAAACGCGAATATCTCCTAAACTTGAAGAGATAGACCCCCCAAAGTTGGCATCAAAAAAAAATTTTTTTAGACATATTTTGTATGCAAATCTTTAAACGCGAATATCTCCTAAACTAGAAGAGATAGACCCCCCAAAGTTGGCATCAAAAAAAAATTTTTTTAGGCATATTTTGTATGCAAATCTTTAAACGCGAATATCTCCTAAACTAGAAGAGATAGACCCCCCAAAGTTGACATTAAAAAAAAAAAATTTTTTAGGCATATTTTGTATGCAAATCTTTAAACGCGAATATCTCCTAAACTAGAAGAGATAGACCCCCCAAAGTTGACATCAAAAAAAAAATTTTTTTAGGCATATTTTGTATGCAAATCTTTAAACGCGAATATCTCCTAAACTAGAAGAGATAGACCCCCCAAAGTTGACATCAAAAAAAAATTTTTTTTAGGCATATTTTGTATGCAAATCTTTAAACGCGAATATCTCCTAAACTAGAAGAGATAGACCCCCCAAAGTTGGCATCAAAAAAAAAAATTTTTTAGACATATTTTGTATGCAAATCTTTAAACGCGAATATCTCCTAAACTAGAAGAGATAGACCCCCCAAAGTTGACATCAAAAAAAAAATTTTTTAGGCATATTTTGTATGCAAATCTTTAAACGCGAATATCTCCTAAACTAGAAGAGATAGACCCCCCAAAGTTGGCATCAAAAAAAATTTTTTTTAGACATATTTTGTATGCAAATCTTTAAACGAGAATATCTCCTAAACTAGAAGAGATAGACCCCCCAAAGTTGGCATCAAAAAAAAATTTTTTTTAGGCATATTTTGTATGCAAATCTTTAAACGCGAATATCTCCTAAACTAGAAGAGATAGACCCCCCAAAGTTGACATAAAAAAAAAAATTTTTAGGCATATTTTGTATGCAAATCTTTAAACGCGAATATCTCCTAAACTAGAAGAGATAGACCCCCCAAAGTTGGCATCAAAAAAAATTTTTTTTAGGCATATTTTGTATGCAAATCTTTAAACGCGAATATCTCCTAAACTAGAAGAGATAGACCCCCCAAAGTTGGCATCAAAAAAAAATTTTTTAGGCATGTTTTGTATGCAAATCTTTAAACGCGAATATCTCCTAAACTAGAAGAGATAGACCCCCCAAAGTTGGCATCAAAAAAAAATTTTTTTAGACATATTTTGTATGCAAATCTTTAAACGCGAATATCTCCTAAACTAGAAGAGATAGACCCCCCAAAGTTGACATCAAAAAAAAAATTTTTTAGGCATATTTTGTATGCAAATCTTTAAACGCGAATATCTCCTAAACTAGAAGAGATAGACCCCCCAAAGTTGGCATCAAAAAAAAAATTTTTTTAGGCATATTTTGTATGCAAATCTTTAAACGCGAATTTCTCCTAAACTAGAAGAGATAGACCCCCCAAAGTTGGCATCAAAAAAAAAAATTTTTTAGGCATATTTTGTATGCAAATCTTTAAACGCGAATATCTCCTAAACTAGAAGAGATAGACCCCCCAAAGTTGGCATCAAAAAAAATTTTTTTTAGACATATTTTGTATGCAAATCTTTAAACGCGAATATCTCCTAAACTAGAAGAGATAGACCCCCCAAAGTTGACATCAAAAAAAATTTTTTTTAGGCATATTTTGTATGCAAATCTTTAAACGCGAATATCTCCTAAACTAGAAGAGATAGACCCCCCAAAGTTGGCATCAAAAAAAATTTTTTTAGGCATATTTTGTATGCAAATCTTTAAACGCGAATATCTCCTAAACTAGAAGAGATAGACCCCCCAAAGTTGACATCAAAAAAAATTTTTTTTAGGCATATTTTGTATGCAAATCTTTAAACGCGAATATCTCCTAAACTAGAAGAGATAGACCCCCCAAAGTTGACATCAAAAAAAATTTTTTTTAGACATATTTTGTATGCAAATCTTTAAACGCGAATATCTCCTAAACTAGAAGAGATAGACCCCCCAAAGTTGGCATCAAAAAAAATTTTTTTAGGCATATTTTGTATGCAAATCTTTAAACGCGAATATCTCCTAAACTAGAAGAGATAGACCCCCCAAAGTTGGCATCAAAAAAAAATTTTTTAGACATATTTTGTATGCAAATCTTTAAACGCGAATATCTCCTAAACTAGAAGAGATAGACCCCCCAAAGTTGACATCAAAAAAAAATTTTTTTAGGCATATTTTGTATGCAAATCTTTAAACGCGAATATCTCCTAAACTAGAAGAGATAGACCCCCCAAAGTTGGCATCAAAAAAAAAATTTTTTTAGGCATATTTTGTATGCAAATCTTTAAACGCGAATTTCTCCTAAACTAGAAGAGATAGACCCCCCAAAGTTGGCATCAAAAAAAAAATTTTTTTAGGCATATTTTGTATGCAAATCTTTAAACGCGAATATCTCCTAAACTAGAAGAGATAGACCCCCCAAAGTTGGCATCAAAAAAAAAATTTTTTAGGCAAATTTTGTATGCAAATCTTTAAACGCGAATATCTCCTAAACTAGAAGAGATAGACCCCCCAAAGTTGGCATCAAAAAAAATTTTTTTTAGACATATTTTGTATGCAAATCTTTAAACGCGAATATCTCCTAAACTAGAAGAGATAGACCCCCCAAAGTTGGCATCAAAAAAAAAATTTTTTTAGGCATATTTTGTATGCAAATCTTTAAACGCGAATTTCTCCTAAACTAGAAGAGATAGACCCCCCAAAGTTGGCATCAAAAAAAAAATTTTTTTAGGCATATTTTGTATGCAAATCTTTAAACGCGAATATCTCCTAAACTAGAAGAGATAGACCCCCCAAAGTTGGCATCAAAAAAAATTTTTTTTAGACATATTTTGTATGCAAATCTTTAAACGCGAATATCTCCTAAACTAGAAGAGATAGACCCCCCAAAGTTGGCATCAAAAAAAAATTTTTTTAGGCATATTTTGTATGCAAATCTTTAAACGCGAATATCTCCTAAACTAGAAGAGATAGACCCCCCAAAGTTGACATTAAAAAAAAAATTTTTTTAGGCATATTTTGTATGCAAATCTTTAAACGCGAATATCTCCTAAACTAGAAGAGATAGACCCCCCAAAGTTGGCATCAAAAAAAAATTTTTTTAGGCATATTTTGTATGCAAATCTTTAAACGCGAATATCTCCTAAACTAGAAGAGATAGACCCCCCAAAGTTGGCATCAAAAAAAAATTTTTTTTAGGCATATTTTGTATGCAAATCTTTAAACGCGAATATCTCCTAAACTAGAAGAGATAGACCCCCCAAAGTTGACATCAAAAAAAATTTTTTAGGCATATTTTGTATGCAAATCTTTAAACGCGAATATCTCCTAAACTAGAAGAGATAGACTTTCCAAAGTTGGCATCAAAAAAAAATTTTTTTTAGACATATTTTGTATGCAAATCTTTAAACGCGAATATCTCCTAAACTAGAAGAGATAGACCCCCCAAAGTTGACATCAAAAAAAAATTTTTTTAGGCATATTTTGTATGCAAATTTTTAAACGCGAATATCTCCTAAACTAGAAGAGATAGACCCCCCAAAGTTGACATCAAAAAAAAAATTTTTTTTAGGCATATTTTGTATGCAAATCTTTAAACGCGAATATCTCCTAAACTAGAAGAGATAGACCCCCCAAAGTTGACATCAATAAAAAATTTTTTTAGGCATATTTTGTATGCAAATCTTTAAACGCGAATATCTCCTAAACTAGAAGAGATAGACCCCCCAAAGTTGACATAAAAAAAAAAAATTTTTAGGCATATTTTGTATGCAAATCTTTAAACGCGAATATCTCCTAAACTAGAAGAGATAGACCCCCCAAAGTTGGCATCAAAAAAAATTTTTTTTAGGCATATTTTGTATGCAAATCTTTAAACGCGAATATCTCCTAAACTAGAAGAGATAGACCCCCCAAAGTTGGCATCAAAAAAAAAATTTTTTTTAGACATATTTTGTATGCAAATCTTTAAACGCGAATATCTCCTAAACTAGAAGAGATAGACCCCCCAAAGTTGACATCAAAAAAAATTTTTTTTAGGCATATTTTGTATGCAAATCTTTAAACGCGAATATCTCCTAAACTAGAAGAGATAGACCCCCCAAAGTTGGCATCAAAAAAAAATTTTTTTAGGCATATTTTGTATGCAAATTTTTAAACGCGAATATCTCCTAAACTAGAAGAGATAGACCCCCCAAAGTTGACATCAAAAAAAAAAAATTTTTTTAGGCATATTTTGTATGCAAATTTTTAAACGCGAATATCTCCTAAACTAGAAGAGATAGACCCCCCAAAGTTGACATCAATAAAAAATTTTTTTAGGCATATTTTGTATGCAAATCTTTAAACGCGAATATCTCCTAAACTAGAAGAGATAGACCCCCCAAAGTTGACATCAAAAAAAAATTTTTTAGGCATATTTTGTATGCAAATCTTTAAACGCGAATATCTCCTAAACTAGAAGAGATAGACCCCCCAAAGTTGACATCAAAAAAAATTTTTTTTTAGGCATATTTTGTATGCAAATCTTTAAACGCGAATATCTCCTAAACTAGAAGAGATAGACCCCCCAAAGTTCGCATCAAAAAAAAAATTTTTAGGCATATTTTGTATGCAAATCTTTAAACGCGAATATCTCCTAAACTAGAAGAGATAGACCCCCCAAAGTTGGCATCAAAAAAAAATTTTTTTAGGCATATTTTGTATGCAAATCTTTAAACGCGAATATCTCCTAAACTAGAAGAGATAGACCCCCCAAAGTTGACATAAAAAAAAATTTTTTTAGGCATATTTTGTATGCAAATCTTTAAACGCGAATATCTCCTAAACTAGAAGAGATAGACCCCCCAAAGTTGGCATCAAAAAAAAAAATTTTTTAGACATATTTTGTATGCAAATCTTTAAACGCGAATATCTCCTAAACTAGAAGAGATAGACCCCCCAAAGTTGACATCAAAAAAAAAATTTTTTAGGCATATTTTGTATGCAAATCTTTAAACGCGAATATCTCCTAAACTAGAAGAGATAGACCCCCCAAAGTTGGCATCAAAAAAAATTTTTTTTAGACATATTTTGTATGCAAATCTTTAAACGAGAATATCTCCTAAACTAGAAGAGATAGACCCCCCAAAGTTGGCATCAAAAAAAAATTTTTTTTAGGCATATTTTGTATGCAAATCTTTAAACGCGAATATCTCCTAAACTAGAAGAGATAGACCCCCCAAAGTTGACATAAAAAAAAAAATTTTTAGGCATATTTTGTATGCAAATCTTTAAACGCGAATATCTCCTAAACTAGAAGAGATAGACCCCCCAAAGTTGGCATCAAAAAAAATTTTTTTTAGGCATATTTTGTATGCAAATCTTTAAACGCGAATATCTCCTAAACTAGAAGAGATAGACCCCCCAAAGTTGGCATCAAAAAAAAATTTTTTAGGCATATTTTGTATGCAAATCTTTAAACGCGAATATCTCCTAAACTAGAAGAGATAGACCCCCCAAAGTTGGCATCAAAAAAAAATTTTTTTAGACATATTTTGTATGCAAATCTTTAAACGCGAATATCTCCTAAACTAGAAGAGATAGACCCCCCAAAGTTGACATCAAAAAAAAAATTTTTTAGGCATATTTTGTATGCAAATCTTTAAACGCGAATATCTCCTAAACTAGAAGAGATAGACCCCCCAAAGTTGGCATCAAAAAAAAAATTTTTTTAGGCATATTTTGTATGCAAATCTTTAAACGCGAATTTCTCCTAAACTAGAAGAGATAGACCCCCCAAAGTTGGCATCAAAAAAAAAAATTTTTTAGGCATATTTTGTATGCAAATCTTTAAACGCGAATATCTCCTAAACTAGAAGAGATAGACCCCCCAAAGTTGGCATCAAAAAAAATTTTTTTTAGACATATTTTGTATGCAAATCTTTAAACGCGAATATCTCCTAAACTAGAAGAGATAGACCCCCCAAAGTTGACATCAAAAAAAATTTTTTTTAGGCATATTTTGTATGCAAATCTTTAAACGCGAATATCTCCTAAACTAGAAGAGATAGACCCCCCAAAGTTGGCATCAAAAAAAATTTTTTTAGGCATATTTTGTATGCAAATCTTTAAACGCGAATATCTCCTAAACTAGAAGAGATAGACCCCCCAAAGTTGACATCAAAAAAAATTTTTTTTAGGCATATTTTGTATGCAAATCTTTAAACGCGAATATCTCCTAAACTAGAAGAGATAGACCCCCCAAAGTTGACATCAAAAAAAATTTTTTTTAGACATATTTTGTATGCAAATCTTTAAACGCGAATATCTCCTAAACTAGAAGAGATAGACCCCCCAAAGTTGGCATCAAAAAAAATTTTTTTAGGCATATTTTGTATGCAAATCTTTAAACGCGAATATCTCCTAAACTAGAAGAGATAGACCCCCCAAAGTTGGCATCAAAAAAAAATTTTTTAGACATATTTTGTATGCAAATCTTTAAACGCGAATATCTCCTAAACTAGAAGAGATAGACCCCCCAAAGTTGACATCAAAAAAAAATTTTTTTAGGCATATTTTGTATGCAAATCTTTAAACGCGAATATCTCCTAAACTAGAAGAGATAGACCCCCCAAAGTTGGCATCAAAAAAAAAATTTTTTTAGGCATATTTTGTATGCAAATCTTTAAACGCGAATTTCTCCTAAACTAGAAGAGATAGACCCCCCAAAGTTGGCATCAAAAAAAAAATTTTTTTAGGCATATTTTGTATGCAAATCTTTAAACGCGAATATCTCCTAAACTAGAAGAGATAGACCCCCCAAAGTTGGCATCAAAAAAAAAATTTTTTTAGGCATATTTTGTATGCAAATCTTTAAACGCGAATATCTCCTAAACTAGAAGAGATAGACCCCCCAAAGTTGACATTTAAAAAAAAAAATTTTTAGGCATATTTTGTATGCAAATCTTTAAACGCGAATATCTCCTAAACTAGAAGAGATAGACCCCCCAAAGTTGGCATCAAAAAAAATTTTTTTTAGACATATTTTGTATGCAAATCTTTAAACGCGAATATCTCCTAAACTAGAAGAGATAGACCCCCCAAAGTTGGCATCAAAAAAAAAATTTTTTTAGGCATATTTTGTATGCAAATCTTTAAACGCGAATTTCTCCTAAACTAGAAGAGATAGACCCCCCAAAGTTGGCATCAAAAAAAAAATTTTTTTAGGCATATTTTGTATGCAAATCTTTAAACGCGAATATCTCCTAAACTAGAAGAGATAGACCCCCCAAAGTTGACATTTAAAAAAAAAAATTTTTAGGCATATTTTGTATGCAAATCTTTAAACGCGAATATCTCCTAAACTAGAAGAGATAGACCCCCCAAAGTTGGCATCAAAAAAAAATTTTTTTAGGCATATTTTGTATGCAAATCTTTAAACGCGAATATCTCCTAAACTAGAAGAGATAGACCCCCCAAAGTTGACATTTAAAAAAAAAAATTTTTAGGCATATTTTGTATGCAAATCTTTAAACGCGAATATCTCCTAAACTAGAAGAGATAGACCCCCCAAAGTTGACATTTAAAAAAAAAAATTTTTAGGCATATTTTGTATGCAAATCTTTAAACGCGAATATCTCCTAAACTAGAAGAGATAGACCCCCCAAAGTTGGCATCAAAAAAAATTTTTTTTAGACATATTTTGTATGCAAATCTTTAAACGCGAATATCTCCTAAACTAGAAGAGATAGACCCCCCAAAGTTGGCATCAAAAAAAAAATTTTTTTAGGCATATTTTGTATGCAAATCTTTAAACGCGAATTTCTCCTAAACTAGAAGAGATAGACCCCCCAAAGTTGGCATCAAAAAAAAAATTTTTTTAGGCATATTTTGTATGCAAATCTTTAAACGCGAATATCTCCTAAACTAGAAGAGATAGACCCCCCAAAGTTGGCATCAAAAAAAAATTTTTTTAGACATATTTTGTATGCAAATCTTTAAACGCGAATATCTCCTAAACTAGAAGAGATAGACCCCCCAAAGTTGGCATCAAAAAAAAATTTTTTTAGGCATATTTTGTATGCAAATCTTTAAACGCGAATATCTCCTAAACTAGAAGAGATAGACCCCCCAAAGTTGACATCAAAAAAAAAATTTTTTAGGCATATTTTGTATGCAAATCTTTAAACGCGAATATCTCCTAAACTAGAAGAGATAGACCCCCCAAAGTTGACATCAAAAAAAAATTTTTTTAGACATATTTTGTATGCAAATCTTTAAACGCGAATATCTCCTAAACTAGAAGAGATAGACCCCCCAAAGTTGGCATCAAAAAAAAATTTTTTTAGGCATATTTTGTATGCAAATCTTTAAACGCGAATATCTCCTAAACTAGAAGAGATAGACCCCCCAAAGTTGGCATCAAAAAAAAATTTTTTTTAGGCATATTTTGTATGCAAATCTTTAAACGCGAATATCTCCTAAACTAGAAGAGATAGACCCCCCAAAGTTGCCATCAAAAAAAAAATTTTTTTAGGCATATTTTGTATGCAAATCTTTAAACGCGAATATCTCCTAAACTAGAAGAGATAGACCCCCCAAAGTTGGCATCAAAAAAAAAATTTTTTTAGGCATATTTTGTATGCAAATCTTTAAACGCGAATTTCTCCTAAACTAGAAGAGATAGACCCCCCAAAGTTGGCATCAAAAAAAAAAATTTTTTAGGCATATTTTGTATGCAAATCTTTAAACGCGAATATCTCCTAAACTAGAAGAGATAGACCCCCCAAAGTTGGCATCAAAAAAAAAATTTTTTTAGGCATATTTTGTATGCAAATCTTTAAACGCGAATATCTCCTAAACTAGAAGAGATAGACCCCCCAAAGTTGGCATCAAAAAAAATTTTTTTAGGCATATTTTGTATGCAAATCTTTAAACGCGAATTTCTCCTAAACTAGAAGAGATAGACCCCCCAAAGTTGGCATCAAAAAAAAAATTTTTTTAGGCATATTTTGTATGCAAATCTTTAAACGCGAATATCTCCTAAACTAGAAGAGATAGACCCCCCAAAGTTGGCATCAAAAAAAATTTTTTTTAGACATATTTTGTATGCAAATCTTTAAACGCGAATATCTCCTAAACTAGAAGAGATAGACCCCCCAAAGTTGACATCAAAAAAAAATTTTTTTAGGCATATTTTGTATGCAAATCTTTAAACGCGAATATCTCCTAAACTAGAAGAGATAGACCCCCCAAAGTTGGCATCAAAAAAAATTTTTTTAGGCATATTTTGTATGCAAATCTTTAAACGCGAATATCTCCTAAACTAGAAGAGATAGACCCCCCAAAGTTGGCATCAAAAAAAAATTTTTTTAGGCATATTTTGTATGCAAATCTTTAAACGCGAATATCTCCTAAACTAGAAGAGATAGACCCCCCAAAGTTGGCATCAAAAAAAAAATTTTTTTAGGCATATTTTGTATGCAAATCTTTAAACGCGAATTTCTCCTAAACTAGAAGAGATAGACCCCCCAAAGTTGGCATCAAAAAAAAAAATTTTTTAGGCATATTTTGTATGCAAATCTTTAAACGCGAATATCTCCTAAACTAGAAGAGATAGACCCCCCAAAGTTGGCATCAAAAAAAAAAATTTTTTAGGCATATTTTGTATGCAAATCTTTAAACGCGAATATCTCCTAAACTAGAAGAGATAGACCCCCCAAAGTTGGCATCAAAAAAAATTTTTTTTAGACATATTTTGTATGCAAATCTTTAAACGCGAATATCTCCTAAACTAGAAGAGATAGACCCCCCAAAGTTGGCATCAAAAAAAAATTTTTTTAGGCATATTTTGTATGCAAATCTTTAAACGCGAATTTCTCCTAAACTAGAAGAGATAGACCCCCCAAAGTTGGCATCAAAAAAAAAAATTTTTTTAGGCATATTTTGTATGCAAATCTTTAAACGCGAATATCTCCTAAACTAGAAGAGATAGACCCCCCAAAGTTGGCATCAAAAAAAATTTTTTTTAGACATATTTTGTATGCAAATCTTTAAACGCGAATATCTCCTAAACTAGAAGAGATAGACCCCCCAAAGTTGACATCAAAAAAAAATTTTTTTAGGCATATTTTGTATGCAAATCTTTAAACGCGAATATCTCCTAAACTAGAAGAGATAGACCCCCCAAAGTTGGCATCAAAAAAAATTTTTTTAGGCATATTTTGTATGCAAATCTTTAAACGCGAATATCTCCTAAACTAGAAGAGATAGACCCCCCAAAGTTGGCATCAAAAAAAAAATTTTTTAGACATATTTTGTATGCAAATCTTTAAACGCGAATATCTCCTAAACTAGAAGAGATAGACCCCCCAAAGTTGACATCAAAAAAAAATTTTTTTTAGGCATATTTTGTATGCAAATCTTTAAACGCGAATATCTCCTAAACTAGAAGAGATAGACCCCCCAAAGTTGGCATCAAAAAAAAAATTTTTTTAGGCATATTTTGTATGCAAATCTTTAAACGCGAATTTCTCCTAAACTAGAAGAGATAGATCCCCCAAAGTTGGCATCAAAAAAAAAATTTTTTTAGGCATATTTTGTATGCAAATCTTTAAACGCGAATATCTCCTAAACTAGAAGAGATAGACCCCCCAAAGTTGACATCAAAAAAAATTTTTTTTAGGCATATTTTGTATGCAAATCTTTAAACGCGAATATCTCCTAAACTAGAAGAGATAGACCCCCCAAAGTTGGCATCAAAAAAAAAATTTTTTTAGGCATATTTTGTATGCAAATCTTTAAACGCGAATATCTCCTAAACTAGAAGAGATAGACCCCCCAAAGTTGACATCAAAAAAAATTTTTTTTAGGCATATTTTGTATGCAAATCTTTAAACGCGAATATCTCCTAAACTAGAAGAGATAGACCCCCCAAAGTTGGCATCAAAAAAAAAATTTTTTTAGGCATATTTTGTATGCAAATCTTTAAACGCGAATTTCTCCTAAACTAGAAGAGATAGACCCCCCAAAGTTGGCATCAAAAAAAATTTTTTTTAGACATATTTTGTATGCAAATCTTTAAACGCGAATATCTCCTAAACTAGAAGAGATAGACCCCCCAAAGTTGGCATCAAAAAAAAATTTTTTTAGGCATATTTTGTATGCAAATCTTTAAACGCGAATTTCTCCTAAACTAGAAGAGATAGACCCCCCAAAGTTGGCATCAAAAAAAAAATTTTTTTAGGCATATTTTGTATGCAAATCTTTAAACGCGAATATCTCCTAAACTAGAAGAGATAGACCCCCCAAAGTTGGCATCAAAAAAAATTTTTTGTAGACATATTTTGTATGCAAATCTTTAAACGCGAATATCTCCTAAACTAGAAGAGATAGACCCCCCAAAGTTGACATCAAAAAAAATTTTTTTAGGCATATTTTGTATGCAAATCTTTAAACGCGAATATCTCCTAAACTAGAAGAGATAGACCCCCCAAAGTTGGCATCAAAAAAAATTTTTTTAGGCATATTTTGTATGCAAATCTTTAAACGCGAATATCTCCTAAACTAGAAGAGATAGACCCCCCAAAGTTGGCATCAAAAAAAAAATTTTTTAGACATATTTTGTATGCAAATCTTTAAACGCGAATATCTCCTAAACTAGAAGAGATAGACCCCCCAAAGTTGACATCAAAAAAAAATTTTTTTAGGCATATTTTGTATGCAAATCTTTAAACGCGAATATCTCCTAAACTAGAAGAGATAGACCCCCCAAAGTTGGCATCAAAAAAAAAATTTTTTTAGGCATATTTTGTATGCAAATCTTTAAACGCGAATTTCTCCTAAACTAGAAGAGATAGATCCCCCAAAGTTGGCATCAAAAAAAAAATTTTTTTAGGCATATTTTGTATGCAAATCTTTAAACGCGAATATCTCCTAAACTAGAAGAGATAGACCCCCCAAAGTTGGCATCAAAAAAAAAATTTTTTAGGCAAATTTTGTATGCAAATCTTTAAACGCGAATATCTCCTAAACTAGAAGAGATAGACCCCCCAAAGTTGGCATCAAAAAAAATTTTTTTTAGACATATTTTGTATGCAAATCTTTAAACGCGAATATCTCCTAAACTAGAAGAGATAGACCCCCCAAAGTTGGCATCAAAAAAAAAAATTTTTTTAGGCATATTTTGTATGCAAATCTTTAAACGCGAATATCTCCTAAACTAGAAGAGATAGACCCCCCAAAGTTGGCATCAAAAAAAAATTTTTTTAGACATATTTTGTATGCAAATCTTTAAACGCGAATATCTCCTAAACTAGAAGAGATAGACCCCCCAAAGTTGGCATCAAAAAAAAATTTTTTTAGGCATATTTTGTATGCAAATCTTTAAACGCGAATATCTCCTAAACTAGAAGAGATAGACCCCCCAAAGTTGACATTTAAAAAAAAAAATTTTTTAGGCATATTTTGTATGCAAATCTTTAAACGCGAATATCTCCTAAACTAGAAGAGATAGACCCCCCAAAGTTGGCATCAAAAAAAATTTTTTTTAGACATATTTTGTATGCAAATCTTTAAACGCGAATATCTCCTAAACTAGAAGAGATAGACCCCCCAAAGTTGGCATCAAAAAAAAAATTTTTTTAGGCATATTTTGTATGCAAATCTTTAAACGCGAATTTCTCCTAAACTAGAAGAGATAGACCCCCCAAAGTTGGCATCAAAAAAAAAATTTTTTTAGGCATATTTTGTATGCAAATCTTTAAACGCGAATATCTCCTAAACTAGAAGAGATAGACCCCCCAAAGTTGGCATCAAAAAAAAATTTTTTTAGACATATTTTGTATGCAAATCTTTAAACGCGAATATCTCCTAAACTAGAAGAGATAGACCCCCCAAAGTTGGCATCAAAAAAAAATTTTTTTAGGCATATTTTGTATGCAAATCTTTAAACGCGAATATCTCCTAAACTAGAAGAGATAGACCCCCCAAAGTTGACATCAAAAAAAAAATTTTTTTAGGCATATTTTGTATGCAAATCTTTAAACGCGAATATCTCCTAAACTAGAAGAGATAGACCCCCCAAAGTTGACATCAAAAAAAAATTTTTTTTAGACATATTTTGTATGCAAATCTTTAAACGCGAATATCTCCTAAACTATAAGAGATAGACCCCCCAAAGTTGGCATCAAAAAAAAATTTTTTTAGGCATATTTTGTATGCAAATCTTTAAACGCGAATATCTCCTAAACTAGAAGAGATAGACCCCCCAAAGTTGGCATCAAAAAAAAATTTTTTTTAGGCATATTTTGTATGCAAATCTTTAAACGCGAATATCTCCTAAACTAGAAGAGATAGACCCCCCAAAGTTGCCATCAAAAAAAAAAATTTTTTTAGGCATATTTTGTATGCAAATCTTTAAACGCGAATATCTCCTAAACTAGAAGAGATAGACCCCCCAAAGTTGACATCAAAAAAAAATTTTTTTAGGCATATTTTGTATGCAAATCTTTAAACGCGAATATCTCCTAAACTAGAAGAGATAGACCCCCCAAAGTTGACATAAAAAAAAAAATTTTTAGGCATATTTTGTATGCAAATCTTTAAACGCGAATATCTCCTAAACTAGAAGAGATAGACCCCCCAAAGTTGGCATCAAAAAAAATTTTTTTTAGGCATATTTTGTATGCAAATCTTTAAACGCGAATATCTCCTAAACTAGAAGAGATAGACCCCCCAAAGTTGGCATCAAAAAAAATTTTTTTTAGACATATTTTGTATGCAAATCTTTAAACGAGAATATCTCCTAAACTAGAAGAGATAGACCCCCCAAAGTTGGCATCAAAAAAAAATTTTTTTTAGGCATATTTTGTATGCAAATCTTTAAACGCGAATATCTCCTAAACTAGAAGAGATAGACCCCCCAAAGTTGACATAAAAAAAAAAATTTTTAGGCATATTTTGTATGCAAATCTTTAAACGCGAATATCTCCTGAACTAGAAGAGATAGACCCCCAAAGTTGACATCAAAAAAAAATTTTTTTAGACATATTTTGTATGCAAATCTTTAAACGCGAATATCTCCTAAACTAGAAGAGATAGACCCCCCAAAGTTGGCATCAAAAAAAAAATTTTTTAGGCATATTTTGTATGCAAATCTTTAAACGCGAATATCTCCTAAACTAGAAGAGATAGACCCCCCAAAGTTGGCATCAAAAAAAAATTTTTTTAGGCATATTTTGTATGCAAATCTTTAAACGCGAATATCTCCTAAACTAGAAGAGATAGACCCCCCAAAGTTGACATCAAAAAAAATTTTTTAGGCATATTTTGTATGCAAATCTTTAAACGCGAATATCTCCTAAACTAGAAGAGATAGACCCCCCAAAGTTGGCATAAAAAAAAATTTTTTTTTAGACATATTTTGTATGCAAATCTTTAAACGCGAATATCTCCTAAACTAGAAGAGATAGACCCCCCAAAGTTGACATCAAAAAAAAATTTTTTTTAGGCATATTTTGTATGCAAATCTTTAAACGCGAATATCTCCTAAACTAGAAGAGATAGACCCCCCAAAGTTGACATCAAAAAAAAAATTTTTTTTAGGCATATTTTGTATGCAAATCTTTAAACGCGAATATCTCCTAAACTAGAAGAGATAGACCCCCCAAAGTTGACATCAAAAAAAAATTTTTTTAGGCATATTTTGTATGCAAATCTTTAAACGCGAATATCTCCTAAACTAGAAGAGATAGACCCCCCAAAGTTGACATAAAAAAAAAAATTTTTAGGCATATTTTGTATGCAAATCTTTAAACGCGAATATCTCCTAAACTAGAAGAGATAGACCCCCCAAAGTTGGCATCAAAAAAAATTTTTTTTAGGCATATTTTGTATGCAAATCTTTAAACGCGAATATCTCCTAAACTAGAAGAGATAGACCCCCCAAAGTTGGCATAAAAAAAAAAATTTTTTTTAGACATATTTTGTATGCAAATCTTTAAACGCGAATATCTCCTAAACTAGAAGAGATAGACCCCCCAAAGTTGACATCAAAAAAAATTTTTTTAGGCATATTTTGTATGCAAATCTTTAAACGCGAATATCTCCTAAACTAGAAGAGATAGACCCCCCAAAGTTGGCATCAAAAAAAATTTTTTTAGGCATATTTTGTATGCAAATCTTTAAACGCGAATATCTCCTAAACTAGAAGAGATAGACCCCCCAAAGTTGGCATCAAAAAAAAATTTTTTAGACATATTTTGTATGCAAATCTTTAAACGCGAATATCTCCTAAACTAGAAGAGATAGACCCCCCAAAGTTGACATCAAAAAAAAATTTTTTTAGGCATATTTTGTATGCAAATCTTTAAACGCGAATATCTCCTAAACTAGAAGAGATAGACCCCCCAAAGTTGGCATCAAAAAAAAATTTTTTTAGGCATATTTTGTATGCAAATCCTTAAACGCGAATTTCTCCTAAACTAGAAGAGATAGACCCCCCAAAGTTGGCATCAAAAAAAAAAATTTTTTAGGCATATTTTGTATGCAAATCTTTAAACGCGAATATCTCCTAAACTAGAAGAGATAGACCCCCCAAAGTTGGCATCAAAAAAAAAATTTTTTTAGGCATATTTTGTATGCAAATCTTTAAACGCGAATATCTCCTAAACTAGAAGAGATAGACCCCCCAAAGTTGGCATCAAAAAAAATTTTTTTAGGCATATTTTGTATGCAAATCTTTAAACGCGAATTTCTCCTAAACTAGAAGAGATAGACCCCCCAAAGTTGGCATCAAAAAAAAAATTTTTTTAGGCATATTTTGTATGCAAATCTTTAAACGCGAATATCTCCTAAACTAGAAGAGATAGACCCCCCAAAGTTGGCATCAAAAAAAATTTTTTTTAGACATATTTTGTATGCAAATCTTTAAACGCGAATATCTCCTAAACTAGAAGAGATAGACCCCCCAAAGTTGACATCAAAAAAAAATTTTTTTAGGCATATTTTGTATGCAAATCTTTAAACGCGAATATCTCCTAAACTAGAAGAGATAGACCCCCCAAAGTTGGCATCAAAAAAAATTTTTTTAGGCATATTTTGTATGCAAATCTTTAAACGCGAATATCTCCTAAACTAGAAGAGATAGACCCCCCAAAGTTGGCATCAAAAAAAAATTTTTTTAGGCATATTTTGTATGCAAATCTTTAAACGCGAATATCTCCTAAACTAGAAGAGATAGACCCCCCAAAGTTGGCATCAAAAAAAAAATTTTTTTAGGCATATTTTGTATGCAAATCTTTAAACGCGAATTTCTCCTAAACTAGAAGAGATAGACCCCCCAAAGTTGGCATCAAAAAAAAAATTTTTTAGGCATATTTTGTATGCAAATCTTTAAACGCGAATATCTCCTAAACTAGAAGAGATAGACCCCCCAAAGTTGGCATCAAAAAAAAAAATTTTTTAGGCATATTTTGTATGCAAATCTTTAAACGCGAATATCTCCTAAACTAGAAGAGATAGACCCCCCAAAGTTGGCATCAAAAAAAATTTTTTTTAGACATATTTTGTATGCAAATCTTTAAACGCGAATATCTCCTAAACTAGAAGAGATAGACCCCCCAAAGTTGGCATCAAAAAAAAATTTTTTTAGGCATATTTTGTATGCAAATCTTTAAACGCGAATTTCTCCTAAACTAGAAGAGATAGACCCCCCAAAGTTGGCATCAAAAAAAAAATTTTTTTAGGCATATTTTGTATGCAAATCTTTAAACGCGAATATCTCCTAAACTAGAAGAGATAGACCCCCCAAAGTTGGCATCAAAAAAAATTTTTTTTAGACATATTTTGTATGCAAATCTTTAAACGCGAATATCTCCTAAACTAGAAGAGATAGACCCCCCAAAGTTGACATCAAAAAAAAATTTTTTTAGGCATATTTTGTATGCAAATCTTTAAACGCGAATATCTCCTAAACTAGAAGAGATAGACCCCCCAAAGTTGGCATCAAAAAAAATTTTTTTAGGCATATTTTGTATGCAAATCTTTAAACGCGAATATCTCCTAAACTAGAAGAGATAGACCCCCCAAAGTTGGCATCAAAAAAAAAATTTTTTAGACATATTTTGTATGCAAATCTTTAAACGCGAATATCTCCTAAACTAGAAGAGATAGACCCCCCAAAGTTGACATCAAAAAAAAAATTTTTTTAGGCATATTTTGTATGCAAATCTTTAAACGCGAATATCTCCTAAACTAGAAGAGATAGACCCCCCAAAGTTGGCATCAAAAAAAAAATTTTTTTAGGCATATTTTGTATGCAAATCTTTAAACGCGAATTTCTCCTAAACTAGAAGAGATAGACCCCCCAAAGTTGGCATCAAAAAAAAAATTTTTTTAGGCATATTTTGTATGCAAATCTTTAAACGCGAATTTCTCCTAAACTAGAAGAGATAGACCCCCCAAAGTTGACATCAAAAAAAATTTTTTTTAGGCATATTTTGTATGCAAATCTTTAAACGCGAATATCTCCTAAACTAGAAGAGATAGACCCCCCAAAGTTGGCATCAAAAAAAAAATTTTTTTAGGCATATTTTGTATGCAAATCTTTAAACGCGAATTTCTCCTAAACTAGAAGAGATAGACCCCCCAAAGTTGGCATCAAAAAAAATTTTTTTTAGACATATTTTGTATGCAAATCTTTAAACGCGAATATCTCCTAAACTAGAAGAGATAGACCCCCCAAAGTTCGCATCAAAAAAAAATTTTTTTAGGCATATTTTGTATGCAAATCTTTAAACGCGAATTTCTCCTAAACTAGAAGAGATAGACCCCCCAAAGTTGGCATCAAAAAAAAAATTTTTTTAGGCATATTTTGTATGCAAATCTTTAAACGCGAATATCTCCTAAACTAGAAGAGATAGACCCCCCAAAGTTGGCATCAAAAAAAATTTTTTTTAGACATATTTTGTATGCAAATCTTTAAACGCGAATATCTCCTAAACTAGAAGAGATAGACCCCCCAAAGTTGACATCAAAAAAAAATTTTTTTAGGCATATTTTGTATGCAAATCTTTAAACGCGAATATCTCCTAAACTAGAAGAGATAGACCCCCCAAAGTTGGCATCAAAAAAAATTTTTTTAGGCATATTTTGTATGCAAATCTTTAAACGCGAATATCTCCTAAACTAGAAGAGATAGACCCCCCAAAGTTGGCATCAAAAAAAAAATTTTTTAGACATATTTTGTATGCAAATCTTTAAACGCGAATATCTCCTAAACTAGAAGAGATAGACCCCCCAAAGTTGACATCAAAAAAAAAATTTTTTTAGGCATATTTTGTATGCAAATCTTTAAACGCGAATATCTCCTAAACTAGAAGAGATAGACCCCCCAAAGTTGGCATCAAAAAAAAAATTTTTTTAGGCATATTTTGTATGCAAATCTTTAAACGCGAATTTCTCCTAAACTAGAAGAGATAGATCCCCCAAAGTTGGCATCAAAAAAAAAATTTTTTTAGGCATATTTTGTATGCAAATCTTTAAACGCGAATATCTCCTAAACTAGAAGAGATAGACCCCCCAAAGTTGGCATCAAAAAAAAAATTTTTTAGGCAAATTTTGTATGCAAATCTTTAAACGCGAATATCTCCTAAACTAGAAGAGATAGACCCCCCAAAGTTGGCATCAAAAAAAATTTTTTTTAGACATATTTTGTATGCAAATCTTTAAACGCGAATATCTCCTAAACTAGAAGAGATAGACCCCCCAAAGTTGGCATCAAAAAAAAAAATTTTTTTAGGCATATTTTGTATGCAAATCTTTAAACGCGAATATCTCCTAAACTAGAAGAGATAGACCCCCCAAAGTTGGCATCAAAAAAAAATTTTTTTAGACATATTTTGTATGCAAATCTTTAAACGCGAATATCTCCTAAACTAGAAGAGATAGACCCCCCAAAGTTGGCATCAAAAAAAAATTTTTTTAGGCATATTTTGTATGCAAATCTTTAAACGCGAATATCTCCTAAACTAGAAGAGATAGACCCCCCAAAGTTGACATTTAAAAAAAAAAATTTTTTAGGCATATTTTGTATGCAAATCTTTAAACGCGAATATCTCCTAAACTAGAAGAGATAGACCCCCCAAAGTTGGCATCAAAAAAAATTTTTTTTAGACATATTTTGTATGCAAATCTTTAAACGCGAATATCTCCTAAACTAGAAGAGATAGACCCCCCAAAGTTGGCATCAAAAAAAAAATTTTTTTAGGCATATTTTGTATGCAAATCTTTAAACGCGAATTTCTCCTAAACTAGAAGAGATAGACCCCCCAAAGTTGGCATCAAAAAAAAAATTTTTTTAGGCATATTTTGTATGCAAATCTTTAAACGCGAATATCTCCTAAACTAGAAGAGATAGACCCCCCAAAGTTGGCATCAAAAAAAAATTTTTTTAGACATATTTTGTATGCAAATCTTTAAACGCGAATATCTCCTAAACTAGAAGAGATAGACCCCCCAAAGTTGGCATCAAAAAAAAATTTTTTTAGGCATATTTTGTATGCAAATCTTTAAACGCGAATATCTCCTAAACTAGAAGAGATAGACCCCCCAAAGTTGACATCAAAAAAAAAATTTTTTTAGGCATATTTTGTATGCAAATCTTTAAACGCGAATATCTCCTAAACTAGAAGAGATAGACCCCCCAAAGTTGACATCAAAAAAAAATTTTTTTTAGACATATTTTGTATGCAAATCTTTAAACGCGAATATCTCCTAAACTAGAAGAGATAGACCCCCCAAAGTTGGCATCAAAAAAAAATTTTTTTAGGCATATTTTGTATGCAAATCTTTCAACGCGAATATCTCCTAAACTAGAAGAGATAGACCCCCCAAAGTTGGCATCAAAAAAAAATTTTTTTTAGGCATATTTTGTATGCAAATCTTTAAACGCGAATATCTCCTAAACTAGAAGAGATAGACCCCCCAAAGTTGCCATCAAAAGAAATTTTTTAGGCATATTTTGTATGCAAATCTTTAAACGCGAATATCTCCTAAACTAGAAGAGATAGACTTTCCAAAGTTGGCATCAAAAAAAAATTTTTTTTAGACATATTTTGTATGCAAATCTTTAAACGCGAATTTCTCCTAAACTAGAAGAGATAGACCCCCCAAAGTTGGCATCAAAAAAAAAAATTTTTTAGGCATATTTTGTATGCAAATCTTTAAACGCGAATATCTCCTAAACTAGAAGAGATAGACCCCCCAAAGTTGGCATCAAAAAAAAAAAATTTTTTAGACATATTTTGTATGCAAATCTTTAAACGCGAATATCTCCTAAACTAGAAGAGATAGACCCCCCAAAGTTGACATCAAAAAAAAAATTTTTTAGGCATATTTTGTATGCAAATCTTTAAACGCGAATATCTCCTAAACTAGAAGAGATAGACCCCCCAAAGTTGGCATCAAAAAAAATTTTTTTTAGACATATTTTGTATGCAAATCTTTAAACGCGAATATCTCCTAAACTAGAAGAGATAGACCCCCCAAAGTTGGCATCAAAAAAAAATTTTTTTTAGGCATATTTTGTATGCAAATCTTTAAACGCGAATATCTCCTAAACTAGAAGAGATAGACCCCCCAAAGTTGACATAAAAAAAAAAATTTTTAGGCATATTTTGTATGCAAATCTTTAAACGCGAATATCTCCTAAACTAGAAGAGATAGACCCCCCAAAGTTGGCATCAAAAAAAATTTTTTTTAGGCATATTTTGTATGCAAATCTTTAAACGCGAATATCTCCTAAACTAGAAGAGATAGACCCCCCAAAGTTGGCATCAAAAAAAAATTTTTTAGGCATATTTTGTATGCAAATCTTTAAACGCGAATATCTCCTAAACTAGAAGAGATAGACCCCCCAAAGTTGGCATCAAAAAAAAAATTTTTTAGACATATTTTGTATGCAAATCTTTAAACGCGAATATCTCCTAAACTAGAAGAGATAGACCCCCCAAAGTTGACATCAAAAAAAAAATTTTTTAGGCATATTTTGTATGCAAATCTTTAAACGCGAATATCTCCTAAACTAGAAGAGATAGACCCCCCAAAGTTGGCATCAAAAAAAAAATTTTTTTAGGCATATTTTGTATGCAAATCTTTAAACGCGAATTTCTCCTAAACTAGAAGAGATAGACCCCCCAAAGTTGGCATCAAAAAAAAAAATTTTTTAGGCATATTTTGTATGCAAATCTTTAAACGCGAATATCTCCTAAACTAGAAGAGATAGACCCCCCAAAGTTGGCATCAAAAAAAAAATTTTTTAGGCAAATTTTGTATGCAAATCTTTAAACGCGAATATCTCCTAAACTAGAAGAGATAGACCCCCCAAAGTTGGCATCAAAAAAAAAATTTTTTAGACATATTTTGTATGCAAATCTTTAAACGCGAATATCTCCTAAACTAGAAGAGATAGACCCCCCAAAGTTGACATCAAAAAAAAAATTTTTTAGGCATATTTTGTATGCAAATCTTTAAACGCGAATATCTCCTAAACTAGAAGAGATAGACCCCCCAAAGTTGGCATCAAAAAAAAAATTTTTTTAGGCATATTTTGTATGCAAATCTTTAAACGCGAATATCTCCTAAACTAGAAGAGATAGACCCCCCAAAGTTGGCATCAAAAAAAATTTTTTTTAGACATATTTTGTATGCAAATCTTTAAACGCGAATATCTCCTAAACTAGAAGAGATAGACCCCCCAAAGTTGACATCAAAAAAAATTTTTTTTAGGCATATTTTGTATGCAAATCTTTAAACGCGAATATCTCCTAAACTAGAAGAGATAGACCCCCCAAAGTTGGCATCAAAAAAAATTTTTTTAGGCATATTTTGTATGCAAATCTTTAAACGCGAATATCTCCTAAACTAGAAGAGATAGACCCCCCAAAGTTGACATCAAAAAAAATTTTTTTTAGGCATATTTTGTATGCAAATCTTTAAACGCGAATATCTCCTAAACTAGAAGAGATAGACCCCCCAAAGTTGACATCAAAAAAATTTTTTTTAGACATATTTTGTATGCAAATCTTTAAACGCGAATATCTCCTAAACTAGAAGAGATAGACCCCCCAAAGTTGACATCAAAAAAAAATTTTTTTAGGCATATTTTGTATGCAAATCTTTAAACGCGAATATCTCCTAAACTAGAAGAGATAGACCCCCCAAAGTTGGCATCAAAAAAAAAATTTTTTTAGGCATATTTTGTATGCAAATCTTTAAACGCGAATTTCTCCTAAACTAGAAGAGATAGACCCCCCAAAGTTGGCATCAAAAAAAAAATTTTTTTAGGCATATTTTGTATGCAAATCTTTAAACGCGAATATCTCCTAAACTAGAAGAGATAGACCCCCCAAAGTTGGCATCAAAAAAAAAATTTTTTAGGCAAATTTTGTATGCAAATCTTTAAACGCGAATATCTCCTAAACTAGAAGAGATAGACCCCCCAAAGTTGGCATCAAAAAAAAATTTTTTTAGACATATTTTGTATGCAAATCTTTAAACGCGAATATCTCCTAAACTAGAAGAGATAGACCCCCCAAAGTTGGCATCAAAAAAAAAATTTTTTTAGGCATATTTTGTATGCAAATCTTTAAACGCGAATATCTCCTAAACTAGAAGAGATAGACCCCCCAAAGTTGACATTAAAAAAAAAATTTTTTTAGGCATATTTTGTATGCAAATCTTTAAACGCGAATATCTCCTAAACTAGAAGAGATAGACCCCCCAAAGTTGACATCAAAAAAAAAATTTTTTTAGGCATATTTTGTATGCAAATCTTTAAACGCGAATATCTCCTAAACTAGAAGAGATAGACCCCCCAAAGTTGACATCAAAAAAAATTTTTTTTAGACATATTTTGTATGCAAATCTTTAAACGCGAATATCTCCTAAACTAGAAGAGATAGACCCCCCAAAGTTGGCATCAAAAAAAAATTTTTTTAGGCATATTTTGTATGCAAATCTTTAAACGCGAATATCTCCTAAACTAGAAGAGATAGACCCCCCAAAGTTGGCATCAAAAAAAAATTTTTTTTAGGCATATTTTGTATGCAAATCTTTAAACGCGAATATCTCCTAAACTAGAAGAGATAGACCCCCCAAAGTTGACATCAAAAAAAATTTTTTAGGCATATTTTATATGCAAATCTTTAAACGCGAATATCTTCTAAACTAGAAGAGATAGACTTTCCAAAGTTGGCATCAAAAAAAAATTTTTTTTAGACATATTTTGTATGCAAATCTTTAAACGCGAATATCTCCTAAACTAGAAGAGATAGACCCCCCAAAGTTGACATCAAAAAAAAATTTTTTTAGGCATATTTTGTATGCAAATTTTTAAACGCGAATATCTCCTAAACTAGAAGAGATAGACCCCCCAAAGTTGACATCAAAAAAAAAATTTTTTTTAGGCATATTTTGTATGCAAATCTTTAAACGCGAATATCTCCTAAACTAGAAGAGATAGACCCCCCAAAGTTGACATCAATAAAAAATTTTTTTAGGCATATTTTGTATGCAAATCTTTAAACGCGAATATCTCCTAAACTAGAAGAGATAGACCCCCCAAAGTTGACATAAAAAAAAAAAATTTTTTAGGCATATTTTGTATGCAAATCTTTAAACGCGAATATCTCCTAAACTAGAAGAGATAGACCCCCCAAAGTTGGCATCAAAAAAAATTTTTTTTAGGCATATTTTGTATGCAAATCTTTAAACGCGAATATCTCCTAAACTAGAAGAGATAGACACCCCAAAGTTGGCATCAAAAAAAAATTTTTTTTAGACATATTTTGTATGCAAATCTTTAAACGCGAATATCTCCTAAACTAGAAGAGATAGACCCCCCAAAGTTGACATCAAAAAAAATTTTTTTTAGGCATATTTTGTATGCAAATCTTTAAACGCGAATATCTCCTAAACTAGAAGAGATAGACCCCCCAAAGTTGGCATCAAAAAAAAATTTTTTTAGGCATATTTTGTATGCAAATTTTTAAACGCGAATATCTCCTAAACTAGAAGAGATAGACCCCCCAAAGTTGGCATCAAAAAAAAATTTTTTTAGGCATATTTTGTATGCAAATCTTTAAACGCGAATATCTCCTAAACTAGAAGAGATAGACCCCCCAAAGTTGACATAAAAAAAAAATTTTTTAGGCATATTTTGTATGCAAATCTTTAAACGCGAATATCTCCTAAACTAGAAGAGATAGACCCCCCAAAGTTGGCATCAAAAAAAATTTTTTTTAGACATATTTTGTATGCAAATCTTTAAACGCGAATATCTCCTAAACTAGAAGAGATAGACCCCCCAAAGTTGGCATCAAAAAAAAAATTTTTTTAGGCATATTTTGTATGCAAATCTTTAAACGCGAATTTCTCCTAAACTAGAAGAGATAGACCCCCCAAAGTTGGCATCAAAAAAAAAATTTTTTTAGGCATATTTTGTATGCAAATCTTTAAACGCGAATATCTCCTAAACTAGAAGAGATAGACCCCCCAAAGTTGGCATCAAAAAAATTTTTTTTAGACATATTTTGTATGCAAATCTTTAAACGCGAATATCTCCTAAACTAGAAGAGATAGACCCCCCAAAGTTGACATCAAAAAAAATTTTTTTTAGGCATATTTTGTATGCAAATCTTTAAACGCGAATATCTCCTAAACTAGAAGAGATAGACCCCCCAAAGTTGGCATCAAAAAAAATTTTTTTAGGCATATTTTGTATGCAAATCTTTAAACGCGAATATCTCCTAAACTAGAAGAGATAGACCCCCCAAAGTTGGCATCGAAAAAAAAATTTTTTAGACATATTTTGTATGCAAATCTTTAAACGCGAATATCTCCTAAACTAGAAGAGATAGACCCCCCAAAGTTGACATCAAAAAAAAATTTTTTTAGGCATATTTTGTATGCAAATCTTTAAACGCGAATATCTCCTAAACTAGAAGAGATAGACCCCCCAAAGTTGACATCAAAAAAAAATTTTTTTTAGACATATTTTGTATGCAAATCTTTAAACGCGAATATCTCCTAAACTAGAAGAGATAGACCCCCCAAAGTTGGCATAAAAAAAAAAAATTTTTTAGACATATTTTGTATGCAAATCTTTAAACGCGAATATCTCCTAAACTAGAAGAGATAGACCCCCCAAAGTTGACATAAAAAAAAAATTTTTTTAGGCATATTTTGTATGCAAATCTTTAAACGCGAATATCTCCTAAACTAGAAGAGATAGACCCCCCAAAGTTGGCATCAAAAAAAAATTTTTTTTAGGCATATTTTGTATGCAAATCTTTAAACGCGAATTTCTCCTAAACTAGAAGAGATAGACCCCCCAAAGTTGGCATCAAAAAAAAAAATTTTTTAGGCATATTTTGTATGCAAATCTTTAAACGCGAATATCTCCTAAACTAGAAGAGATAGACCCCCCAAAGTTGGCATCAAAAAAAAAATTTTTTTAGGCATATTTTGTATGCAAATCTTTAAACGCGAATATCTCCTAAACTAGAAGAGATAGACCCCCCAAAGTTGGCATAAAAAAAAAAAAAATTTTTAGACATATTTTGTATGCAAATCTTTAAACGCGAATATCTCCTAAACTAGAAGAGATAGACCCCCCAAAGTTGACATAAAAAAAAAATTTTTTTAGGCATATTTTGTATGCAAATCTTTAAACGCGAATATCTCCTAAACTAGAAGAGATAGACCCCCCAAAGTTGGCATCAAAAAAAAAAATTTTTTAGGCATATTTTGTATGCAAATCTTTAAACGCGAATATCTCCTAAACTAGAAGAGATAGACCCCCCAAAGTTGGCATCAAAAAAAAAATTTTTTAGACATATTTTGTATGCAAATCTTTAAACGCGAATATCTCCTAAACTAGAAGAGATAGACCCCCCAAAGTTGACATCAAAAAAAAAATTTTTTAGGCATATTTTGTATGCAAATCTTTAAACGCGAATATCTCCTAAACTAGAAGAGATAGACCCCCCAAAGTTGGCATCAAAAAAAATTTTTTTTAGACATATTTTGTATGCAAATCTTTAAACGCGAATATCTCCTAAACTAGAAGAGATAGACCCCCCAAAGTTGGCATCAAAAAAAAATTTTTTTTAGGCATATTTTGTATGCAAATCTTTAAACGCGAATATCTCCTAAACTAGAAGAGATAGACCCCCCAAAGTTGACATAAAAAAAAAAATTTTTAGGCATATTTTGTATGCAAATCTTTAAACGCGAATATCTCCTAAACTAGAAGAGATAGACCCCCCAAAGTTGGCATCAAAAAAAATTTTTTTTAGGCATATTTTGTATGCAAATCTTTAAACGCGAATATCTCCTAAACTAGAAGAGATATACCCCCCAAAGTTGGCATCAAAAAAAAATTTTTTAGGCATATTTTGTATGCAAATCTTTAAACGCGAATATCTCCTAAACTAGAAGAGATAGACCCCCCAAAGTTGGCATCAAAAAAAAAATTTTTTAGACATATTTTGTATGCAAATCTTTAAACGCGAATATCTCCTAAACTAGAAGAGATAGACCCCCCAAAGTTGACATCAAAAAAAAAATTTTTTAGGCATATTTTGTATGCAAATCTTTAAACGCGAATATCTCCTAAACTAGAAGAGATAGACCCCCCAAAGTTGGCATCAAAAAAAATTTTTTTAGGCATATTTTGTATGCAAATCTTTAAACGCGAATATCTCCTAAACTAGAAGAGATAGACCCCCCAAAGTTGACATCAAAAAAAATTTTTTTTAGGCATATTTTGTATGCAAATCTTTAAACGCGAATATCTCCTAAACTAGAAGAGATAGACCCCCCAAAGTTGACATCAAAAAAAAATTTTTTTAGACATATTTTGTATGCAAATCTTTAAACGCGAATATCTCCTAAACTAGAAGAGATAGACCCCCCAAAGTTGGCATCAAAAAAAAATTTTTTTAGGCATATTTTGTATGCAAATCTTTAAACGCGAATATCTCCTAAACTAGAAGAGATAGACCCCCCAAAGTTGGCATCAAAAAAAAATTTTTTAGACATATTTTGTATGCAAATCTTTAAACGCGAATATCTCCTAAACTAGAAGAGATAGACCCCCCAAAGTTGACATCAAAAAAAAATTTTTTTAGGCATATTTTGTATGCAAATCTTTAAACGCGAATATCTCCTAAACTAGAAGAGATAGACCCCCCAAAGTTGGCATCAAAAAAAAAATTTTTTTAGGCATATTTTGTATGCAAATCTTTAAACGCGAATTTCTCCTAAACTAGAAGAGATAGACCCCCCAAAGTTGGCATCAAAAAAAAAATTTTTTTAGGCATATTTTGTATGCAAATCTTTAAACGCGAATATCTCCTAAACTAGAAGAGATAGACCCCCCAAAGTTGGCATCAAAAAAAAAATTTTTTAGGCAAATTTTGTATGCAAATCTTTAAACGCGAATATCTCCTAAACTAGAAGAGATAGACCCCCCAAAGTTGGCATCAAAAAAAATTTTTTTTAGACATATTTTGTATGCAAATCTTTAAACGCGAATATCTCCTAAACTAGAAGAGATAGACCCCCCAAAGTTGGCATCAAAAAAAAAATTTTTTTAGGCATATTGTGTATGCAAATCTTTAAACGCGAATATCTCCTAAACTAGAAGAGATAGACCCCCCAAAGTTGACATTAAAAAAAAAATTTTTTTAGGCATATTTTGTATGCAAATCTTTAAACGCGAATATCTCCTAAACTAGAAGAGATAGACCCCCCAAAGTTGACATCAAAAAAAAATTTTTTTAGGCATATTTTGTATGCAAATCTTTAAACGCGAATATCTCCTAAACTAGAAGAGATAGACCCCCCAAAGTTGACATCAAAAAAAATTTTTTTTAGACATATTTTGTATGCAAATCTTTAAACGCGAATATCTCCTAAACTAGAAGAGATAGACCCCCCAAAGTTGGCATCAAAAAAAAATTTTTTAGGCATATTTTGTATGCAAATCTTTAAACGCGAATATCTCCTAAACTAGAAGAGATAGACCCCCCAAAGTTGGCATCAAAAAAAAATTTTTTTTAGGCATATTTTGTATGCAAATCTTTAAACGCGAATATCTCCTAAACTAGAAGAGATAGACCCCCCAAAGTTGACATCAAAAAAAATTTTTTAGGCATATTTTGTATGCAAATCTTTAAACGCGAATATCTCCTAAACTAGAAGAGATAGACTTTCCAAAGTTGGCATCAAAAAAAAATTTTTTTTAGACATATTTTGTATGCAAATCTTTAAACGCGAATATCTCCTAAACTAGAAGAGATAGACCCCCCAAAGTTGACATCAAAAAAAAATTTTTTTAGGCATATTTTGTATGCAAATTTTTAAACGCGAATATCTCCTAAACTAGAAGAGATAGACCCCCCAAAGTTGACATCAAAAAAAAAATTTTTTTTAGGCATATTTTGTATGCAAATCTTTAAACGCGAATATCTCCTAAACTAGAAGAGATAGACCCCCCAAAGTTGACATCAATAAAAAATTTTTTTAGGCATATTTTGTATGCAAATCTTTAAACGCGAATATCTCCTAAACTAGAAGAGATAGACCCCCCAAAGTTGACATAAAAAAAAAAAATTTTTTAGGCATATTTTGTATGCAAATCTTTAAACGCGAATATCTCCTAAACTAGAAGAGATAGACCCCCCAAAGTTGGCATCAAAAAAAATTTTTTTTAGGCATATTTTGTATGCAAATCTTTAAACGCGAATATCTCCTAAACTAGAAGAGATAGACACCCCAAAGTTGGCATCAAAAAAAAATTTTTTTTAGACATATTTTGTATGCAAATCTTTAAACGCGAATATCTCCTAAACTAGAAGAGATAGACCCCCCAAAGTTGACATCAAAAAAAATTTTTTTTAGGCATATTTTGTATGCAAATCTTTAAACGCGAATATCTCCTAAACTAGAAGAGATAGACCCCCCAAAGTTGGCATCAAAAAAAAATTTTTTTAGGCATATTTTGTATGCAAATTTTTAAACGCGAATATCTCCTAAACTAGAAGAGATAGACCCCCCAAAGTTGACATCAAAAAAAAAAATTTTTTTAGGCATATTTTGTATGCAAATCTTTAAACGCGAATATCTCCTAAACTAGAAGAGATAGACCCCCCAAAGTTGACATAAAAAAAAAATTTTTTAGGCATATTTTGTATGCAAATCTTTAAACGCGAATATCTCCTAAACTAGAAGAGATAGACCCCCCAAAGTTGGCATCAAAAAAAATTTTTTTTAGGCATATTTTGTATGCAAATCTTTAAACGCGAATATCTCCTAAACTAGAAGAGATAGACCCCCCAAAGTTGGCATCAAAAAAAATTTTTTTAGGCATATTTTGTATGCAAATCTTTAAACGCGAATATCTCCTAAACTAGAAGAGATAGACCCCCCAAAGTTGGCATCAAAAAAAAATTTTTTTTAGACATATTTTGTATGCAAATCTTTAAACGCGAATATCTCCTAAACTAGAAGAGATAGACCCCCCAAAGTTGACATCAAAAAAAAATTTTTTTAGGCATATTTTGTATGCAAATTTTTAAACGCGAATATCTCCTAAACTAGAAGAGATAGACCCCCCAAAGTTGACATCAAAAAAAAATTTTTTTAGGCATATTTTGTATGCAAATCTTTAAACGCGAATATCTCCTAAACTAGAAGAGATAGACCCCCCAAAGTTGACATAAAAAAAAATTTTTTAGGCATATTTTGTATGCAAATCTTTAAACGCGAATATCTCCTAAACTAGAAGAGATAGACCCCCCAAAGTTGGCATCAAAAAAAATTTTTTTTAGGCATATTTTGTATGCAAATCTTTAAACGCGAATATCTCCTAAACTAGAAGAGATAGACCCCCCAAAGTTGGCATCAAAAAAAAATTTTTTTTAGACATATTTTGTATGCAAATCTTTAAACGCGAATATCTCCTAAACTAGAAGAGATAGACCCCCCAAAGTTGACATCAAAAAAAATTTTTTTTAGGCATATTTTGTATGCAAATCTTTAAACGCGAATATCTCCTAAACTAGAAGAGATAGACCCCCCAAAGTTGGCATCAAAAAAAAATTTTTTTAGGCATATTTTGTATGCAAATCTTTAAACGCGAATATCTCCTAAACTAGAAGAGATAGACCCCCCAAAGTTGGCATCAAAAAA
This sequence comes from Phlebotomus papatasi, assembly GCF_024763615.1. Classification (NCBI taxonomy): domain Eukaryota; kingdom Metazoa; phylum Arthropoda; class Insecta; order Diptera; family Psychodidae; genus Phlebotomus; species Phlebotomus papatasi. The sequence continues at coordinate 23,304,704 of NC_077222.1, forward strand.
AAAAAAAATTTTTTAGACATATTTTGTATGCAAATCTTTAAACGCGAATATCTCCTAAACTAGAAGAGATAGACCCCCCAAAGTTGACATCAAAAAAAAATTTTTTTAGGCATATTTTGTATGCAAATCTTTAAACGCGAATATCTCCTAAACTAGAAGAGATAGACCCCCCAAAGCTGACATCAAAAAAAAATTTTTTTAGGCATATTTTGTATGCAAATCTTTAAACGCGAATATCTCCTAAACTAGAAGAGATAGACCCCCCAAAGTTGACATAAAAAAAAAAATTTTTTAGGCATATTTTGTATGCAAATCTTTAAACGCGAATATCTCCTAAACTAGAAGAGATAGACCCCCCAAAGTTGGCATCAAAAAAAAATTTTTTTTAGGCATATTTTGTATGCAAATCTTTAAACGCGAATATCTCCTAAACTAGAAGAGATAGACCCCCCAAAGTTGGCATCAAAAAAAATTTTTTTAGGCATATTTTGTATGCAAATCTTTAAACGCGAATATCTCCTAAACTAGAAGAGATAGACCCCCCAAAGTTGGCATCAAAAAAAAAAATTTTTTAGACATATTTTGTATGCAAATCTTTAAACGCGAATATCTCCTAAACTAGAAGAGATAGACCCCCCAAAGTTGACATAAAAAAAAAATTTTTTTAGGCATATTTTGTATGCAAATCTTTAAACGCGAATATCTCCTAAACTAGAAGAGATAGACCCCCCAAAGTTGGCATCAAAAAAAAATTTTTTTTAGGCATATTTTGTATGCAAATCTTTAAACGCGAATTTCTCCTAAACTAGAAGAGATAGACCCCCCAAAGTTGGCATCAAAAAAAAAATTTTTTTAGGCATATTTTGTATGCAAATCTTTAAACGCGAATTTCTCCTAAACTAGAAGAGATAGACCCCCCAAAGTTGGCATCAAAAAAAAAATTTTTTTAGGCATATTTTGTATGCAAATCTTTAAACGCGAATATCTCCTAAACTAGAAGAGATAGACCCCCCAAAGTTGGCATCAAAAAAATTTTTTTTAGACATATTTTGTATGCAAATCTTTAAACGCGAATATCTCCTAAACTAGAAGAGATAGACCCCCCAAAGTTGACATCAAAAAAAATTTTTTTTAGGCATATTTTGTATGCAAATCTTTAAACGCGAATATCTCCTAAACTAGAAGAGATAGACCCCCCAAAGTTGGCATCAAAAAAAATTTTTTTAGGCATATTTTGTATGCAAATCTTTAAACGCGAATATCTCCTAAACTAGAAGAGATAGACCCCCCAAAGTTGGCATCGAAAAAAAAATTTTTTAGACATATTTTGTATGCAAATCTTTAAACGCGAATATCTCCTAAACTAGAAGAGATAGACCCCCCAAAGTTGACATCAAAAAAAAATTTTTTTAGGCATATTTTGTATGCAAATCTTTAAACGCGAATATCTCCTAAACTAGAAGAGATAGACCCCCCAAAGTTGACATCAAAAAAAAATTTTTTTTAGACATATTTTGTATGCAAATCTTTAAACGCGAATATCTCCTAAACTAGAAGAGATAGACCCCCCAAAGTTGGCATAAAAAAAAAAATTTTTTTAGACATATTTTGTATGCAAATCTTTAAACGCGAATATCTCCTAAACTAGAAGAGATAGACCCCCCAAAGTTGAAATAAAAAAAAAATTTTTTTAGGCATATTTTGTATGCAAATCTTTAAACGCGAATATCTCCTAAACTAGAAGAGATAGACCCCCCAAAGTTGGCATCAAAAAAAAATTTTTTTTAGGCATATTTTGTATGCAAATCTTTAAACGCGAATTTCTCCTAAACTAGAAGAGATAGACCCCCCAAAGTTGGCATCAAAAAAAAAATTTTTTTAGGCATATTTTGTATGCAAATCTTTAAACGCGAATATCTCCTAAACTAGAAGAGATAGACCCCCCAAAGTTGGCATCAAAAAAAAAATTTTTTTAGGCATATTTTGTATGCAAATCTTTAAACGCGAATATCTCCTAAACTAGAAGAGATAGACCCCCCAAAGTTGGCATCAAAAAAAATTTTTTTTAGACATATTTTGTATGCAAATCTTTAAACGCGAATATCTCCTAAACTAGAAGAGATAGACCCCCCAAAGTTGGCATCAAAAAAAAAATTTTTTTAGGCATATTTTGTATGCAAATCTTTAAACGCGAATTTCTCCTAAACTAGAAGAGATAGACCCCCCAAAGTTGGCATCAAAAAAAAAATTTTTTTAGGCATATTTTGTATGCAAATCTTTAAACGCGAATATCTCCTAAACTAGAAGAGATAGACCCCCCAAAGTTGGCATCAAAAAAATTTTTTTTAGACATATTTTGTATGCAAATCTTTAAACGCGAATATCTCCTAAACTAGAAGAGATAGACCCCCCAAAGTTGGCATCAAAAAAAATTTTTTTAGGCATATTTTGTATGCAAATCTTTAAACGCGAATATCTCCTAAACTAGAAGAGATAGACCCCCCAAAGTTGGCATCGAAAAAAAAATTTTTTAGACATATTTTGTATGCAAATCTTTAAACGCGAATATCTCCTAAACTAGAAGAGATAGACCCCCCAAAGTTGACATCAAAAAAAAATTTTTTTTAGACATATTTTGTATGCAAATCTTTAAACGCGAATATCTCCTAAACTAGAAGAGATAGACCCCCCAAAGTTGGCATCAAAAAAAAATTTTTTTAGGCATATTTTGTATGCAAATCTTTAAACGCGAATATCTCCTAAACTAGAAGAGATAGACCCCCCAAAGTTGACATCAAAAAAAAATTTTTTTAGGCATATTTTGTATGCAAATCTTTAAACGCGAATATCTCCTAAACTAGAAGAGATAGACCCCCCAAAGTTGGCATCAAAAAAAATTTTTTTAGGCATATTTTGTATGCAAATCTTTAAACGCGAATATCTCCTAAACTAGAAGAGATAGACCCCCCAAAGATGGCATCGAAAAAAAAATTTTTTAGACATATTTTGTATGCAAATCTTTAAACGCGAATATCTCCTAAACTAGAAGAGATAGACCCCCCAAAGTTGACATCAAAAAAAAATTTTTTTAGGCATATTTTGTATGTAAATCTTTAAACGCGAATATCTCCTAAACTAGAAGAGATAGACCCCCCAAAGTTGACATCAAAAAAAAATTTTTTTTAGACATATTTTGTATGCAAATCTTTAAACGCGAATATCTCCTAAACTAGAAGAGATAGACCCCCCAAAGTTGGCATCAAAAAAAAATTTTTTTTAGGCATATTTTGTATGCAAATCTTTAAACGCGAATATCTCCTAAACTAGAAGAGATAGACCCCCCAAAGTTGACATCAAAAAAAATTTTTTAGGCATATTTTGTATGCAAATCTTTAAACGCGAATATCTCCTAAACTAGAAGAGATAGACTTTCCAAAGTTGGCATCAAAAAAAAATTTTTTTTAGACATATTTTGTATGCAAATCTTTAAACGCGAATATCTCCTAAACTAGAAGAGATAGACCCCCCAAAGTTGACATCAAAAAAAAATTTTTTTAGGCATATTTTGTATGTAAATCTTTAAACGCGAATATCTCCTAAACTAGAAGAGATAGACCCCCCAAAGTTGACATCAAAAAAAAATTTTTTTTAGGCATATTTTGTATGCAAATCTTTAAACGCGAATATCTCCTAAACTAGAAGAGATAGACCCCCCAAAGTTGGCATCAAAAAAAAATTTTTTTTAGGCATATTTTGTATGCAAATCTTTAAACGCGAATATCTCCTAAACTAGAAGAGATAGACCCCCCAAAGTTGACATCAAAAAAAAATTTTTAGGCATATTTTGTATGCAAATCTTTAAACGCGAATATCTCCTAAACTAGAAGAGATAGACTTTCCAAAGTTGGCATCAAAAAAAAATTTTTTTTAGACATATTTTGTATGCAAATCTTTAAACGCGAATATCTCCTAAACTAGAAGAGATAGACCCCCCAAAGTTGACATCAAAAAAAAATTTTTTTAGGCATATTTTGTATGCAAATTTTTAAACGCGAATATCTCCTAAACTAGAAGAGATAGACCCCCCAAAGTTGACATCAAAAAAAAAATTTTTTTAGGCATATTTTGTATGCAAATCTTTAAACGCGAATATCTCCTAAACTAGAAGAGATAGACCCCCCAAAGTTGACATCAAAAAAAAATTTTTTTAGGCATATTTTGTATGCAAATCTTTAAACGCGAATATCTCCTAAACTAGAAGAGATAGACCCCCCAAAGTTGACATTAAAAAAAAAATTTTTTAGGCATATTTTGTATGCAAATCTTTAAACGCGAATATCTCCTAAACTAGAAGAGATAGACCCCCCAAAGTTGGCATCAAAAAAAATTTTTTTTAGGCATATTTTGTATGCAAATCTTTAAACGCGAATATCTCCTAAACTAGAAGAGATAGACCCCCCAAAGTTGGCATCAAAAAAAAATTTTTTTTAGACATATTTTGTATGCAAATCTTTAAACGCGAATATCTCCTAAACTAGAAGAGATAGACCCCCCAAAGTTGACATCAAAAAAAATTTTTTTTAGGCATATTTTGTATGCAAATCTTTAAACGCGAATATCTCCTAAACTAGAAGAGATAGACCCCCCAAAGTTGGCATCAAAAAAAAATTTTTTTAGGCATATTTTGTATGCAAATTTTTAAACGCGAATATCTCCTAAACTAGAAGAGATAGACCCCCCAAAGTTGACATCAAAAAAAAAATTTTTTTTAGGCATATTTTGTATGCAAATCTTTAAACGCGAATATCTCCTAAACTAGAAGAGATAGACCCCCCAAAGTTGACATAAAAAAAAAATTTTTTTAGGCATATTTTGTATGCAAATCTTTAAACGCGAATATCTCCTAAACTAGAAGAGATAGACCCCCCAAAGTTGGCATCAAAAAAAATTTTTTTTAGGCATATTTTGTATGCAAATCTTTAAACGCGAATATCTCCTAAACTAGAAGAGATAGACCCCCCAAAGTTGGCATCAAAAAAAAAATTTTTTAGACATATTTTGTATGCAAATCTTTAAACGCGAATATCTCCTAAACTAGAAGAGATAGACCCCCCAAAGTTGACATCAAAAAAAAATTTTTTTAGGCATATTTTGTATGCAAATCTTTAAACGCGAATATCTCCTAAACTAGAAGAGATAGACCCCCCAAAGTTGGCATCAAAAAAAAAATTTTTTTAGGCATATTTTGTATGCAAATCTTTAAACGCGAATTTCTCCTAAACTAGAAGAGATAGACCCCCCAAAGTTGGCATCAAAAAAAAAATTTTTTTAGGCATATTTTGTATGCAAATCTTTAAACGCGAATATCTCCTAAACTAGAAGAGATAGACCCCCCAAAGTTGGCATCAAAAAAAAAATTTTTTAGGCAAATTTTGTATGCAAATCTTTAAACGCGAATATCTCCTAAACTAGAAGAGATAGACCCCCCAAAGTTGGCATCAAAAAAAATTTTTTTTAGACATATTTTGTATGCAAATCTTTAAACGCGAATATCTCCTAAACTAGAAGAGATAGACCCCCCAAAGTTGGCATCAAAAAAAAAATTTTTTTAGACATATTTTGTATGCAAATCTTTAAACGCGAATATCTCCTAAACTAGAAGAGATAGACCCCCCAAAGTTGGCATCAAAAAAAAAATTTTTTAGGCAAATTTTGTATGCAAATCTTTAAACGCGAATATCTCCTAAACTAGAAGAGATAGACCCCCCAAAGTTGACATCAAAAAAAAATTTTTTTAGGCATATTTTGTATGCAAATCTTTAAACGCGAATATCTCCTAAACTAGAAGAGATAGACCCCCCAAAGTTGACATCAAAAAAAAAATTTTTTTAGGCATATTTTGTATGCAAATCTTTAAACGCGAATATCTCCTGAACTAGAAGAGATAGACCCCCAAAGTTGACATCAAAAAAAAATTTTTTTAGACATATTTTGTATGCAAATCTTTAAACGCGAATATCTCCTAAACTAGAAGAGATAGACCCCCCAAAGTTGGCATCAAAAAAAAATTTTTTTAGGCATATTTTGTATGCAAATCTTTAAACGCGAATATCTCCTAAACTAGAAGAGATAGACCCCCCAAAGTTGGCATCAAAAAAAAATTTTTTTAGGCATATTTTGTATGCAAATCTTTAAACGCGAATATCTCCTAAACTAGAAGAGATAGACCCCCCAAAGTTGACATCAAAAAAAATTTTTTAGGCATATTTTGTATGCAAATCTTTAAACGCGAATATCTCCTAAACTAGAAGAGATAGACCCCCCAAAGTTGGCATAAAAAAAAATTTTTTTTAGACATATTTTGTATGCAAATCTTTAAACGCGAATATCTCCTAAACTAGAAGAGATAGACCCCCCAAAGTTGACATCAAAAAAAAATTTTTTTAGGCATATTTTGTATGCAAATCTTTAAACGCGAATATCTCCTAAACTAGAAGAGATAGACCCCCCAAAGTTGGCATCAAAAAAAAATTTTTTTAGGCATATTTTGTATGCAAATCTTTAAACGCGAATATCTCCTAAACTAGAAGAGATAGACCCCCCAAAGTTGGCATCAAAAAAAAATTTTTTTTAGACATATTTTGTATGCAAATCTTTAAACGCGAATATCTCCTAAACTAGAAGAGATAGACCCCCCAAAGTTGGCATCAAAAAAAAATTTTTTTAGGCATATTTTGTATGCAAATTTTTAAACGCGAATATCTCCTAAACTAGAAGAGATAGACCCCCCAAAGTTGACATCAAAAAAAATTTTTTTTAGGCATATTTTGTATGCAAATCTTTAAACGCGAATATCTCCTAAACTAGAAGAGATAGACCCCCCAAAGTTGACATAAAAAAGAAAATTTTTAGGCATATTTTGTATGCAAATCTTTAAACGCGAATATCTCCTAAACTAGAAGAGATAGACCCCCCAAAGTTGGCATCAAAAAAAATTTTTTTTAGGCATATTTTGTATGCAAATCTTTAAACGCGAATATCTCCTAAACTAGAAGAGATAGACACCCCAAAGTTGGCATCAAAAAAAAATTTTTTTTAGACATATTTTGTATGCAAATCTTTAAACGCGAATATCTCCTAAACTAGAAGAGATAGACCCCCCAAAGTTGACATCAAAAAAAATTTTTTTTAGGCATATTTTGTATGCAAATCTTTAAACGCGAATATCTCCTAAACTAGAAGAGATAGACCCCCCAAAGTTGGCATCAAAAAAAATTTTTTTAGGCATATTTTGTATGCAAATCTTTAAACGCGAATATCTCCTAAACTAGAAGAGATAGACCCCCCAAAGTTGGCATCAAAAAAAAAATTTTTTAGACATATTTTGTATGCAAATCTTTAAACGCGAATATCTCCTAAACTAGAAGAGATAGACCCCCCAAAGTTGACATCAAAAAAAAATTTTTTTAGGCATATTTTGTATGCAAATCTTTAAACGCGAATATCTCCTAAACTAGAAGAGATAGACCCCCCAAAGTTGGCATCAAAAAAAAATTTTTTTAGGCATATTTTGTATGCAAATCTTTAAACGCGAATTTCTCCTAAACTAGAAGAGATAGACCCCCCAAAGTTGGCATCAAAAAAAAAATTTTTTTAGGCATATTTTGTATGCAAATCTTTAAACGCGAATATCTCCTAAACTAGAAGAGATAGACCCCCCAAAGTTGGCATCAAAAAAAAAATTTTTTTAGGCATATTTTGTATGCAAATCTTTAAACGCGAATATCTCCTAAACTAGAAGAGATAGACCCCCCAAAGTTGGCATCAAAAAAAATTTTTTTAGACATATTTTGTATGCAAATCTTTAAACGCGAATATCTCCTAAACTAGAAGAGATAGACCCCCCAAAGTTGGCATCAAAAAAAATTTTTTTTAGGCATATTTTGTATGCAAATCTTTAAACGCGAATTTCTCCTAAACTAGAAGAGATAGACCCCCCAAAGTTGGCATCAAAAAAAAAATTTTTTTAGGCATATTTTGTATGCAAATCTTTAAACGCGAATATCTCCTAAACTAGAAGAGATAGACCCCCCAAAGTTGGCATCAAAAAAAATTTTTTTTAGACATATTTTGTATGCAAATCTTTAAACGCGAATATCTCCTAAACTAGAAGAGATAGACCCCCCAAAGTTGACATCAAAAAAAAATTTTTTTAGGCATATTTTGTATGCAAATCTTTAAACGCGAATATCTCCTAAACTAGAAGAGATAGACCCCCCAAAGTTGGCATCAAAAAAATTTTTTTTAGGCATATTTTGTATGCAAATCTTTAAACGCGAATATCTCCTAAACTAGAAGAGATAGACCCCCCAAAGTTGGCATCAAAAAAAAAATTTTTTAGACATATTTTGTATGCAAATCTTTAAACGCGAATATCTCCTAAACTAGAAGAGATAGACCCCCCAAAGTTGACATCAAAAAAAAAATTTTTTTAGGCATATTTTGTATGCAAATCTTTAAACGCGAATATCTCCTAAACTAGAAGAGATAGACCCCCCAAAGTTGGCATCAAAAAAAAAATTTTTTTAGGCATATTTTGTATGCAAATCTTTAAACGCGAATTTCTCCTAAACTAGAAGAGATAGACCCCCCAAAGTTGGCATCAAAAAAAAAATTTTTTTAGGCATATTTTGTATGCAAATCTTTAAACGCGAATATCTCCTAAACTAGAAGAGATAGACCCCCCAAAGTTGGCATCAAAAAAAAAATTTTTTAGGCAAATTTTGTATGCAAATCTTTAAACGCGAATATCTCCTAAACTAGAAGAGATAGACCCCCCAAAGTTGGCATCAAAAAAAATTTTTTTTAGACATATTTTGTATGCAAATCTTTAAACGCGAATATCTCCTAAACTAGAAGAGATAGACCCCCCAAAGTTGGCATCAAAAAAAAAATTTTTTTAGGCATATTTTGTATGCAAATCTTTAAACGCGAATTTCTCCTAAACTAGAAGAGATAGACCCCCCAAAGTTGGCATCAAAAAAAAAATTTTTTTAGGCATATTTTGTATGCAAATCTTTAAACGCGAATATCTCCTAAACTAGAAGAGATAGACCCCCCAAAGTTGGCATCAAAAAAAAATTTTTTTAGACATATTTTGTATGCAAATCTTTAAACGCGAATATCTCCTAAACTAGAAGAGATAGACCCCCCAAAGTTGGCATCAAAAAAAAATTTTTTTAGGCATATTTTGTATGCAAATCTTTAAACGCGAATATCTCCTAAACTAGAAGAGATAGACCCCCCAAAGTTGACATTTAAAAAAAAAAAAATTTTTAGGCATATTTTGTATGCAAATCTTTAAACGCGAATATCTCCTAAACTAGAAGAGATAGACCCCCCAAAGTTGACATCAAAAAAAAAATTTTTTTAGGCATATTTTGTATGCAAATCTTTAAACGCGAATATCTCCTAAACTAGAAGAGATAGACCCCCCAAAGTTGACATCAAAAAAAAATTTTTTTTAGACATATTTTGTATGCAAATCTTTAAACGCGAATATCTCCTAAACTAGAAGAGATAGACCCCCCAAAGTTGGCATCAAAAAAAAATTTTTTTAGGCATATTTTGTATGCAAATCTTTAAACGCGAATATCTCCTAAACTAGAAGAGATAGACCCCCCAAAGTTGGCATCAAAAAAAAATTTTTTTTAGGCATATTTTGTATGCAAATCTTTAAACGCGAATATCTCCTAAACTAGAAGAGATAGACCCCCCAAAGTTGACATCAAAAGAAATTTTTTAGGCATATTTTGTATGCAAATCTTTAAACGCGAATATCTCCTAAACTAGAAGAGATAGACTTTCCAAAGTTGGCATCAAAAAAAAATTTTTTTTAGACATATTTTGTATGCAAATCTTTAAACGCGAATTTCTCCTAAACTAGAAGAGATAGACCCCCCAAAGTTGGCATCAAAAAAAAAAATTTTTTAGGCATATTTTGTATGCAAATCTTTAAACGCGAATATCTCCTAAACTAGAAGAGATAGACCCCCCAAAGTTGGCATCAAAAAAAAATTTTTTTTAGGCATATTTTGTATGCAAATCTTTAAACGCGAATATCTCCTAAACTAGAAGAGATAGACCCCCCAAAGTTGACATCAAAAAAAAATTTTTTTAGGCATATTTTGTATGCAAATCTTTAAACGCGAATATCTCCTAAACTAGAGGAGATAGACCCCCCAAAGTTGGCATCAAAAAAAAAATTTTTTAGGCAAATTTTGTATGCAAATCTTTAAACGCGAATATCTCCTAAACTAGAAGAGATAGACCCCCCAAAGTTGGCATCAAAAAAAATTTTTTTTAGACATATTTTGTATGCAAATCTTTAAACGCGAATATCTCCTAAACTAGAAGAGATAGACCCCCCAAAGTTGGCATCAAAAAAAAAATTTTTTTAGGCATATTTTGTATGCAAATCTTTAAACGCGAATTTCTCCTAAACTAGAAGAGATAGACCCCCCAAAGTTGGCATCAAAAAAAAAATTTTTTTAGGCATATTTTGTATGCAAATCTTTAAACGCGAATATCTCCTAAACTAGAAGAGATAGACCCCCCAAAGTTGGCATCAAAAAAAATTTTTTTTAGACATATTTTGTATGCAAATCTTTAAACGCGAATATCTCCTAAACTAGAAGAGATAGACCCCCCAAAGTTGGCATCAAAAAAAAATTTTTTTAGGCATATTTTGTATGCAAATCTTTAAACGCGAATATCTCCTAAACTAGAAGAGATAGACCCCCCAAAGTTGACATTAAAAAAAAAATTTTTTTAGGCATATTTTGTATGCAAATCTTTAAACGCGAATATCTCCTAAACTAGAAGAGATAGACCCCCCAAAGTTGACATCAAAAAAAAAATTTTTTTAGGCATATTTTGTATGCAAATCTTTAAACGCGAATATCTCCTAAACTAGAAGAGATAGACCCCCCAAAGTTGACATCAAAAAAAATTTTTTTTAGACATATTTTGTATGCAAATCTTTAAACGCGAATATCTCCTAAACTAGAAGAGATAGACCCCCCAAAGTTGGCATCAAAAAAAAATTTTTTTAGGCATATTTTGTATGCAAATCTTTAAACGCGAATATCTCCTAAACTAGAAGAGATAGACCCCCCAAAGTTGGCATCAAAAAAAAATTTTTTTTAGGCATATTTTGTATGCAAATCTTTAAACGCGAATATCTCCTAAACTAGAAGAGATAGACCCCCCAAAGTTGACATAAAAAAAAAAATTTTTTAGGCATATTTTGTATGCAAATCTTTAAACGCGAATATCTCCTAAACTAGAAGAGATAGACCCCCCAAAGTTGGCATCAAAAAAAATTTTTTTTAGGCATATTTTGTATGCAAATCTTTAAACGCGAATATCTCCTAAACTAGAAGAGATAGACCCCCCAAAGTTGGCATCAAAAAAAATTTTTTTTAGACATATTTTGTATGCAAATCTTTAAACGCGAATATCTCCTAAACTAGAAGAGATAGACCCCCCAAAGTTGACATCAAAAAAAAATTTTTTTAGGCATATTTTGTATGCAAATCTTTAAACGCGAATATCTCCTAAACTAGAAGAGATAGACCCCCCAAAGTTGGCATCAAAAAAAAAATTTTTTTAGGCATATTTTGTATGCAAATCTTTAAACGCGAATTTCTCCTAAACTAGAAGAGATAGACCCCCCAAAGTTGGCATCAAAAAAAAATTTTTTTAGGCATATTTTGTATGCAAATCTTTAAACGCGAATATCTCCTAAACTAGAAGAGATAGACCCCCCAAAGTTGGCATCAAAAAAAAAAATTTTTAGGCAAATTTTGTATGCAAATCTTTAAACGCGAATATCTCCTAAACTAGAAGAGATAGACCCCCCAAAGTTGGCATCAAAAAAAATTTTTTTTAGACATATTTTGTATGCAAATCTTTAAACGCGAATATCTCCTAAACTAGAAGAGATAGACCCCCCAAAGTTGGCATCAAAAAAAAAATTTTTTTAGGCATATTTTGTATGCAAATCTTTAAACGCGAATTTCTCCTAAACTAGAAGAGATAGACCCCCCAAAGTTGGCATCAAAAAAAAAATTTTTTTAGGCATATTTTGTATGCAAATCTTTAAACGCGAATATCTCCTAAACTAGAAGAGATAGACCCCCCAAAGTTGGCATCAAAAAAAATTTTTTTTAGACATATTTTGTATGCAAATCTTTAAACGCGAATATCTCCTAAACTAGAAGAGATAGACCCCCCAAAGTTGGCATCAAAAAAAAATTTTTTTAGGCATATTTTGTATGCAAATCTTTAAACGCGAATATCTCCTAAACTAGAAGAGATAGACCCCCCAAAGTTGACATTAAAAAAAAAATTTTTTTAGGCATATTTTGTATGCAAATCTTTAAACGCGAATATCTCCTAAACTAGAAGAGATAGACCCCCCAAAGTTGACATCAAAAAAAAAATTTTTTTAGGCATATTTTGTATGCAAATCTTTAAACGCGAATATCTCCTAAACTAGAAGAGATAGACCCCCCAAAGTTGACATCAAAAAAAATTTTTTTTAGACATATTTTGTATGCAAATCTTTAAACGCGAATATCTCCTAAACTAGAAGAGATAGACCCCCCAAAGTTGGCATCAAAAAAAAATTTTTTTAGGCATATTTTGTATGCAAATCTTTAAACGCGAATATCTCCTAAACTAGAAGAGATAGACCCCCCAAAGTTGGCATCAAAAAAAAATTTTTTTTAGGCATATTTTGTATGCAAATCTTTAAACGCGAATATCTCCTAAACTAGAAGAGATAGACCCCCCAAAGTTGACATAAAAAAAAAAATTTTTTAGGCATATTTTGTATGCAAATCTTTAAACGCGAATATCTCCTAAACTAGAAGAGATAGACCCCCCAAAGTTGGCATCAAAAAAAATTTTTTTTAGGCATATTTTGTATGCAAATCTTTAAACGCGAATATCTCCTAAACTAGAAGAGATAGACCCCCCAAAGTTGGCATCAAAAAAAAAATTTTTTAGACATATTTTGTATGCAAATCTTTAAACGCGAATATCTCCTAAACTAGAAGAGATAGACCCCCCAAAGTTGACATCAAAAAAAAATTTTTTTAGGCATATTTTGTATGCAAATCTTTAAACGCGAATATCTCCTAAACTAGAAGAGATAGACCCCCCAAAGTTGGCATCAAAAAAAAATTTTTTTAGGCATATTTTGTATGCAAATCTTTAAACGCGAATTTCTCCTAAACTAGAAGAGATAGACCCCCCAAAGTTGGCATCAAAAAAAAAATTTTTTTAGGCATATTTTGTATGCAAATCTTTAAACGCGAATATCTCCTAAACTAGAAGAGATAGACCCCCCAAAGTTGGCATCAAAAAAAATTTTTTTTAGACATATTTTGTATGCAAATCTTTAAACGCGAATATCTCCTAAACTAGAAGAGATAGACCCCCCAAAGTTGGCATCAAAAAAAAATTTTTTTAGGCATATTTTGTATGCAAATCTTTAAACGCGAATATCTCCTAAACTAGAAGAGATAGACCCCCCAAAGTTGACATTAAAAAAAAAATTTTTTTAGGCATATTTTGTATGCAAATCTTTAAACGCGAATATCTCCTAAACTAGAAGAGATAGACCCCCCAAAGTTGACATCAAAAAAAAATTTTTTTAGGCATATTTTGTATGCAAATCTTTAAACGCGAATATCTCCTAAACTAGAAGAGATAGACCCCCCAAAGTTGGCATCAAAAAAAAAATTTTTTTAGGCATATTTTGTATGCAAATCTTTAAACGCGAATTTCTCCTAAACTAGAAGAGATAGACCCCCCAAAGTTGGCATCAAAAAAAAAATTTTTTTAGGCATATTTTGTATGCAAATCTTTAAACGCGAATTTCTCCTAAACTAGAAGAGATAGACCCCCCAAAGTTGGCATCAAAAAAAAAATTTTTTTAGGCATATTTTGTATGCAAATCTTTAAACGCGAATATCTCCTAAACTAGAAGAGATAGACCCCCCAAAGTTGGCATCAAAAAAAATTTTTTTTAGACATATTTTGTATGCAAATCTTTAAACGCGAATATCTCCTAAACTAGAAGAGATAGACCCCCCAAAGTTGACATCAAAAAAAAATTTTTTTAGGCATATTTTGTATGCAAATCTTTAAACGCGAATATCTCCTAAACTAGAAGAGATAGACCCCCCAAAGTTGGCATCAAAAAAAATTTTTTTAGGCATATTTTGTATGCAAATCTTTAAACGCGAATATCTCCTAAACTAGAAGAGATAGACCCCCCAAAGTTGGCATCAAAAAAAAAATTTTTTAGACATATTTTGTATGCAAATCTTTAAACGCGAATATCTCCTAAACTAGAAGAGATAGACCCCCCAAAGTTGACATCAAAAAAAAATTTTTTTAGGCATATTTTGTATGCAAATCTTTAAACGCGAATATCTCCTAAACTAGAAGAGATAGACCCCCCAAAGTTGGCATCAAAAAAAATTTTTTTTAGACATATTTTGTATGCAAATCTTTAAACGCGAATATCTCCTAAACTAGAAGAGATAGACCCCCCAAAGTTGACATCAAAAAAAATTTTTTTTTAGGCATATTTTGTATGCAAATCTTTAAACGCGAATATCTCCTAAACTAGAAGAGATAGACCCCCCAAAGTTGGCATCAAAAAAAATTTTTTAGGCATATTTTGTATGCAAATCTTTAAACGCGAATATCTCCTAAACTAGAAGAGATAGACCCCCCAAAGTTGGCATCAAAAAAAAATTTTTTAGACATATTTTGTATGCAAATCTTTAAACGCGAATATCTCCTAAACTAGAAGAGATAGACCCCCCAAAGTTGACATCAAAAAAAAATTTTTTTAGGCATATTTTGTATGCAAATCTTTAAACGCGAATTTCTCCTAAACTAGAAGAGATAGACCCCCCAAAGTTGGCATCAAAAAAAAATTTTTTAGACATATTTTGTATGCAAATCTTTAAACGCGAATATCTCCTAAACTAGAAGAGATAGACCCCCCAAAGTTGGCATCAAAAAAAAAATTTTTTTAGGCATATTTTGTATGCAAATCTTTAAACGCGAATTTCTCCTAAACTAGAAGAGATAGACCCCCCAAAGTTGTCATCAAAAAAAAAATTTTTTTAGGCATGTTTTGTATGCAAATCTTTAAACGCGAATATCTCCTAAACTAGAAGAGATAGACCCTCCAAAGTTGGCATCAAAAAAAAATTTTTTAGGCAAATTTTGTATGCAAATCTTTAAACGCGAATATCTCCTAAACTAGAAGAGATAGACCCCCCAAAGTTGGCATCAAAAAAAATTTTTTTTAGACATATTTTGTATGCAAATCTTTAAACGCGAATATCTCCTAAACTAGAAGAGATAGACCCCCCAAAGTTGGCATCAAAAAAAAAATTTTTTTAGGCATATTTTGTATGCAAATCTTTAAACGCGAATTTCTCCTAAACTAGAAGAGATAGACCCCCCAAAGTTGGCATCAAAAAAAAAAAATTTTTTAGGCATATTTTGTATGCAAATCTTTAAACGCGAATATCTCCTAAACTAGAAGAGATAGACCCCCCAAAGTTGGCATCAAAAAAAATTTTTTTTAGACATATTTTGTATGCAAATCTTTAAACGCGAATATCTCCTAAACTAGAAGAGATAGACCCCCCAAAGTTGGCATCAAAAAAAAATTTTTTTAGGCATATTTTGTATGCAAATCTTTAAACGCGAATATCTCCTAAACTAGAAGAGATAGACCCCCCAAAGTTGACAAAAAAAAAAAATTTTTTTAGGCATATTTTGTATGCAAATCTTTAAACGCGAATATCTCCTAAACTAGAAGAGATAGACCCCCCAAAGTTGACATCAAAAAAAAAAATGTTTTTAGGCATATTTTGTATGCAAATCTTTAAACGCGAATATCTCCTAAACTAGAAGAGATAGACCCCCCAAAGTTGGGATCAAAAAAAAATTTTTTTTAGACATATTTTGTATGCAAATCTTTAAACGCGAATATCTCCTAAACTAGAAGAGATAGACCCCCCAAAATTGGCATCAAAAAAAAATCTTTTAGGAATATTTTGTATGCAAATCTTTAAACGCGAATATCTCCTAAACTAGAAGAGATAGACCCTCCAAAGTCGGGATCAAAAAGAAATTCTTTTAGGCATATTTTGTATGCAAATCTTTAAACGCGAATATCTCGTAAACTAGAAGAGATAGACCCCCAAAAGTTGGCATCAAAAAAAAATTTAGGCATATTTTGTATGCAAATCTTTAAACGCAAATCCAGTGCATCATAGAACCGGTAATTTTGTAAAACTTTAATAAATCTAATATTTGAATAATTTTCTTTTGTAACAATTTAGCAAGTGATTTTTTTCAAATTAAATCATTATTTCCCCCTCTAACAGTCTTTTCTTTAATGTGCCAAAAAAGTAGTAAGCAATTTTTTCTAACAAGGGAAGTACTCGAGTCATCAAATTCAGAAAAATCTGAGGCTTTGCTCAACTACGCATAAAGGCATCAAATTAAACGTGGTATATTCAAAAAGTGCGAAATCGGGTTAATTTTTTTTTAAAAATTCCCCAAAGTTGAAAATGACACCTTACGCAGCACATAATAAAGAAAATTCGTATGGGACTGCATGCGGCGCTGGCTCAGCGGTAGCGCACAGGACGTTTAACGGGAGTGCCGCGGGTTCGATCCCTGGCTCCTTCTGCTTTTTTTCCTTTTAATATCTTTTTTTTTCAATTAAACATTCTATTCTTTATTAAGTAGTATTATTGCAGTGTAAATTGCTTATCTAGAGTGCTGAATTAAAATCCCCAACAAATTTTTAAAAGCGATGAAAGTGCATCCCATAATTTATCAAATAATCAATTTACTAGTAGAAAAATAAAAAAAAAACTGTATGTACTTACAATCAGCTATCTGAGGATCGTTGTAAATATTATTTAAAGTTTTTATTGAAATTTTATAAAAGATTAGAAAGGTCGAAGACCCAAACCAATTTTTTTGGAAAAATTCATTTGGAAACCTGTGCTCAAATAAATGTTTAAGGCACACTTGTAATCCATATGCTCTCGTTGTGGTACTTTCTGTTTTAATCATTACCGAAATCAACAATACACGAATTAGTTTTTTTTTAAACTAATTAGTGAATATGGATTTCAGTAAAGAAATGATTAAAACAGAGAATGCAATCACAATGTGCACATCGAATGAAAGATATACTTTCACAATCAGTTTGAGCACAGGTTTCCAAATGAATTTTTCCAAAAAAATTGGTTTGGGTCTTCGACCTTTCTAATCTTTTATAAAATTTCAATAAAAACTTTAAATAATATTTACAACGATCCTCAGATAGCTGATTGTAAGTACATACAGTTTTTTTTTTTATTTTTCTACTAGTAAATTGATTATTTGATAAATTATGGGATGCACTTTCATCGCTTTTAAAAATTTGTTGGGGATTTTAATTCAGCACTCTAGATAAGCAATTTACACTGCAATAATACTACTTAATAAAGAATAGAATGTTTAATTGAAAAAAAAGATATTAAAAGGAAAAAAAAAGCAGAAGGAGCCAGGGATCGAACCCGCGGCACTCCCGTTAAACGTCCTGTGCGCTACCGCTGAGCCAGCGCCGCATGCAGTCCCATACGAATTTTCTTTATTATGTGCTGCGTAAGGTGTCATTTTCAACTTTGGGGAATTTTTAAAAAAAAATTAACCCGATTTCGCACTTTTTGAATATACCACGTTTAATTTGATGCCTTTATGCGTAGTTGAGCAAAGCCTCAGATTTTTCTGAATTTGATGACTCGAGTACTTCCAAGATGTTTATGATCCGGTAAAATAAAAAAGAACCATTCTATTCTTCATTATCTTTTTTTGTTTAGAGTTTTGAATGGACAATATTGAGAAAATTGGAAACTTTTCGCTTCTAAAATTCACACTTTTATTATTATTTTTAAATGAAACGTAGGTACAAAGTAGAACGACAAACTTTTCAATAAAAGATATTTACTTTAATCTCAATTTTTTAAATCACTATTTTACTTGAAATTGGAAAAAATTATTTTTGTGCAAAAAAAATTTTGTTGCTTTTTCTCTGACTTTCCAACCTCACAAAACCGTCAGAAGTTATTAAGACACTTTAAAAATGTTTTGTTACATTAGTAAGAGAACTTTGTCGAAAGGATGTTTTTCCAATTAAATTTTAAGAAAAGGTTTTTTTTTCGAATTTTGAATTTTTTGATTGTTTAATTCTTTATTTTTTAATTTTTTAATTATTTTAATTATTTTTAATTATCATTCTTTTATTTAACAATCTAGTATATTTGTTGTAATATTAAAAAGGCAGTTAATACATAAAATTCATTAAGCACTAAAAACCAAAGGCGATATTAACAAAGCCTTAAAAGTTTAATAATAATAACAAAAATGCAGTAAAATTTAATTAGACTTTTCATTTTATTAATATTTTAATTAGGATGAGGTATTCATGTTAAATTAAATAATAAAATTCGTACATTTTCAAAAGGCAATTTCTAGATGATTTCTAGAATTTCTTTATTAGATTAAGTAAGCCGTTATATTTTTATTAAATAAAGTTTATTTTTCTTTAATTTCTTCAGTTATTGATAAAAAAAATAAGTTCTATGGCTAAATGAAAGACAAAACTAAATCCAGTAACGCAGTTTTTTTTTAAATTCAACGTTGTGTTTAAATATATTACAAAATTGTTAACTGAATACAATAATCTAATTTAAATTTTTAATATGTTAAATATTTTTTATAACATCCACTAACTTTCTAAAATCTGGACGTAGTGCGTTTTACTAAACATAATTGACACAGTAAAGTAACTCAATTTTCAGAATCAGAAAATTGAATAATGGCCTCAATTCTAAGACCAAGATCAAGATCAAGATCAAGAAAATTTCAAGATTTTGGTATTCTGAAATCAAAAAATCAAGATCAAGATGTCAAATCTGTCAAATGTCTTGGAATCTTGAAATCTAAGACACAAACCATGTGGATATCAAGATTTGCAATTCTGGAACCAATATTTCAAGATTTCAAGACGTCAAATTTCTTATTTTCTTGAAATAATTCCAAGAACCTCTCGGAGGTGCTTGAAATTTTCAAGATAGTAACAATTTGAAGAATTTCATATGGAAATGACTATTGATGAGGAGTATTTCTATAAGAGATGGTACAAAAAGAAAATTACTTTGAAAAATGCTGTATTTCACCTTGTAATTTAATCGAAATGGTACGTATTTCTAGATGTACATATCGAAGTATACCACCCTGAGGATATTTGCAAAATAATCACATCTTGCATAAGCATTTCTTGGTTTATCAGAGGTCACAAGTTTGGTTTGCACTTTCTGTACTCCTGTTTATGTACTCTCATTTATACTGCAATACGTCCTATTATTAATTTTGCTAATTTATATGACGAAATTTCAACAAATTCAACAGAGAAATGAAGATATTTGTCAGAAGTGACGTTCCGTTAAGTGTGGAAAATCTTGAAATCTTGGTTCTTAGCTAAGACATTTTAAGTTCCATAATTACTTCGCGTCAGAATACGAAATCTTGATTTTGGAAATATTTGACAGCTTGAAATTTTGATCTTGATTTTGGTCTCAGAATTGAGACCAATAATTTCTAAATCAATTTCAAAAATTTCCCTTTTTTTACTTGCAGTTCCTTTTATTTTTTTTATTATAATAAATTACTCCGTATAGTATCTCCTGAGATAATTCCAAGTATTGTCTTAAAATAAAACAGAAAAGATTTTTTTGCTTAAATTTGATTTATTGAGATACAATTTCTAAATCAACTTAGCGTAAAGTTTTACATAAAAATAATAATAAAAAATTAACTTTAAATACAATTTTAGTTCATTTTATTTTTCAAAATTTTTGAAATATAAATTTAATGGAAATAGTCGAAAGTCAAGTAATATATTTCATGTTATTTCAAAGTCGAGCATTTTGCGAATTCTCTTTCAGCTTGATTTCTTTTCAAATAAATTTTTTGTATTGATTTGATTTTTTATTTTCTTTTTCAGACCTTCTCATCGATATCAGCGATATCCTTCAGATTTGTTGCTATGAACTCGGCAGGACATACCTCCGATTATCCCAGACTCTCTGCATCAATATTCCATCAGTTGGTAAGTGAAAGGCATTTTTTATTGTTTCTAATTAAACTAAATATTTATTTACTTATAATTCTCACTTGAACATTGGAATTCAGTCTCAAAACTTAAACATAAAAATACTTTATTAAATTATTATTTTAATAATTAAGAAATTGAATAAGATCTAAAATGCTTTTCCGGGGGAGGAATAATTTAGTCCACTTCCTCAACTGTTGGTCCAGAACGGTTCTGGAATCCCCCTGCCTGTTGTCCACAAGATCCAGCTCCTCCGGAATGGAGTTTAGTCATGATAGGGCTGCAGATACTTGTGAGTTCTTTCATTTTATGCTCGAATTCTTCCTTGTCGGCCAGGGTATTTGAGTCCAACCATTTGAGGGCATCATCGCAGGCCTTCTGGACGGTTTCTTTGTCCTGGCCACTGAGTTTGTCTCCAGCTGTGTCTAGGGTTTGTTTGAGGCTGAAGATGTAGCCTTCAAGTTGATTCCGGGATGCAATTTTTTCTCTCTGCTTCTCATCTTCTTCCCGGAAGCGTTCAGCTTCAGCTAGCATTCGATCAATGTCAGCTTGGGAGAGTCTTCCTTTGTCATTCTTGATGGTGATATTCTTGGCCTTGCCCGTTCCCATTTCCTTTGCTGAGACATTGAGGATTCCATTGGCGTCTAGGTCGAAGGTTACTTCGATTTGTGGGACTCCACGGGGAGCTGGAGGGATTCCGGAAAGATCAAATTGTCCCAGGCGATTGTTGTCTCGGGTCATGGCGCGTTCACCCTCAAAGACCTGGATGGAGACTCCGGGTTGATTGTCTGCATAGGTTGAGAAAGTTTGGGTTTGTTTGCAGGGAATCCGGGAGTTTCTCTCGATGATTTTGGTCATGACTCCTCCAGCTGTCTCGATTCCGAGGGACAGGGGAGCAACGTCGACCAGGAGGACGTCCTGGATTTTGGAATCTTTGCTCCCAGTGAGGATTGCTGCCTGAATGGCGGCTCCGTAGGCGACAGCTTCGTCTGGATTGATTGAGAGATTTAGGGATTTTCCGTTGAAGTAATTCTGGAGGAGATTCTGAACTTTGGGGATTCGTGTTGAGCCTCCAACCATGACAATGTCATGAATCTGTCCTTTGTCCATCTTAGCGTCCCTCAGGGCTTTTTCCACGGGTTCCAGGGTGGCTCTGAAGAGATCAGAGCAGAGTTCCTCAAAGCGTGCCCGGGAGATTTTGGTGTAGAAATCAATGCCGTCCAGAAGGGCATCAATCTCAATGGTGGCTTCGGTGCTGGAGGAAAGGGTCCTCTTGGCTCGCTCACATGCTGTTCGGAGGCGTCTCAGGGATCTGGGATTTGTGGTGAGGTCCTTTTTGAACTTCCTGCGGAATTCCTCGATAAAATGATTGACCATGCGATTATCAAAGTCCTCTCCGCCGAGATGGGTATCGCCAGCTGTTGCTTTCACCTCAAACAGGGATCCCTCATCGATGGTCAGGATGGAAACGTCGAAAGTTCCTCCGCCCAGATCGAAAATCAGCACATTCTTCTCTCCTTTGAGATTCTTGTCCAGGCCATAGGCCAGGGCTGCTGCAGTGGGTTCATTGATGATCCTCAAGACATTGAGGCCAGCAATGACTCCAGCATCCTTGGTTGCCTGCCTCTGGGAATCATTGAAGTAGGCTGGAACTGTGATGACTGCATCCGTCACTGTCTGACCAAGATAAGCCTCAGCTGTCTCCTTCATCTTAATCAGAACCATAGAACTTATTTCTTCAGGGGTAAATCTCTTCGGTTCTCCTTTGAATTCCACAGACAATCGAGGCTTTCCAGCTTCACTGATCACCTTAAATGGCCAGTGTTTAATGTCTTCCTGGATCTTCTGATCGACAAATTTCCTCCCAATAAGCCTCTTGGCGTCAAAAATTGTATTCTTAGGATTCATTGCCACTTGATTCTTAGCAGCATCTCCAATCAATCGCTCAGTATCCGTGAAAGCCACGTAGGATGGAGTTGTGCGATTTCCCTGGTCATTGGCAATGATTTCCACTTTCCCGTGCTCAAAGACACCCACGCAGGAGTACGTGGTACCCAAGTCAATTCCAATAGCTACCATTTTTTATCACTTTTATATTCACTCTATTCACTTCACTTAATATATTCTTAATTCTTCACTGAAATTCTCTTTCGAGAGCTTCTCAAGTTGATTGCTTGATTTCTTCGTTTGAACTGTTGCTATTGGCGCCGTTCGCAGCGCATTTATACGGTTTGGCTGAGCGAGGGAACATTTGAGGCGTTTCGAGAATGTTCCATGTGCATTTGTATGGGAAGGTTACCATGGAAACCGCTCGAATGCTCGAGAAGTTTCTTTTGTTTTCTCGACCGTTCTATTGCGTAATTTGTTTATATTTTTTTCGCATTGATTGTTGGTTTATTTTTAGAGGCTTATCTCCAAAATTGATCCAATTCTGCGGATGTTTTGATTTAGATCTTTAATCTCACAGCTATTTTCAATGAGTTTATGTGTTTATAAAATTAATTTTAATTCTCAAGAGGAATAGGAAAATTCTAATTTTAGAATTTATTTACCTTAAATTGATTTTTCACTTCATAAACTTACGGAAAAACACCAAAAAAAGAATATATGGAATGGATACCATTATTCTTGATAGAAATTAAAATGTACAATGTTTTTTAAATGTATCATTAAGAGAAATATTTTTTAAAGCTTCTTATTTTTTTTAATTAAGAAACATTTTAAAAAAATTATAAACTTTTAGGTTTCTTCTAAAATTCTACGCCAAGATTAAGATTCTTATTTCCCCATGAACTCCAGAAAATTCTTTAACCCTTTAAAGACGATTGGAACACCGGTGTCCCATAAAGAAAATAATTTTTCCTGACTACCTAAACTTATTTTTTTCTTATGTTTGTACATAATTGTAAAGTAGAAGGTTGAAGGAATCTAGAATATTTTTTTGCAAGTCTCTAGCTATTTGCTATGTATAGTAAATATTTAAGTTCAAAAATGGCGAATTTTTAAATTCTCAAATTCATAATTGATTTTATTTATTTTTTATAGAGTGGAATCACCACTTCTCGCCAGTGCCCCACTTTTCGCCACTTAATTTGAAATCGCTATTTTTCGCGATTTATGAAATAAATGCGCGACAAAGCTACTTGTATTTTTACTGCTGCTACGTATAGAGTTGAAAAATAGTAATTATTCGTTTTGAATTTACGATTTTGAGCATATTTTAGAGCAATATTTTAAGCAAGTGCATCGAATCCAATATTTCTTATCCAATATACTAAGTGTCATCAAATTTTCATTAAGCAAAATATATCTTTTTGGATAAATAATTTGTCTATTGAATATTTAATTACACTTGTGGTATAGATAAAATTAGTATTTTGTTAATTAATATTTCATTTTATATTATTTTTATATAAAATGAGGCATGGCGAAAAGTGGTAATATTTTGGAATGATTTTACCACCTGTCGCCATCTCTTTTCAATAGGCGACGCTAACTTCACTTCGTAGATTCTCAGTTGTCAAATCTGGATTGTTTACTTTATGCAATAGTCCAATAGTTTGATTTCTCAAATAAAAGCGAAGAAAAATCATTTAGAATGAGTAATAATAGGGTGATCATAAGGAAAGAGAAATACTGAACGTAATCTTTGCATAATATTGCCCAAAATAATTGAGTTTGAACCTTTCCAAGTGGGTGGCGAGGAGTGGTTACAGAACTGGCGAAAAGTGGTAAAAAGTGGCGACGAAGTGGTTATTTTTGTATTGTTAATAAAAATCAGTTTTTTGAATAGTCCAAGGTTAAATTGGAGGATTATTGTTTTTATGAATCTGTAGCTAATACATTTAAGTAACCTTGTGTCAAATTTGAGTTATCTTGTAATAAGGGTTCAAAAGTTATAGTGAAATTAATTCCCGTTTTTCCTAAATATGGCGATAAGTGGTTACTCCACCCTACTTCTATTTTTTTTTTTTAAGTAAAACCCTTTTGGCAATAAAAACTACAACACTCATACGTAATATTAATCATTAAAGCGAAAATTATTATTCATTGGTATTGTCAGAAAAATTACTTAAATTTTTGGACTATTCTTGTCCCTATCGTTCATAGAAGCACAAAATACACCGAATCAGACTCTGTTGGACTTTCCACGGTTAGATGTAAGACTTATCATTGATTATGTTTCTCAGTTTATTTTTATTGTTGATTTTCAGTCCGTAAAAAGTGTCTCATCGTTAAAGGGTTAAACTGCAATTCTGTATTAAAAAAAAACATAAATTGACCTTTGAAAATCTTGCTTACTAAAATTGATATTTAAAAGAAGTTATATTCAGATAACCCTATGATTTTTTTTTAGTAATGATAAGAAAACAATGAATAATGTTCTTATATGGTAAGGTGGGGTAACTGGATCGTTTTCCGAAGAGTGCTACTTAAACGCTTGTTTTTGGACTGATGAAATTCTTTTTTACTTCTTCTAAATCCATAGAATTATTCACTGTTTCATTCAGAAACATAATTTTAAAAAAAATATTAAAGAAAATTTATAAAATAATGATAATACTGAAATAAGTCAGCATGCACTAAGTGGGTCACCTTTTCGCTAATTCACTTTTAATTAAACCTTTGGATTTAAAATACTTTTTTTTTTTAAATAAAATTTGTATTTATTCACTTTGGTAAACATTTGAAAGAAATTCAAAATTAAAGTAAATTTACTGAATTTTTCTACGTCCCGTTGTTATGTTTTTTTTTTCTTGAAGTATGAAAAGTGAGAATTTTTGTTTTTGAACAAGAATTAATGTTTTATTTAATAATATGCAAAAACTTCTTTTTTTTTTGTTTTATAAGATGTATATAAGCTAAAGAAAATTTGTAATTTCAAAAATTATTCTTATTATTATTATTATAAATTGTTTAATTTCAATATTTTTAAAAATTCCAATATTTTATTTTTTATGGCGCTGGCACACCTTTTCAATTTAATGAAATTCAATCGATTTAAATTTTACCTCTTACTCTTTCAAACTGAAATCAGATATAGCTGTCTCTTTTCTTTCAAATGGAAATTAAAATTTCAATTTCAATTTTGAATTTCATTTGGCAGAAAGAGACAACTATATCTGATTTCAGTTTAAAAGAGTGAGAGGTAAAATTTCAATCGATTGAATTTTACTCAATTGAAAAGGTGTGCGAGTGCCATTAATAAATAAATTCATTTTATTGATCGCTAAATATTTGTATAAAATAAGTGTCAGAGACAAGAGGATTTTTCTAGTATACTATGACCTCTCTACAATAATGTTTCTATTTATTTTGTTAAAAATTTAATTTTTTTAACAAATGTGTGTCTGCCGCCGTCTTAGAGTTTTTCACTAGCTTTTGGAGAAAAACTTTGAACGAATCTTAATCTTTTTTGTAATTTTCGAAAAAATAGTTTTTACAAAATTGACATTGCAAATTTTAAATTTTTTTTAACAGAAATCTAGCCTTAAAAACAAATTCTTGAAAATGCCTGTATTTTTGAAAAAAAAATATCTTCCTTTATTTTATAATTTTAAGCTTAATAGCACAATATTTTCATAGTGATATTAAATTATTTCAAGGGCAAAGGAAAATTTGCTAGAAAACATTCTTCTTTTATTCTTCTCACTTCTGAAGAACTATTTAAATTTTATATCCTTTCTATTTCTGTTTTTTTTTTACCAAAAAAAAATCTTTTTTAATTTGATAAATCTAATGCGCAATATTTCTGTGTCAAACAAGAAGATTGTTCCAGAACAAATCTCTCCATCCTTTAAATTTATTCGCGGAACATTCTGGAGTATTTCTGTAATTTCCAGAAAGCATTTAAGAATCAGAAACGAAATTACTCTGAGGGTTGGAAAATTTCTCTAAACATTTCTTTATTAATCAAATTCTTCCTTTTTATTTAATAAATTTAAAGTTGAAATGCAACTTTTTCTCTAAAATAAAATAGTATAAAAGGATATTAGATTTTTTTCTAGAACAAATATTCCATATTTCCGATTCTGGAGTATCTTTAGTAATTTCTAGATGTCTTTTCTAAAATATTGCACAAAAATCGCATTAGGATTAATTCCTATCTTTAAATTTTACATTGATGCACAAAATTTCTGAAAGGTTAATATTGTATCAAGAGAGTTTTTCCAGAACAAACTGCGGTCGTCTATCCTCTTTAAAAAAAATCAACAGAAATTTCTGGAGCACCATTTAAACTCCAGAAACTTCTTTGTACAACTTTAATGGAAATTTACAGAATATTCTACGGTTTACTTTCTTCTTTTGTAAAGTTCGACAATTGATTATTCTATTTAAGAAATTATTGTTATTAATTTATTAATAATAAATTTACTGCGCAATATTTCTGTTTAGATGAATTTGTTTCAAGAATACGGGGATTTTTCTTGAACCAATAATTCTTTCGTCCTTTTAAATAATCGAAGGAACTTTCTAGAGCATTTATAACTTCCATACCGTATTTTCTCTATTCGTTTTTTTTTTCTCTTTAATTTTAACTTAATATTAATCTCGTCTATATTTCTATAAGGTAAAATTTAAGGTCATGGCATTTTCTAGAACAAGTATTTCATCTTCCATTCTTTAGAAATTTCTGCAGCATCTTTAGCAACTTCCAGAAATTTGTGCTATTACATAAAAATCGGTTTTATTTGCTTTTTAAATTATTCCTGAATTCTAAATAAATTATTCCTTAATTTTGCATCAAAGAGCAATTATTTCTGATCAAGAGGAAATTGTGTCAAGGACAAGAGATACTTCCAGAATAAACTACTCTTCTATTCTCTTTAAAATAATCGACAGAAATTTCTGGAGCATCTCTCTGAAGCTTCCAGAAATTTTTCATTACTCAGCTAAATCCCAAAAATTGCTTTTATTGCATTTATCAATCGACCCTGAACTCTACAAAATAGCATTAACAATTCTTTAGGGAGGAGGCAGAATTATTTAGCTTTGCTATTATTGTCTTCTTGGACATTCTACCGTATCAAAATGCATTTTCGTGTGTGTTGATTTGTGAGAGAATTTGCGAGAATTTTCGAGACTCATCGGGAAGGTTCTGGCATTTGCCCAGGCAGTTTAAATACGTCGCTCGTGAGAGAGTCAGGTATCAGTTGAATACTAGCAGAGCTAGAGTGAAGATTGAAGAAGTGATAAAAGAAAAAGCGAAAGTGAATCAGTGCAAAATGTCTCTATTGCCAATTCTGTGGAATCTTGCTGAGGATTTTGACCAGATGGATCCGTGCTTTGGGGTCAGTTTCAATCCGTACGAATTGAGGCTTGCTCATCGTTTGCCCCATTTGATGAGGATGCCTTCTGGGTACCACAGGCAGTGGAAATTGGATGAGCGGGAGAGGGAGAAGGTGGCCAGTGGTCAGAAGACCGTTTCGACGGGAAAGGATGGCTTCCAGGTTTGCCTGGATGTTCAGCAATTTGCCCCCAATGAGATCTCCGTGAAGACTGTGGAAAATTCAATTGTGATTGAGGGCAAGCACGAGGAGAGGGAGGATCAGCATGGATTTATTTCTCGCCAATTTGTCCGGCGATATGTCCTGCCCAAGGAGTATGATATTGAACAGGCTGTTTCCACGCTTTCTTCCGATGGAGTACTTACCATTCGAGCACCTCCGGTTGCCAAAGCCCTGGAACAAAAGGAACGCATCATCCAAATTCAACAAACCGGTCCTGCTCACCTTTCCGTCAAGGACGATACGAACAAGGAAGCCAAGAAAGCCGAATAAGAAGAATTACCCAAAAACGTTTTTTTTCATTCCCCGATAAACTTCATTCAGTCTCTTTTATGAATTTAGCTTAATCGGTTTAGAAATTAAGATCCTTTCCTGATGAAAAATGAATTACCAAAAAAACTACCAATCATGTATTCTTAAGAAGTAAAAATAAAAAGTCTGCTAAGTATAAAGAAAATTTCTATAATCTTTTTATTTTTCTACCTTCAAATCTCTACAATAAATTGCGAAGCAACATAAATATTTTCTCGTGTTTTCTCTCATTTTCAAAAATGCAATAAAACAGTTAAATCAATAAGGAAAAAAATGGCATTGAAATATCCTGAAGACAAGTTATGAGATTACCTTTTTTTCAAAATTAAAAAAAATCAGTACAATATTTTTTTTTTGACACAAGTTTTAAAAACTTTCTGAAGAAGGACTAATTTCTTCTGTTTTCAATTCTAGATTTCTAAGAAATTCTCAATTGTTTTTTTTATTATTAAACTTGTCTTTTTGATTTTCATCTACAAAATAGTGTTTTTTTTTCTTTCTTATTAATTTCTAATTAAGTATTTCAACTACATACTAAGAAAGATACAACATATAACTTAAGAACCATTTTTAAGGACTTTTCTTACGTAGTTTTTGTTTTTTCTTTAATTTCTTTTTAAGTATGATTAGAGATTTTTATATTTTGAAAATGGTATTTTTATGGATAATTTAATTTATTTCTTGCTTTTGTATCATCACAAGAATTGGGTTTTTTTTGTTATTATCATGGTAATTTTCAATTTTATTTTGTAGTGCAATTCTCAGGAGATTTTTAGAGATTTTCAGTTGATATTAAAAATTTGAAAATTAAGAAAAACAAGTTAGGCCGTTGTATTTTATTATCGTGGAAATTAGGCTGCAATTCTGCCGAATTTTTATTAATAAAGTCCAGAACAAAGGACCTTTTTTATAAAAAAGTGTTTTCTTTAGATTCCTTTTTTTAAAGTTCAACTTTTATATGGAATTTTGACAATTCTCTTATTTTATGTGAGGTTATGGTAAACATAACCTCTAAAAAACTATTTAAACTTCGATATTCTACGCACATAAGCTATTATCTTTTATTTATTTATGTATTATTTCACTTTCAGACAGTAATAAACCAATTTCAGGAGATTTTCAACTGTTCAAGCCGTTTAAGCTTTTATAATAAATTTTATAATTTTTAATTTAAAAAACACAAACTGAAAAAAATTGTGATATTGCTTTTTTCGGGAAATTTTGAGGCTTTTCTCTGTTCAAAACATCATGAATATCTTTTTTAAGGTTATGTTTAGTATAACCTAATTTCAACTATTTTTTTTAGTGACAACGAACTGAAATACTTTCATGTAAATTGCCTACTATTGGGAGCTAATTGAAAAAAAACATCATTTTTGAAATCGAAAACAATTTTCATATATTTGGGCATTTCTGAAATACTGTCCAAAAATATCTCATGTAGAATATTTATCTGTGAGTATGCACTTTCTTTTTGTGTCATATGATTGAATTCACGAGCTTGTTTTCAGTTCCGAAAATGTCTTTCAAAGCGAAACTCCCTGTAGATCAATTATCTCAAAAAAATATTTTAAAACGGCGATTTTAGGTTTGGGCTTCAATTGAACATAACCTCAATAAATGACGAGGTATTATATTTCTATTTTTCATTTTATTTTTATTTTTATTTCTAATTGTGTTGTTTAAAAAACAAATAGATTTGATTATAAGAATCAGATATAAAAATGCTTTTTTTTTGTTACTTTGCCGATTTTAAGCAATATTTCACCAAAAAAAAATCCTTAAAATTTTACCCTTGAAAAAATTATCAAATTCTGCATTTTTTAGGTTAGAGTTTTGACTTTTGCAAGAATAAAATTTGAAATGTATTTCAAAATGAAAAAATGTGTAAAATACTCGAAAAGAACATAAGAAACTGATTTATTTGTCTCGCAAGAGGCAAGATTAAACATTGAAATTGTATTTGAATGCGTCAAATTTTAATGATATTTTCTTGCCAAATGCAGCGTGTTAATTATACGCTGAATTCTCCGATATTCGCCTGATTAGACCAAAAATGACAGACAAAATCCTATGCGAAATGTAGGATTTTTTGAGTTTCTCATGACTTGATGATTTTTTTTGATATTTTGACGTTTCACAGCTGTCATCCCGTCACCCGAATATCGAAAAGCTCTGTGTAAGTTGAACGCTCATGCTCATTATTTCAAAACTTCTTGCCAAGTACTTGATAATATTGCAAACCATAAGGAATTTACACTGAATTCAGCTATTCGATATCCGGATGACAGCTGTCAAATGCTTGAGAAAACAAAAAAACCATTACGTGAGGATTCTTTTATCTGTCATTTTCACCCCTGGATAACGGAGAGTTTAGTATCTTCAAGAATGTTTCCTTAAGTGATTTGACAGCTGGAGCTTTATGGAAAGAAAAGCTTTGTGTCCTGACTAGTAACCATAATTTCAAAGGATTTCCGCACGTAACCAAACGTTGCTTCCGATTAAAAATGTTGATTTATTCGAAAATTTAATGATTAAACTGAATTACTGACAACTGATATGACTTGATAATAATTTTGTCTTTTTAGTCATAAAATGTGGAAAATTTTGAATTTTTGGTTTCTTGTCAAGATACTCAATTCTCCGTTACCCGGATGATTAGCGATGAATATGATAGACGAAAAGCCATGTGAAGAAGTGGATTTGTTTTGATTTTATCAATCATTTGACAGCTGTCATCCGGATATCAGACAGCTGAGTGTAATTTCCTTAATTATTGAATTGATATAGTTGTAAAAGAGTTACAAATCTTGATATACCTATAGTTTGTGTTTTGGAATATCGTTTTTTTTACTGAAATAGCCGATTCATTGATGTCTTGATCTTGATTTTTTCACTTCAGCATCCCAAAAAATCTCGAAATTATCTAGATTTCAAAAAAGAGGTCATTGTTTTTATAAGTTTATATGCTCTTAATTCCAATTTTTATAGCTAGAAAATTTTGAATGCAGAATTGCAGCTTTATTTTTTCCAATTCCTCCTTGAAAACAACAATTTTATGCCCAATGCACAATGACTTGTTTTGTAAATATGTTTTCAAAACTACCAAAGGGGAAGAGAGGTACCTTTGAATTGGGGTAGGTTTACAACAGGGCTTTTTTCCTCCTAATTTTAGATGGAAGTGTACTTTTTTATGATATATTTCAGCTCGAAATACCAATTGTGAAGCCAAATTGAGGCCTCTACTCTATATATGGGAGCAATTTTCTGTCAAAAAATGTATTCTTGACGGAATTTTGACGTTTCCACCTACAGCGCTGCTGTCAATTTCCTTCAAAAAAGTATTTTTTTTTTATGAAAATACTTTGTGCATTACGTTATGATAAACCTACTTTTAAAAATATAAGAAAAAACTCAATTTTAAAGGTACTCCAATTCATAGGTGCTCCACTTTCTACGCTAGAATGAGCGAGGTGACTCGATATGCATTTCATTTACTCCCAATGAAATGTCAAAAACATGTTTACAAAATAAAAGTTATTGTACGCCGTGCATTATGAGCAACACACAATTACTTTCGTTTTGTAAACATGTTTTTGACATTTGACAGTGAGTGAAAGAAAAAGTAGATCTTGTCATCTCGCTCCCTCTTATGGGAAATTTTGAAAACTAAAGCAGTACACAATTATTTTTGTTCTATAAAACACGTTTTTGACACTTCATTGAGAATGAGTGAGAGTTCTAGTGGTTCTAGTTGTCTCGCTCGCTCTCATTCGGTGTTTCGAAAACGTGCTTTTTATTGTGCGTGCACCATTACTTTGAGTAGAATTTAGTCTTGATGCCAACACAAATTTGACCAAAAAATAAATTATCAGAATGCAAAAAAAACTCTGAATAATCTCCCAAATTTCCATTGAATATTTTGTGGTTTTGTGCTTCAGATATATAAATCTTTTTTATTGATTTGTAATATTTTTTGTGTATTTTTTTTCAAGCAACTCTTCTCACCTTCTCCCCAATCTTTCTTCCCTCATTTTTTTTAAGATCACATAGATTCGAGAAACCTTTGTAAAAATTGTGTCTGCATCATTCTTTTCTTTTTTGTGTGATTGTGTCATTTATTTCTAATGAGAAATTCACATGTCTTCCTCTCTAATCTTCTCCATTGTTATTGCCAATGATTGTCGATGGAGTGTTGTTGTTGCTGAGACTTGTTGTGCTGACAGCAGCAGCACCAATTTGGCCCTGACTATTCATTGGTCCGTAGAAGATGAGTTCTGGGATCTGACCACCCTGAACTCCTGTTCCATTTGTACTCTCACTGGAGCACTGAAATTGGAATGTGACATTGCCCATGCACACCTCAGTCATGCCTTCTTGCCCGAAGAAGCTCAATTCGCTGCCGTCGAGGATCACGGAGGCTGTGTAGTAGGAATCGGGTTCGATCTGAATGGGGTTCTCGAAGAAAACGTGAAAGGTGTTGCTGGAACCGTCTGAGAAGAATTTTGTGCTATTTTCAGCCAAAATCCGTCCCAAACGTTTCAATTCAATTTTCACATTGTAATCCGCTGCCCCGGTTGATGATCCGTACAGACCAAAGCCAATGATGAAGATTCTCTTGTCCACGGAAAATTGGATAGAGTCACAGCGTCCTCGGTAGCGCCATTGATTGCTTCGGTAAGCACATGATTGGAATCTATGGCAAACCTGAGTCTTAAGTCCTGTCCTCGGTTTGCTAGAGAAACTGAGATTTGGCTTATTTTTGGCCGTAAAATGCAAGAAAATGTCAATTGTCTCTTGCGGTGTTAAAATTCCCAATTGAGCTACTCCATTGGCAAATTCCTCAAGGGTCATAGTTGGAATGCGTATCATTGTTAGGGCCTGTCCTAAGACATTTCGCCTATTCTGTGGCGTTGGATCAATGTCCATCTTACAACATGCCGATTGAGCCCAATTTAGAGCTGCTTCAAATAAATTAATCTCCTTGCAATTGAGTGTCTCTCGACTTAAGATTGATTCAAATGTCTTAAGATCGATATCCACAAATCCTTCAGATTTTATTGCCATCTCCGCCTGAAGAGCGAAAAATTGTTTTGGTTTTTAGAGACAGAAAGAGAGAGCAAAATCCAGACAAAAAACTATAAAGTGCTTTGTGGAAGAGATGAGAAAATAAACAAGGAAAAAGAAATGAAAACAAGTAAAACTGCAATACTGTGATTTTATATTAAATTTCTTTTTATACAACACACCAGATTTTTTTTCCATTACACAAAAGTCAACAGAAACATTTATCTTACATCTCCACATTAAAACAGATATTTATGTTTTTTTTTCTTTCTTGAAACATTTACACGCACACATTGTAATGGGCAACGCACAATTTATTTTGTTTTGTAAACATTTCTTTCGAATAAAAACGAATGGGAGTGAGTGAGACAGCTAGAGATGTGCTGCTCTCTGCATATCATATTAATTAAATTAAGTTGCAATTTTTCAGATTAATAGAAAAGATAAAAGACAATCTGAATAGTAACTTTTGATTAGGAAAATTTAAGCAGCCGGTGGCGCAGTAAGTTAACAGAAGAGCCATGATCGAAATATCCCGGGTTCGATTCTAGGCCTGACCTGTTTTTTTTTTCTTTTTTATTTATTCTCTTTTATCATGGAAGTCGTTATTTTCTTTCAGAGGTACGAAAAAATCAAAATCCGAATAAATTTTGGTTTTGTAACATTTGAAGATTCGCTCAAAATCTTTCTAAATCCGTATCATTTATTTATTGTTTTAATAATTCCTTTACAAATATCTTTTCTCGCTATTAAATAATAATAATAATAATAATGCTGGCACAACATTCCATGAAGGAATAAGGCCTTCCCGCAAGGGGATTTCTAGACATGCATTATTATTTTTTCTTGTACGGGATGAGGTTGTCAGTCCCATGTCCGTGGAATCAAAAGGGATTCGAAACCGGGGCACTTCCATCATATAGCGAGTGCTCTACCACTTGACCCATTGAGTGCCCTTTCTCGCTATTTAGTTAGTAAAAAAATAAATAAATCATGAATAGTCGTTTTTTTTTTCAAAGAAGTATTTAATACAGGGCAAAGCGTGGGTCCGTGGTGTAATTCGTAAGAGCGTTCGACTCTTGGGCGCTATGACCGCTATGACCCCTAACTCGATTGTCACAATTGTGAGTTCAACTCCCGCCCAGTGCAATTGATTGAAGCATCTGAAGAGCCATATTTCTCATAAAGATTGTAAACCGAATCAAAATTTGTATACTGAATGCTGTATAAAATAAAATAACAAATATTTAAAAAAAAATAAAAATAACAACGGCATTCAGTTAGATTCGAACTCAGTACACATAGAACAGATCTCCTCCGCTTTATCAATTGCGCCACTGCAGATCATGCCGGTTAGTGTAATTTTTCATAGTCTATTGTCATTTTAATTATTTTATGTTTTTTTTTTCTTTATCCGAAAAAAGTTTTTACTGAGCATGTCACGACATTCTTCCTTTATATTTTCCGCTGTTATTGTTAAAGTTTCAGTTTTTCGTATAAATGGATTTTTTATTCAAAAAATTAAATATGATTATAAACTAATAAAAATAGAAAGAAAGGTATAGGGGGTCCGTGGTGCAATTAGTAAGAGCGCACAGCTCTTGCGCGGTGTGACTCCTGGCTCGACTGCCACAGTTGTGAGTTCGAGTCTCGTCTTGTGCAAATGACTGAAGCGTCTGAATGAATACACAATGTAATCTGAATAACTGAAAAATGTACAAAATGGAAAAAAAAAGTTCGGTAGATCAAAATAAATAAATAAAATAATAAGAGAAAGTTACAGCGATAAAAAATGAAAGGAAAAAAATGGCATCGAGCCGGAATCGAACCCAGATCACATAAATCAGAGATCACCTCTGTTCATCAACTATGCCATTACTGCTCATATCGGCTCAGGGGGGTGACATTAGCTCTGAAAAATGCAACCGGTTTTAGTGTAATTTTTTCCCTGTTTTCGTGCATACTTCACGATATATCTCCAAAACTACGTAGGTTGCCAATTTAGAGTTTCTGGTTGCGTCTTCGTTATTAAATTAGCTTTTATTTTGTATTAGTATTTTTGCTAGTTCATTTTACAATGACAGAAAACAGCTAATAAACTCAAAAGTTTTTTCGGCTCGCTAGAAACATATGGGAAACATAGGAAATGTCATGCCCCTGTATCGGCTAGTGGCATGTTGTGTTGCAATTTTATTCTTCTTAATTTTTTTTATTAAAAAAAAAAACAATTTTTGAGCATGTCATGACGTTCTTCCTGAAGAATTTTAGCGTTTTTTTTTTAATTAAAGTTTCAGTTTTTATTTTCTAAATAGGTTTCTCATTGAAAAACTGAAGTATGCATAATTAACGAATTAATTGAAGTATGAATATTGAAATAGTTACAAAAAAAAGCAATATTTAAAGCAAAAAAAAAAAACGGCGTGGTGCCGGAATCGAACCCAGGACTAATAGATCGTAGATCCTCTGCTTATCAACTGCGCCACTACTATTCATGTTGGCTAGTCAAATTTTTTTCATAATGTATGACTATTCTAATTTATTTCTGCTCTTTTTCTTTATCGGAAAAAAATGTAGTTTCTAAGCATGTCACGAGATTCGTTCTGAAGACTTTTCGTATCTATTTATCAAAGTTTGAGATTGTTTTTAATATGATGACTCGAGTAATTCTTTTTTTAAAGTAGGTAAGGTCTTAGGAACTTTTGTGTGTTTCAAAAAAAAATTGACTTAACGAAAGAAACTGTCATTTATTTGACATAAAGTTGACATTTCAACAATGACCGAAAATGCGTTCTAGTTATCTCACTCACACTTTAGAAAATTTCATGTAAACCTGTTTGCAAAACAAAACCAATTGTGCGTTGTGTATTAACATTTAATTACACACTATTGCATAATTATGTTTGGACAAATATTTTGTTTAAGAGACTATCAATTTGTTTTTTCAAGAGATATGTATTGCATTTTGTATTTTATTTCTTTCTCTTATTGAAAATTTGATTGATGGTATATTTTTAGTAGGAGATACACAGACAAATTTCAGCACAATTTTTTGTCAATCAACATTTAACAACAATTTTATTATCTTACTCTATTACGATTATGAGCAAATTCATGGTATTCTTTTTTTTGTTCACTGTGTCTCAATACAGGCAAAAAATTGTCTATAAACGCTTGTACAAAATATAAAATACACGTATTGCAGTTTAGTAATG
The DNA here is from genome assembly GCF_024763615.1 of Phlebotomus papatasi. Lineage (NCBI taxonomy): Eukaryota > Metazoa > Arthropoda > Insecta > Diptera > Psychodidae > Phlebotomus > Phlebotomus papatasi. The sequence continues at coordinate 23,341,078 of NC_077222.1, forward strand.
TAACAATATTTTCTTTTTTTTTGCTTTCTCCTTTATCGTGATAAATCTCAATCAGTCGAATGATTTACGAGTTACAGGTTGAATATGTTCAATGATATTTTATCGTTATCAAAAAAAATTTATTACAATCACAAGCTTCTAAATTTGTTTTGATTAGGAGGAGAAAAAAACAATGTCTACTGTTGTTATTGTTTGAGCTGTTTGGAAAGTAAGCATACTTTTTACAGGTTAAGTGTGTTTTCTGGTTATCTAACTACATAACCTCTATTTTCAATATAATCTCAGTTACATCGAACATGGAAATTTTCAGTTCCGAAATGTGCTTTTTTGTAAGGTTATGTTACACTTAACCTCAAATTTTTAGATAAAACTCTTAATAAAATAAGAGACTTAGGCACATATCACTTTTTAATTCAATCTTTTGTCTATTTAGTATTTTATTTATTCAATATTCTTAATATTTTTAGAATTCCTACTAATTTGTGGGATAAATTTTAATTATGCAAAATTTAATTGAATAATTTCTACGGTGGGAAAGACTTTTCCTTGCCATGTTGCGAGAAAATTATTTTAGAATTTCTCTGCGCAAATCAATAATATCAATATTTTCATCGTGAAAAGTTTCACTAACAATTCAAAGCTTGACTTTGACCTATAAACTTTCCATACAGCTCATTCAGTGGAAGAAAATGATTCAATAGAAATAATAGGTGAAAGGGGAAGAAGGGAGGGGCGAAGGGTAGGGAAGGAGGAAAAACTATGCCACATATTTTTGCAAAGAAAATGCATTTAAAAAGAAAATGCATTTACTGAACAATTCCTTGTGTTTGTTGTTTGGTCAATGTGACAACTTTGATGTCATCGAGTGTTTCTAAATTGATATTGTCTACCGTTTCACATACCTGAGCATCGATAACTTCCCAGCAGCGTTGCATGAGATCCGGCTCCTCAAACAGCCGGGACTGACTGAGGAGGAGACAGGCATTTTTTGCCGTAAGACTAGTCTCGAGATAATTGACACAGGCTCTCGCCAGATGGGGTACAATGTACTTTTTGGCAACGTAGAGCGTGGCAAGTACATTGTCTGCCTCCAGGTGAATTTCATCACAGTATAGGTACTTGAGTAGGGTGAGGAAGGCCGATGGTTCAACATCTGGCACACGAATTTCTGACTTGTTCTCAGCTAAACCACCATAGAACATGGCATAGAAGACTGAACTTCCGGTTGCCAATACGTATTTGTGGGCAGGAACGGTCTGAATATGATCTGAAAATAGCAATTTGGGATACTTAACAGCTAGAATTGCGTTGGGAATGAGTAATATCTAAATACTAAAAGGGGTGGCAAAGCGTCCCAGGCTTTACGAAATTCTCGAACTTGTGACTTAGATGCTATACCTCAAAAGCACTTTCGCATCATTTACCGTTTACCGGTACTCAACCGATTTAAATCGATTCATAAATCACTCAATAGATTCCATAAAATAGTTTAAAGAGTTATAAAAATTATATTCGAACAAAAATTACTTATCGGTAAACAACCGGTTCATTACCGGTTCACAACCGATTTGAACCGACTTATAAATCACTCAAAATATTTACCAAAATACACCTCAGGAATAATTCAAATGAATTTCATATAAAAATTATTTATCGGTTATGAATCGATACATTACCGGTTCAAAACCGATTGGAACCGGTTCAGTTTTGTCGGAAATTCCAAGACCTTTCCAACGAGCCCAAACATGACCCCATTTGCGTGATAAATGCACTCTCTAGTGTCTTTTTAATCTTTGATCTTAAAAAACCGTTATTAGGAATGATTCAACGGTATTTTCGTCTAAGGACGGAATGTCCGCCTGGGTAATCTCTAAATCTATTTGCGTTTTTTGTTTCAAAATGTAGTACAAATTGGTTTTATTTCAAAGGATCTTGATTTTAAACAAATCCGAACTGGTAAGCCCTGCCTAAAAAAAAAAAACTATAGGCCACGCGCGCTTCAGAAGTCATGATTAAATTAATTATAATTTGACATAGGCTTATGAGTTCCCAACAAATGTGCATTAGTACAGACTTTCACGGAAAAGAGAATGCTATGTAGCTTCTCTAAAAGTAAAATAAAAACCTTACAAGGATAATTCAAATTTTTATCAAATCGATCATATCAGTGCAGGGTGAATTTTAAAGGTTTTCACGAGTGGAAAGATGTCATTGTCTACACAAGCGTAGCCGGAAAAATTCGGAATGCTGTAAGGTAGCCGAAAAATTGGAAGAACTAAAAAAAACGTTTAAAATATTAGGAAATCTAAAATTAAAGTACCCTAAAAATTAAGGGCACCTGAATAATTAGAGACACTCTAATATTAGATAGAGAAAATTAGGATGTTATAAGGGCGCTCCAAAAATTATGACGGGTAAAATTAAGGCTCACCAAAGAAAAAAGCGCCAAGAAATTAGGGTGTTTAAATAAGGGCACAAAATATCATGGACTCTTATGGCCTCTACTTGCCTCTTATGGCTTTATGGCAGACCTGTGCTCGTTAAAAGTCGTGTCGTATCGGAAATTTTGTGTTGACAATTGTAATGCAAATTACAGATAGCCATACTGGTAAGACTGGTAACACATCTTGCAAAAATACAAAGAAATTAAATGCAAATATCACTTCAAATGGAAAGTTCTTATATTGCGCGCAATTCAACTGTTGTGAGAGAGAGAGAGAGAGACACAAATAACTCACTTAACAAACGTCTGGTGGCGCTGCGGTTGCAAAAAATCTCTAAAATGCCACGAAATATTTTCTTTTCTATTCCATCCTTATTAGCAGGTCGTGTCCTTTCTTGTAATATGTACTTTTGTATTCCTTATTAACCAAAATAGTGTTGTTCAAAAGGATTTTTCTCAAACCTATCCTGAATTTTGGGACAGCTCAAAAGAATATGAGTCTTCCAGCTCAAAATTTCATCCCAATGTTTTTATTGTAATATCGACAATTATTTACAATTAACTGAAATAACTGTATTCATCTAAATTATGTAAAGCATTTTCGTGTGATAATGACTTAACTCTAAGGAATTAAACGATTTTCATATTAGAAAACCTCTCATATTCTCTACGTGAATTTTCGCGGCATTTCGAAGAATGCCAACAGGCACCACCAAATTCACTTCGGCCTTTCTTTTAGCTGAGGCCTGCTTTATGTCTTATTATGGTCTCTCTTGAAAAATTCTTCAAACCTGTCGTTCAGAAATAACCTTTCGAAGAGATAAAGGCGCTCCAAAGCCAAGCCAAACCTTTTCGAAAATCTACCGGAAGCCTAAAGTAAAAGGTCATATACCCGCCGCTTTAGCGCTGATTGTTCTGCGATTTAGAATTTTGATATTTTTGACACTTCGAACGTCAACAACATTAGCAACAGTATACAAACTTTTGCTTGTGTATTTTAGTATAATTTCAAAATTGCAATTTTATTAAGATAAATGTCCTGTTCATGAACTTGCTCACTTTTGTGTAAGTCTGTTTAAACGTTCAATGGGTTTTTAGGTACAGTAGGCTCTCGCTGATTAGGCTCTTTTAAAAGAAAATTAGGAAAAAGAAAATTCAATAGAAATATGCTTTTTGCTACGAAAATCTGTAAAGAATCACTTTAGCATTTTTACTCTATTTTCAGAAAATTTATATAAAAATGACAGGAAAACGGGAAAATATTTATTGGGAAATGAATTTATGAGTCCTAGAACTGCTGTAAAAGTCTTACGGAACGAAAAAGTATTGAAATTTTTTTTTTGTTGAGATTATTTGCACTGACATTTTATGCCAGTTTGGTATTTTACGTGATTTTTGGCTCTGGTTTTAAAGTTGTTAAAGTGTCAATAGGTGTTCCTTTAACCCTACTTTGAAGTTATTTCAGGGAGATAGAAAATTGAATAAACTTTCTTTTTATGTAAATAAAATACTTGATAACCTTTCTTTTAATAAATAAAATAGCCAAAAACAAAAAAAGGGCGTAGAATACCAAATTGGCGTAAGATGCCACCGCTTTTATGGCCTCTACACATTGGGAGCAATTTTTGTCAAAAATTGCTTTTTTGAAGGAAATTCCCTGCAGCGTTGTAGGGGGAAACGTCAAATTTCTGTCAAAAATGCAATTTTTGACGAAAATATGCTCCCAATGTGTAGACGCCTTTATACGGAGTTTGATGAGTTTGACATAAAAAATTGACATTTGAACGGTTTGCTACAATACCAAAATAAAATGTTTACATTTTTTTTGATTTCGTCACTTGAAAGTTGCTTTTTAATTACAAAAAGTACGTGAAAATGTTAAAATCTTCATTGGAAGATGAATTTGTGGCTTCTAGAACTGTTCTAGAATTCCTCTTCAAAAGCCCGGTAGTACTCTGACATCAAATCAAATCAAATGTCTCAGAAGGCAAATCAGGGATGTAGCTATAGTAGACTCTTTCTCAATCGGGCATATGGGGCAAAATTTCATCCAAATTATCGATAGATTTGGGCGTCAAAATCATTGTAAATTCCACAAAAAGTGCTCAATTTTATAAAGAATCATGATAAAATAAGAAGAACTACAGCGAATTTGAGCAAATTTGCTTCATTAATTACATGTGAAAATTGTCAACAAAATTTTGTACCCGATTGAAAAAGAGCCGATTGAGCGAGAGGCTACTGTAGTGTAACAGCCCCTAGAAATAGACAACCTCGATATCTTTTTAACTGCTTCCACAAATCGCCCATAATTCTCCGGTTTTGGATCGATGCCTCTCACAACCAAATCAACATTTGAACCTTCGCTGAAAAGGAACAACTCTGGGCTTAACGGCAGCCGTAACTTGGCACAAGATGGGTCTATGCTGGGACTATAGTATCGGGGGCAGTACGTTTTTACAGCAGAAAGGGGCTAATTTGTCTTCCACAAAGATGAGATCAGGATTGTAACCCTGGCGCCATCTTGCGCTGTAAAATGAGGCTAGTAATTTAGCATCGTGAATTAACGATAAACCCTTGTCCTCGAACCTCCAGAGCTTCCCTATCGAAATGAAAAATAATTGAAAATTTGCTTTTTTGAGAATATCTCAGCTTCTGCGATCTAAAATGATATCCATCCTCGTCCGATCAGGCCCAAACTTTGTAGGAGTATGTTTTGCCACTCATCCAAAAAATCGATTGCGCAGTTGTTGGTAATGTTCAATTCATCCCCCACCCTCCTTTTTGCTTCTTTGGATGTTGTATATAGTTGGTCCTTAGGTCCCTTTTGCAAAAAAAAAACCCCAACCCCCCTCCAGCCCATTTCTGTCCCAAGACAAGTTTTGAGAACAGTTTGCTCCACGCAATTCTTTACCCCCAAAATTAAATTCACAATCGAATTTGCACGCATTCCGAGTTGCAAACACTTTGAGGTTGCATGTAAAGAATCTCAGCTACCATAAGCTTATCTGGGCTTATCACTGGTTTTTTTCCACCAGAGTACTCGAACTCTTATTCCTAAGGCTTTTAAGGGAAGGGTTAAGAACTAACCATCCGTTCCCACGATAAACTTGATGTCAGCCATGAGCTCATTGTTGAACATTGCGGCATTCCTTTCGCGGACTGTTGGCTTTGTAGCTTGCCAATTGGGATCTCCTGTGTCGATGACTGTAAAAGCGCCCCCGGTCGTTGATGGCAAACTAAAGGAAGTGACATTGAGGGCACCCGGAGATGCCAAAGGAGAAGATGGGGCGCTGCAGGGCTGCATCACTTGCATATTTTCACGCTGCATTAGAACACTGTTATGTGGTGGAGACAGTGGGAGGCCGTTGTTGAGGGTTTCCTCTGAAAAGAAAAAAAAAGAAAAAAAATTTAATAATCAAAACTTTACAAAATCTAATAAATAATAATTCTTCCTTAAATTTTTCTTAAAAGAAATTTGCTGTGCCTTAGCTTTAAACCCGATCTTAAACCCAAAGCCGATTAAAAAGAAAGAATATTAAAAACGCAGTCTCCATTGAAAGAAGTGCCCCTTTCTTTGCAAATTTTCACTTACCATTTATCCAGGGATGTGTCTGAGGGAAAGACATATTAGTATGCTCGTGATTGCGTTTAATAGGTTTAGGTGCGATTTTAGAGTACAAATTGGACATTGCAATTGGGGAGACACTTGAAAAATTGAAAACTTTTCAGCACAAAAATACGTTCTCCGTCCCCGTGAAGTGACTTTGGGGCGAAAAAGTAAAATGGAGTGAGCGACTCTTAGCGAAAATCAATAAAAACTCAGCGACTTGTCATACTACAAAATGTTACTACACTGCCTTATCGACTCTCTCTATCTCCCTCTCACACTTTCTCAAACATTTCCCGCCAAAAGCAATTACCAGCCAAAATATGATCTCACTTGTGGTCAAATGTTTTAATTGAAAAATTATTCCTACTCATGCGATATTAATAATTAATAGCTTTTATTAAAATTTTGAAGAAGGACACAGAATGCACCTTGGAAATTATTTATTAATGTTATTTAGCAATAGTGCAGCCAAAAAGAGTAAATTTCAAGATCAAAACTGTAATTAAGTCAATAGAAATTGAAATAAATAATATTTTTTGTCGTTTCTCGCAAGTTTTTCTACCTGATAACTGTTTGATTTTGCATAAAATTACCTTTTCAAATATTTATTGTTCGTATGTCCCATTGAAAAGTGCGATGTTCCATAGCGACATTGATCTTGTCAATATTTTGTCTATTGATACAGACAATCTTGCATGGATTGATGTAAAAGATATTTTAAAATCTACAATTCTCCCAAAAAAATTATTCTTCTATTTTATAGATTAAAGAAACTTAGAAATTTAAGGTTAATTTTGGTTCTTATTCCCTTATTTTTCTGATGAATTAAAATAATGTAAGGTTAGTACATTTTTTTTTGAAAAAATACTTTGAAAAATCACAATAAGCTGTGTTAAATTATTATACTTAAATTAATATTTCATAAACGATTATTTACTTTTAGTTTATTTAAAGTTTAAATAGGTTTTTGAAGGTAATATTTTTCATAACCTTACATTTCTTATTAACTTTTTATCTAAATACGAAAATTTTAGATTTAGACACATTTACTGTCACAAGAAAAAAGCCTTCCAATTCATTCGTCTTAGCCATAGAATTCAAAAAATTGTTGTTCGTCCCAAACGGCAAGGTCAAAAAGGTCAAAATTTGCATTTTTCTGGCGATGAATAGTTTTCATTCAACCCTCTTTTTTTCTCATTCAGAAACATGTTTTTGAGGTTGTCCTAAAATTGAGTCGAATAAGTACAGTTTTGTATATGTTTTGGAACATTTCCAGGTGAATGTTTCGTTCATCGTTCATTCGGTTATTTTTGACAATAATCCGGTGATCGTCGGATGGGAAATTTCAGCCCAGAATAAAAAACTCTTCTTCCCAAAGCTTTCGGTGCCCTACACACCTTCTTCAGTGGTCGAAAATGTCAGGTTTCTGGGGCTTTGTCTTTCTTGGACAATATGATATTTAGGTTTTTTAATTTGGTAAACGATTTTTATATTTCGTCAGTTAAATCAGCATTTGTCGTAACTTCATTTTTGCGATTTTGAGATATATACATATTTGGAATCAGCGTAATTTTGTTTATTAAACGCACGTGAGAAAAAGAAACTTTTATAAACACAATTAAAATTATTTTAAACAAAAATTATCGTAAGTGCCCTTAATTAACAAAAATTTATCAGAATTTGTCGTAACTTCCATTTTTGGGGAAGTTACGACAAATTTCCATACAAAATTTTCAATAATCAGCATTTGCCGTAACTTCTTTTGCTTACTTGCGTGGCTTATAATTTGCAGCAAAATTGCAATATTTCTCAATAAAACGTTTAAAAACTCTTCCAAATATCGAAAGACAGTGCTAATAGTGTAACATGAAGTCATTTTAATTCAATATTTGCGAGAAAAAAGTGAGAAAAAATCCCTACCCATCTGTCATTAATTCAAAACAAAACAAGCGACGTGGCGCACAAAATTTATTCAATAAAACTTATGAAATAAAAGCTTTTAGGGACAGGGATAACAGTATTATTGACTAATTTAGTCAAATAATGGGGCTTATTATCACTAGAATAACTCAAATTGATATAATGCATTTTAGAAAATTGTCGTAACTTCCAGAATCTCCATATATTGGAAGTTACGGCTTTATAAATGATGGAAGTTACGATAAAATATTATTGTGTTTCTTCTAACATATTTCTCAATATTGCAGCTTTTAAATAATTTTATAAAGATTTTCTCGAGTTAACTTACAGTTTATTAGTGCCACTTTCATTATTTTGACTCAAAAGTATCGCATTCGGGGCTCATTTTTAAGAAAATTAATATTGAACTGAAAATTTCGTCTCCTGAAAAGTTGCCAAAAGGAAGTTACGACAAATGCTGATTTAACTGACGATTTTGTACTGTGTGAATTTATTGTCTGTCAAAGAATAAGAGAATTTTCTTCGTGATGTGTTTATGTTTCACATTTTATCACAATAATGTACAAAAACGTTGATAAAATGAAAAAACGCTTTAATTCACACTGGGCAAACTGCATGTTTCGTAAAAAAAGGTTTTTAATACATAAACGATCAGTGTTTGGTAAATTGTCATCTGGATTTCGAAGTTTCGAAAAATGAAGAGCTGAGCGTAGTGAAAAATTAAAATCTGGAAAACCTGTAGATATTTTATGACAACCCCTTATTGATGATTTGTAAGAAACATTTAAGAAACAAAAATAAAATTAAAAAAAAATTAAAATGAAGAAAAAAAGGAAATGTCATCCAAATTTCTGATGTTTTTTTTCAGTCGCATGCACTTTTCATGTAAGGAAACTGAAGTTTGACAAGATTTTAAACCAAAAACTGGGCGACAAAGTCTGATAGCTTGAAACTGAAATTTAATAAATCGATAAGAAGTACGAGAAGTATTAGGATTAATTTGGGTATCAGTATTTTTGTACATGAGGACCAAATTGGTGAATCGTAATTAAGAACACTTTAAAAATAAAGTTTTAAAATCAATAATTAGCTTTCATATCTAATATAAGCGTTCAGTAAATGAGGAGTTACGGGAGAACCAACATGTTTTAAACACTTTTTATGTTTTATCTTTAATGGCCTCTACACACTAGGAGCAATTTCTTTAAAAAATGCCTTTTTAAAGAAAATTTTCCCTGTCCTTGTAGGCAGAAACTTCTGAATTTTTTTAAAAAGGCAACTTTTGACGAAAATTGCTTCTAGTGTGTAAACACTATAAAAGGCACTATATCCAAAACTTAGTAAACTATCTTGAACTTTATTATTTAGACTTTTTTAAAAAGCTAAATTAGTGTTTTTGTCACATTTATTCAAACAATCAAAAAATAATCCACCGAGTTTCTTTATTTAAAGATGTTTATTCCCTTTGAATGCTTAAAATTTCACAAATCCGTCAGTGCATAATTTTTTTATCGAAGTGGTTTGAAGGTTGGCTTGGGCGTTAAGACGGTGATGGACGCTAAAATATCTCGCATAAACGACATTTTCTTGCGCTGAACAGTCATTTTTCGTAAAAGAAATTATCTATATTTTATTAAATTTGAATGTTTAATTGTTCTATACATCTTCTCAGATTACATTTTATATAACTACCAGAATTACTCTTTGTATCTTTTAAATATTATTTAATGAAACCAATTTAATTCAATTCAAATGAGAAAGAGTTTTGGATAAAGGAAAATGGTGTACTGTACGAGATATTCGAATTTGATTAGGTTTAAATTTATGATAGGGGAGACTGGGGCAAAATTTTTGAAAACGAAAATTTCAATATTCACTATTTTCTAAAATAAAATAGACTGAGGCTTGAAATTTTTATTAAAGATAGCCTTCATGAACCTTCTTAAACTTATAAAGTTTCAAGGGATTCGAGAAAGGATTATGTAAAATAAAAATGTAATGAAATTTTGAGCCCTATTTTTGGAATATTTGGCTTACAGAAAATATCAATACTGATTAGCTCAATTTAAGCACATTTCGCGTTAAGATAGAGAAAAAGTATCTTCGACAAAGTTGTAGAGGAATATATTTCCTATAAAATTATGTCTATTTGATATTATTAACGTTTGCGAGAGTAAAACGTCACAAATTATCCGAAGACTGACAAAATTTGCCCCAGCAATTTTGAGAATCTCCACAAAATCGACTTTTAGAAAATGATTCGAAAATCACATTTCTTTCGAGATAGAGGAAAATAGTCTTCTACAATGTTGTAGAGCAGTAAATTTCCTATAAGAATATGCTCATTATAAAACGTTTAAGTTTTCTTAGGGCTCGTGAAAGAATTAAATATGCGTTTTGACAAGTTTTGCCCCAGTCTCCCCTACTAAAAATAAATTTGCCGAATGTATTGAAGAGTTAATAATTGTGCGCGTAGCATACCCATGATTTCCTGATTCTATATGAATTTCTCAGGTAAATTTTTTGTTTATTATTCTGCGAAGAATTTCTTCTCGTATAAAAAAGTCATGTTTCTTGCTACTTTACTTTTTCCATAAAAACAATCGTAAGGTTGACTGTTAATTTTCGTTAAAAAAAATTGACTCATGTTAATTTTGGAAAATTGGTCATGAGCACCTAATAAAGTTGAAGGCTCTTGAACTCGTATCATTCTGGTAATAATAATTGACAATAATTAGTCCTAATCAAATTGCATAAAAGAAAAACTTGATTATTGCATTGAAGGTGCGATGTTGAGAGGAAAAAAACTGTAAAGTAAAGTGCACGCACTTAATGAACGTTGAGGAAATAAGACGTCACCGTATTTGAAAATTCTTAAGTTGATTACCTTGATTTTGAACGCAAGTGTCCTTTCTAGTTTCTAGTTATCTCATTTTGAGAATTTATACTCTTCAAATATTTGCGGTATTCTATTAGTGCTATTTTGGGGGCTAATAGCTTCTTATTTTCGATGGAAGAATAAATGGTTTTCTTTTCTCTAATACTTAGATATTTTTATAACTCAATCATTTATTAAATTTACTTAAAGCCAAAGAGAAGAGAAACTTTTCCACGATATTCTTGGACTTTTGTGCATACAAAGTGGAAATTAATTCAGTGTCATTATTGCAGTTGCACTATTTTGCATCACAGCGGTGTTTTGCGGATTTCTATACGCATAGTGTCTTGTGGGATGGATGATTTTTAATTGATGCAAAATGTAAGATTTCTGTTGATATTGTAAACATATTAACCTTGCATTTGGTGGTCTTGTTGAATTTTTCTGCTTCAGCAAAAGTCTGAGCAAAGTGAATTGAAAGGGAAATGATTCGAGACGGAAAGTGAAAGATAATCTTGACGATTTCGTTTATAAAAGACACGAAAAAAATAAATAAATAAACTCACCCAAGAAGAATAAATTGTGGAGTGCATTTGGATGACCTTCGGGTCGTTGCACATTCTCCTGTTGTTGATTTTGGTGGCACAGGTGAATGTTGTTGGGAAGAACACCAACAGCATAATATCCACCCAGTCCACCTGCCTCCTCTTCCTCCAGTGTAAGAAAATTGTCCAGGACTGCAACTCCTCGTTCCAGGGGTTCGTGAATCTTTTGGACAAGGGTAACACAACGGTACAGCAAGTACCAGAGATCTGTCTGGGATCCGGCCCAGTGAAGTAATTGTCGTCCAAGGTGTCCACTTAAAGTTTCTGCAAGAACGCTGCTCATTCTTTATGCATCCAACTGTGATGGTTTTTCCCCAAAAAAAAAAGATCACAGCGATCCTCTCATTGCGATTACCGCAACAAATCACCTTTGGAACTGCAACAAAAACAACGTCATTTAAGAAGTCAGTAAACATGATCACTTTGAAAAACAAGCTAAGAATAAACCGTGGAATGTTTGTTAAAAGAGCGGAAGCAAAGGATATTTCACATAATAGTTAAAATTGAACTTCTTAGAGAAGAGTTCCAATAGAAAATCCATTGATCGTTCTTTACTGATCGGTTATCGGTTTAGACTTCCAAAGTTAGCATTCTTTTAAAGGATTCTAATCTCATTCAAATTTATTGAAAAATACTCCTTTTTAGAGGTATATTATCTTATTTTATATTGAGGTCACTGGCATATGGTCCGCGGAAATTTGGTAAATTCGTTCCTGAAAATTTATACTTTCCTGGACAAAGTCGTACAGTAGACTCTCGCTAATTCGGTTCCTTTAAGATCGGGGTACTTTTTAATTCGGGCAGCAGTTAAATTTGTAGAAAGTTTGTTAACATTTTTCAAGTTCGATTATGATTATCGAATGAAGCAAATATGCTCAAATTTGCCATGCTTTGTCTCAGTTGTGATGTGATTTTGAATTATTGAGGGGCTTTCAAGAAATTTACAATTAATATGAGCATGTAAACTTAATATGAGTATGCAGGAGAACAAAAAATCGTTGCATTTCAAATCATTTGATGCGCGAATTTCTTTGTAATTCGGGTGACATTTCGATTCCAAATGCCCGAATTTGAGAGGGTCAACTGTATTAAGAAATTTCGTACATCGTTTCTTCACTTCTCATTGTCGACCGTATGGATATTTAAGGCAAGTCAAGGTGAGAGTTCGGCCTATTTTTTTTCTTCCATTTATTTTTATCAGCCAACATTTCGATCCTGGATGGGATCTTCTTCAGGGCATAAAAAATCTGGGAGAGCAATTGTCAGGTAATTATTAGGAGCAATGCTTTTCACCAATTCCTCAATTGTTTCTTCCATTTGTGGATATTCCATGCCTAGGAATGTTATATCTTAATTATTTTTAACCAGTGGATCTTTTTTTTTTGACATTTTGTATCTGACACATTTATTGTCCTTTCAAAACGTTTCGTTCCCGGAAATTTTGGATCCGGCACATTATTGTTCCTCAAAATTGCATATTCGAAAATTTTCTACCTGGAACTTCTTTCGTTTTTCAGAATATCGTTTACGATATATTTCGGTTTTAGAAATGTAAATCCTGTTACATTTCTTCATTGCCTTATACTTTTCTGAATTTTGGAAAATTCAGATTTTCAAACAAAGTAATTGGGAATTCGGACAATTTCTTTAAATTTTGATTTAAAAAATATTAATTTATTAATTTTCAAAATTAGTTTTTTTTTAAATTCAGATTATACCCTACTCGGCACATTTGACTTCTGTTAATTTTGTATTTTATTTCGTTTCTGCTAGTTTCATATCCGGAAATTTTATACCTGGTACATTTCTTCGTTCCCTAACATTTCATACCGGATAATTTTGTATTTGGTGCATTTCGTTGCTGTTAATTGTATATCCGGAAAATTTGTCCTGATGTATTTCTTCGTTGTCTTACAGTTCGTTTTTGGAAATTTCTTTTTTTTAGATTTTGAGAATTGTAGATTTTTAGGTTTTCCGACTGAGCTTGGGCAGCTAGGCGCAGAAGAGCCCTATGAGTCCCCCCTGTTTTCCGTAACTCTATTAACACTTGGACACTTGGATCCACTTGGTATATCTAATTCTTTTCTAACACTCAATACACAAAAGTTTGATTAAGTAAGCTTTTTCATTCCTTGGCGTTTTGTATCGGTTTCCGTTTTATGTTTCGTTTTTGGAATTTTGTAAACGGAAATAGATATCAGGTACAATTTGGTTTTGAAATGTTTTGAAACATTTCTTCTTTGCTTTTAATTTCGTACGTTGTACTTTTGTTTGCTCCCCTGCATACGGTATTCGAAAATGTCATGTCCGGTACATTACGGTTTTAAAAATGTCGTTCTTTATATGTATCCCCGTGAAGTCGGCGGCAGCCGCCGCTCGAGCTCTAGAAGCAGAATTCTTAGTCTGCAGTTACTTGTCTTTTGTCTACCTGCAAAGCATACCATTTTTATTTCTATCTCTATCTATTATGTAAAGCTCGAGTGAATAAATTATTATTATTATTATTATTATTATTATTATAGATTTGACCAACAGTTTTTGTTATAAAGAGATATCTTAAAAGCAAGTAGCAATTCCTTGGATTGGGTTTTATTAAAATTGGTTCATATTGTAGAACTTCTTTGTTTTCGTACTTGAACAGAATATATAATTATGTCCGCAGTTTTTGTTCAGAGGCTGGTCACCAATGCTGATTTTGATGAATAAATGGTTATCGCTTGTTAAATAGCGATTAAATATAGAGGACGTAACTATGAAACGTAGATGCGAGTGACTTTGCATCCCTGCTTTTCGTAAGCTTTTCTTTAATTCTAGAACGTAAGGATGCTCTTTACTCATAAGATCAGGGGGGTGACATTAGCTCTGAAAAATGCGACCGGTTTTAGTGTATTTTTTCCCTGTTTTCGTACACATTTCACGAGATATCATAAGATCGAATGATAAGCAGATGATAACATCGGATCGATGATGACCATCTTCAAGTGATAGAATTAAAGAAAAGCTTAGGCAAAGCTGACTGGAAAGCCACTCGCCTATACTGTACGAAATTCTCAAGAACGAAATGAACCCGGTGAGCCATGTTGAGTTTTGGAATTTTAAGAACAGTCAAGCAAAAATAAAATGGATCAATCGAAATCAGGAACATATTTTGGATTTATGGAAGTAGCAGGACATTCTGAGATATTTCCAACCCTGTCAGATTTGTCCAAATCAGTTGGAATATCTCTCAAAAAATTCGAGTGTTTTCAAAAGAAAAATTATCTGTTAAACTTCCATTTTTCTTTTTTATAAATTCGTTCAAATTATCTTATTAAGGCGTTGCAGCGAAGAGTCTCCATCATTACAAAAATACGTAAAAACTATATCCCTCCGACAGTCGGTTAAAAACCGCAACGGAGTCCTCATTAAATCTTATAATTGGTCCCCCACAAATTATGTCTTACAATTTCATCGTCACATTGATAATGATGACTTTTTTTTGGCAGTAATCTTGAATAATTTCGAATGGCACAAGAAAAAAAACCGAACAAATTGAAGAGATTCAATTAGTGGTTTTACTTTCGCTTTTCTTTACCTCATCTCTCCCACTCTTTGGCCTTTTTTCAACCACTATTAACCACTGCCGACGACTTTGTTGATGTGCAGTGAGCAAAATGCGGTTTTTTATCGTTAAAAGAATTGTCCAATTTAATTGATTCAATATAAACTGTGACGAAATGAACGATAATCTCAGAGTTGAAATCTCAAAAGATAGAGTTCATCGAGATTTAATTAAGATAGTGATTTGAGAGGGTAAATTGAGATGATATTGTGACATTAACTTTTATCTGATTTTTCGTCATTTCGTGTAAATGACGTAAATTTTCTGCAAATATGACATTTTATGTGAATGACAAAATTTTTGCAATTTTTGGAATTTGCTGCATATTTTTTGAGAATGTGTCTTTTATGGACGGTAAACAAAGCTTTACATTTTTCATTTACTATTTATAAGTGAGCTTATTAAGTCAGAAATAGAGGTATATCATTTTGAAACACTTGTTAGGCATTTAATGAATTCCAAAAATGCACGATATAAATAGATTTCCTCATATTTTAAATTCAGCGCAATTAATGCTAGAAATACTGTTGATTGTTGAATCATTTTTTTGTTACAGAGGAATTTAGGGAAAACCTGTGTAATATTTATTTACAGGAGTTTTCAGTATATTTTTATTAACTCTCATTTGCTCAAAGAAAACTTTAGAGAACAGGCTTATTAGAAAAAACTGGAAGATTTTGTGTAATTTTTTATTCTATGTGTAATTTTTGTGTAATTTTAAGTTCAATCTGTTACTTTTGTGTAATTGTCATGTAAAAAAGTGCATGGTAGAATCTGCACGTATTTCTTTAATTTTTAATTTTCGGTATTCCCACGATAAATTTACGATCTATAAACTAAGTTTTCTACCGTTTTTATGAAAATTCTAGCAATGATAAGCTTCATAACTCACAACCATGATAAAGATGGGTAAACACGTCTGTCTTGACTGCGCTATTTATTTAATTTTAGCTGCTTATTCATTAATTGTGACAAAGATAACCTAAATAAATTTGAAACATTCAACAATACAGCCCGTTTATCTAATCTTAAATTGTGTACACAGAAAAAAATACAACGGTAATCGTTGGTTTGCTTTTTTGTCTCGATCATAAAGTTACACAAATGTGTACTTCAGAAAAACGTGTAATCTAAAATTGTGTAATATGTATTATAACTGTGTAATATTAAATTATGTAATTTAATAAGAATGATGAAGGCGTTCGAGCAGGAAACTTTCGGTAGCCAGGAAAATTCCTCAGAAACCCGGAACCATCGTAGTACCGTCGAGAATTCGGGAAGTACTATCGGGAACCTTTGGTAATGCACGGAAATACGACAAATGTTAATGTAATTGCGAGTGGAACCCCTATAATCTGGAGGGACAGCCTCTGAAACCATCGGGAATTTCCAAGAGGTAACTCATACAAGCAATCAGAGTGGTTCCAGTTTCCGGTTCTCTGAAATTATATATAGGTTCCCAGAATTCCCCGTGGGTTCCCTAAAAAATATTTATGACTTCCCTGCGTTTTCTAAAACAATGTGTGGTTTTCCCGGGTTCCTTGAAAAATGTATGAGTTCTCCGGGTTCCATATTGGTTCCTCAGGAGTTCCTTGAAAAAATGTGTGGGTTTTCCAGATTCCCTGAGAAATGTATGGGTTCCCCTGGTTTCCAATGGGTTCCTCGGGAGTTCCCTGATAAAATGTATCGGTTTTCCGGGTTGTTTGAACAATGTATGAGTTCCCCGGGTTCCATATTGGTTCCCCGTGAGTTCTTAGAGAGCAATGCATGGGGTTTCCAGGTTCCTTAAAAAATGTTTGGATTTCCCTGCTCCCTGGCTCCTCGTGACTTCCCTAAAAAGAAATGTATGGGTTCTCCGGGTCCCTGAAAAAAACACGTAAGGGTTTCCCGGATTCCTTGTAAGCTCCCCAAGGGATACCTGCCCGGATTGACTCGATTTCCCCGAAATTAGTTACCCCCTTAGGAAATATTGAAGGAACCACAAGAACCCATAGGTATGCCAAGAAACTCTGGATTATCGGTGATCCCTTACGAAATTGCAAAAGTTCCGTGAACACAGAAAACTCGAGAAATCCTCACAGAGACCTTGGCTAACTATGTAAGTTTTGCTACACGAAAAAATGCCATTTACACACTTGCGTATATTTTTACACAACTAATAAACACTTTAACTAAAATTACACATATTTTAGTTAAAGTGTGTAAACATTACACAAATGCACAACAGTACACAAAAATTACACAATTAAGTAAATTTTAATAACAATCTTGGTAGAACAGCCAATAATTTTTTACTGTGTAGGTGTTGAGACCAAAAAAAATGAAATATACTTTTACCTTTGATGAAAACTCAATCACTTTTGCAATTTCTTATACAGAACAACAACAACAAAAAATAACATCAAAGAATTTTCTCTCTTACAAAACACACAAAGTATTACAATTAAATATCTCTATTCTATGAAATTTTAACTCAATACCGATCTTTTGTTAACAAATGGAAAGGAGTGATTACCGTGCAATCTGTGTCTAACAAGTTTTAGGGGAAGCCTTCTAATTAAAGGCAAATTATCGTGGGTTGTGACCTCTGTCTGCAACAATAAAATTTCACAAAAATGAAAAAGAGACCTTTGTATGACCCATATATAAAATTTACCAAACTTCAATTGCAAAACGGTGAATGAGGAAAAAGTGATGGAGTGTGAATTTTCATATGAATTATTGCCGGAAAACTTTACAGATTACTGTTTGATTGGGTGTGATCAGGTGCCTGTGTGAGATCGTGATTTTGAGGGATGATTGGATAGGTAATTTCTCATGAAATTGCTCCTTATGGATTGAATATTCAACACCTTGAAATAGTTTAGATTAGGCAATGTTATTGTCTAGCCAGTTGTACTTTAAAAGTACAAAACTAATAGCAATATCAATAAAAAAAAACCAATAAATTGCAATATCAAATGAGTGTGAAATGAAAATTACTTGATCAATTATTCAATATGTGTAGTGGTTGCAAGTTTTCTTTCTTTTTTTCTTTGATTTTTCCTTCAGGGAGAGTTCCTTCTTGCAAATAATAAACATCACAAAAGCTAGTCACGTCTTGTGAAATTGCCAATACACAAATTTCGATAACACTTTTTTCGATTTTTACAATGTCCACATGGTTGGATTTGTGTCTGTGTTTGGGTGAATTAATCAAAATGAGAAAATTTATGCAAATATCGACAGAAAAGCTGTTGGTTTAAAGGTGACCACTTTGGGTTATAAGACTGGGTAGAAGAGGAAAACGAAGGCAAAAAAAAACTAAATGTCTCTCTGGAAATTTCGTAAAAAAATATATATATTGTTTGTCTATTTTTTTCATCACACGATTCTTGAAACTTTTCTGCTGAGTTCCGTGTTTTTTATTTTGTTAAAATAAATAATTATTTCTACTCTGACAAAATAACGTTCTTTTCTTTGGGTTTCTTTCAGTCTTTGCCACTCAATGAATGAGGGGGACTTTTAATTAGTAAATCACTAAAATACATTCATGCGGAGAATACTAAATATTTTTAAGTTATATGGGATTGTTTCACCTTGGTATTTTATACTGAATAAATATTTCACGTGGTTAAATGTTTGCAGAAGACGTTATAATAAAAGAGATACATCTCAGCAAGAGGGATATAAGAGATGCGATATGCAATTAAATTATTTGAATCACGCATATTTGTGGCGAAAATTGTGCAATAGGGGAAGTTGGGGTGGATATGAACAACATTTTGTTGAAGAAATAAAAGTCAAAAAACACTCATGCTCTGTTAGGGATGTGTGGGGCAATTTGAGACAGAATACATTATATTTTACGGAATTTAAACTATCAAGACAAAAGGGGTGGCACAGCGTTTTATAATTCGCGAAATTCTCGAACTCGTTACCTCGATGTTATATTTCAAAAATACTTTCGTTATCGTTTACCGGTTTATACAACCGATTTGATAGAACAATCGTTTCGATTGTTCTATCAAATTCTATTGGCCCATTTAGTTAATAGAATTAATTTTCGAATTAAAATCAGTTATCGGTTCAATACGGGTTGAAATCCTTGCCGTGGAATCTTGCTAGAATGAACGAAAAAGTTTGTGAATTGACATTTTCTGGCATGACAGAAAATAAAAATAAGGGGCTGCCATAGAAAAACAGCTTGCGCCAAAGCCCTATTCCACGTTCCCCTGCATACGAAAAATATTTCGTAGACTGCAAACTTAACTGCAGACTTAACTTTATTTATTTACTGCAGAAGCTACCGGTTCAAACTTATCAGAAAATCCAAGACCTTTTCAACGTGACCTATCTTGCCCCAATCGATTGAGGTATACTATCTCTAGAGCCATTTTAACTTTTAACTTTGAAAATTTTACCAAAATATGACCCCTTAAGGCATTTCGTTAAAAAGCATTTTTTGACGAGAATTGCTACCAATATGTAGAGACCTTTAAGGGATAAGGAGTCTAAATGTTATTATACAAATTGAATTTGATAGATTATATTGTATACACTGCTTCCACTGCTCTCTCTATGGAACTCAAGTAGTAAAAAAATATATTTGGTTTATACTGATTAACTACAGATTAAAACTTAGATTACGAATTATTGAAAACCATTTCGAAAACTTATAAAGTTCAATTCTAATTCACATTAAATTCATCGGAATCAGACTCGTCAGTAAAAATCTAATTTGTCAGTAAATTATTCCATTTTAATCAAGAAAAAATTATTAATACTGTTTTTAAGATCAAGCTCAAAATCCCGAGTTGACGCGTAATTTCTTCATATTTCTTTTAACAAGATTTTATTAAGAATGTGGTCCTACTTATTTTTTCTATTTTATTTATTTGCTAACCAAATTTAATTTTTACAAGAAGTTGAAACACGAGATGCCGACCTGTAAAATTCTCCAGGTATCCTCTTTTATTCGTCTCCAACGTTTCTGAGCTTGATGTCTCTTTCTAGAGGTCTGCAATATGTATATTCATTTAACAATGAATGGGTTTTAACCGTTTTTAAATAATTTTAACAAAAGATTTTCTTAAATGGAAATAGAATGGTGAAAAAGGGTGTTAGGGAAATGGTTCATTACTATTTTTTTTGTAAATGAACAAAGTAGACACCACGAAATATTAAAAATGATGGGTTTCAGATTTTATTTAATTTTTTTGATCATTTTGATAAAAAAAAATTGCGTATCCTTCTGAATCCTTTCTAATCTCCAATAAATATAAATATTTACAATCAGCTTATACTTCGGTCGAAATACTTTTCACCTAGCTAGGTTCTTAACTAATTTAAAATTAATTATTTACAAAAACATCAATAATAGCATATTCAAGTCCTGTGCCAGTAAGCCGAAATAATTTATGAAAATTGAATAATAATTAGCTAAATATTTAAATCATTTATATCATTTATTAAAATGGCTTTGAATAAATCATATAAACTACAAAAAAAAACATGTTAAAATTGCTGATCTGAACAAAATTATTGCTTTTTGAGAAAAAATTCTGTTCTTAAAAAAATTTAAATTACTTGGCTACCAAAATCGCAAGATCTAACACCATTGGACTATTTTTTGGAGGTTATGTAGAAAGTAAGATTAATAAAACCAATCGTTCATCTATTCCAGAGCAAAAAGATGGAATTTTTCGTGTGATTGGTGAGATAGAGCCACATTTAAGTGAAAATGTCATCCAAAATTTCAATAAGGGTGGTAATTTATCAGACATTATTCGTAATTCATAAATGATATAGTTAATACTTCTATTTATAGAAACATTTTTGAAATCAATGTATGTTAAGTGTTTTATTTAATGTCGAAAAAACCCTCTGAATTTGATATACCTTTTATATTTAATTTAATTACTGAATACTCTAAAAGTTTGGCTAACTTTAAAGGAAATACTCAATTTACCAACGTGGAAAATTAATGTAAAGCTGAAAGAATAAAAATTGTTAACCATGTTGGTTTATTAGGCATGGTTTAAAACGTTTTCTGAACCATTTTGAGTTATATAGTGAACAAACAAGTTTATGACGCATAAAATTAATACGGGTAATATGTTTGATAAATCTGTTGGTTAGAAAACGCCCTTGATTGCAATTTAAACCGGTCAATTTAGTGTATGAAATTGACCCATGCTTGTGTGAAAGTGCCCCTCTATCAGGTACTTAATAATTGAATTTCGTCGGTTCCGAAGAAGATTATCGTAAGTCTACTTACAATAGTATAAAAAGATGCTATCATTGGATGCAGAAACCTTAGATCTATATCCCCACAAAATTTTATGTTGATTAAAATATTCCTACAAAAGTTATAAGAAAAAAAAACTTAAAATCAGCGTGCCCAATTATTGAGTTTTTTGCCCACAATTTTGCTATAATTAATTTAAAAGTAGTGTTAAGTAGAAGATATTCAATGCGTAAGTATGATGAAATAGCTTTAAAAGCTGAAAGTATACTAATTGCAGTGAAATTAATGAAAATAAATTTAAGCTGTCGAACTTTAAACCTCTTTCCTGTAAAGTTTACATTTTGGACTTACAATAGTCTTCTTCGGAACCGACGATTTCTTTTTATAAATTTCAAGTAGAATGACTTAGAACTCTTACTATACTTTTCAAACACTTTTGGCCTGAAGTTTGTGTCTAAATTCTTGTAAGAAGCTATTTTAGAACTTTTTAGTGCTCTAATTTACTTACAAAGATCACTGTAATCGTGACACAAGAAGAGTTAAGGAATACGGTTTATAAAGCTTTGCTGATAGATATTAATATAGTATTAATATTCATCTAGTCGGAGTTGTGCATAAATAAATAGTCCTACATGAAGCTGCCCTGCTCTCCCTTACAATCCTTGACAATCAAAAAGCTCCAATCAATTTTTCCTTATTTTCAATAGAGATTTTTTTTCAACATGCATATAAGGAAAAACCCATCCCTCCTCTATCTCTTATTGAGAAATATCAAAGATATTAATTTTTGCGCCTGGACGGTCTTTGAGGTTTCAATAAAAATAAATATTTACGTCTTTTGTGTGTCAGATTTGTCATCTTTTTAGGCAATCAAACTCTTGGTCAAAGATCATGATCTTTTATATTTAAATATCTCCAATCAATTGTCTGATAATATATATAAAAAATATATAAAATGAAACTCTTGAAAAATTCAATTGTTTTTTTTTTCTTTTTATTTTGGTTAACACAAACAAAATGACAAATAATAGGTCAGTTTTGCATTCCAATCTGCAATTTGTGTTGATATTGTCACGATTGTCACTAAAAATCTGTCCAATCAACTGACTTTGCCACTTTTTTTTGTCGTTGACCATCAAATAGTCCACTTTTCGTTTCTTTTAGCTGAGTTCTTTTATTATACGATTTTCCAACGAATTTATAATGATGTCTAACACTTTGATATGATCAAAATTTTTGAGGTGTTGAGGTGCCTGTTCAAGACAGAGGAGAAAGAGCACGAAACACGCACAAAAAATGCCAAAAAAGACACACATTATTTATGATTTAATATTTTATAGCAATAATGGGGAGTTTCGAAAGAGACTCTCCTTAGAGTTGGAAATTTAAATTAATCTCAGTTGAAAATTGCACTTCGTCCAATGGAAAAAAAGTGAATGTGATATAAATTTTTGGGTTTTTTTACGTTAATTTAATTAATTGCATTTGAAATTAATTTTTTTCCCTTCACGTATGCATGGATTAATTAAAGCTGTTTAACAATTCCAAATAAGACTGCATGCTAAAATTGTTTTTTTTTGTCTTTTGGAGTTTTTGAGAGTTGTTTTGCACTCCAAGGTGTGTAAATTATTAATTCAATTATATAAAAAGTCCACACAAGTGATGAGATAATACGTGAAAAATACACAAGTTTTATAAAGATCGAGAAAGAGGGGAAAGAAGAACGTATCGATAGTGAAAATTATGGAATAATTTTCACTATTTTCGCGTTGAAAGAATTTTATGGACTCTTAAAGAAGTTCATAAATCAAACAATTGAATGATAGTGCGAAAATCTTAATTACCTCTTCTAATGCAATAAATTCTCAACCAACCTTTTTTCTTGTTGATTTTTCTCTCGTGTAATTTTCCGATTGTATTTTATTGGATGATGATCAACAAGATCATAAACATAAAACATATATCACTGTGGGAAAATATTTTTTATCCACCTACTGTTGTGCTTTATTTTACTGGCTATTTGTCTTAATCACTTTTATTTTTTTTTCTTTTATCTTTTTTCAAACCACGTCACAGCCAATTCTTGATGTGTGCACAGAAAGTTTAATAGATTAATTCATAAATCTCTTTTTCACCTTCTGTTTCAACTGTTTGTCGCAGCAAAAAAATATAAAAGAAACAACAAAACATGCGAGATTTGCTGTATGAGTAATTACAAGTTGGAAAACCAGAAGTTAAACACTGTCACTTAATGATGGAAGGAAAATGATAAACTCTGAAGAAAATCACTGACTTGCGCGTATTGAGTTAGAGACTATCATATCAGATCAATTTAGTTATTATACTTGATTATTTTTCATTAGATCGCTATCCATTCGCGGTTCAATTTCTCTGTGCGATATTGTAGATAATATGAAGAGAAAAAAAACTTAGCACCGGTTAACTGAAAAAATGCCACAGTATTTTGCACCAGGAAGGAAAAAGGAGCGATTTAATGGGAAGTGTGAACACCTCTTCGGAACACCAACGACTGACTTGAGCGACTGATATGTGAGACTTGTCTCTCTCTTGGTCACTTCCAGTCAGGCGGCATTGTTCGCGAGGGGGAAGCTCACCTGTTCCGTGGGGGTCACAACACACTGCCATTCACATATCAAACACATAAACACGGTACTTTTCTCCGGCTTTTTTTAAAAAATCTCTTCAAGAGTCTGGTGTAGAAGAACACTGTGAGACATTCCTGGTCCCAAAGAAACGAATCCCCTGGATTCTGGTTTTCTTTCCGTGTGTTTGCATAAAAATTTCTGTGCACAATAAACAGGACAGAGTTGAAGAGAAGATAGATTTAAGAACACAGAATTTATCTTAGGGTTAGATAAGTTCGAAGTTAGTTATACTACCTACTTATTGTAGTCTCTTGAGATCTAAAATTGGATTAATTGCAGGTTAGATATATATTATTAGTAATCGATATCCTGTAAGGGAATCTTATAACAGTATGCAATGTCCATTCGATACTCATTGAGCTTTACGTTATCCTGCTCCCGAATTTATTAAGAAAATTTGTCTTATCACATTGTCATATCGTTTAAAGGACAATGTCTCTTGGACCATTCCTAGTTCTAGATGGGTAGCCTTAGCACGATAAGAAAAAAAGGAAAACAGTCACAAATAAAGAACAGAGATAGGTAAAAAAAACAACAGGCTCGTGTATTGTATATTATACAGAAAAATATATATACATATACAGTTTAAAAAAAATAGGGGGAAGTGAGGCACCTTTTGATTAGGATAGCTTTAAAATTTTGCTTTTTTCACCTATTTTTAAATAGAATAAAGTCTTACCGTAATGTAATTTAGCCTCAAAATTGGTTTGTTGAGCTAAGTTATATGTTGATAAGGACCAGTTTTATTTAGAAATAAGAGAAGAAAACCCAATTTTAAAGCTACCCCAATTCAAATAAACCCAACTTCCCCCTTCGTAAAATTAAAGGGTAAATGTGAGACTTTTAAACTAATTTAGTTAACTTGTAATCTAATTCAACTTTTACCAATTGGTAATTATAATAAATAATAAACTTATAAAACTGAAGAAATATAAAAAATAAGCGTGTTAAAAAACAGACAATAAAAAGGCTTACCCAGACAGAAAAGTCGCTGCTTCAATAGCAAAACTTTGAATAGTGTCAAATTAGGGGTAGTCCTGGTTCTAGCCATTCTCTCTTACGTCGTCACTACATTATTTTTACATAAAATTATTTGGCCAGTACTGGAGGAAAAAAAAAAGATATCGTCAGGCTGTCAAAAATTATTGCTAAGTGGACTTACATAAATTTCTCGAAATTTCTTTGATAGAACCAGACCAAAATGGATGCAAATTTTGAATGAATCACAGATCCCAAGTTGATTGTAGTGCTACAAATATGACATTATGGTGACCGAAATGTTTTTTTTCTTTTTCATAAAATAATGGTTTAGGTTTACTTTTTAACTCAGAACTTAAATACAGGATTTAAAGGATGGTCTTTACCGAACGATCATGGTAGATAGGATCTGTGAAAATAATCTTTAAGTACTAGAATTAAAGAAAAGCTTACAAACGGCAAGGTGGCAAAGTCACCCCCCGAGAGTAGGCACCAGCTTCTTACTTTGCTTAATACGATAAGTTCGTATTCAGCATCGCAAATTGCGTCTAAATCACAATTTTAGGATAGGGCAGAAAACAAGATTAGAAGTCAGAGTATATAGAATAAGGATGTAGGTTAAATGATATAATACGTAAGACAGCAAACATCAACATATTGTTTTAGAATATCCTTGATAACGCAAAACATTAGCAATAATCGTATCGATTATAAGCCTTACGTATTCCATCTACTGGAAATCTATATTTATAATTGTGGACCTCAGAGACAAAATGGCACATATCCTATGTTTTAGCCATAGGATATGTGTCATTTTGCCTCTGAGCTCCACAATTAACACTTCGTAGAACCCTAACTAAAAGTGTCACGGAAGGACCAAGTGGCAGCCGCTGCCATTTATCGAATTTTACATAATATTTTGATATTTTTACTTATATTTAAACATTCGGAGCTTTAGTCAGTTTTTTTCTGGTGTCTGAATCAAAAATTTCGTCTTCTTGGGTACTGTATCTAAAGATTTTTAACCATTCCATGTTTTCATCTTTATTAGAATCATGGAGTAAGGGAAAGTGGTCTGCATTTGAATGCGGCAGCCTTTGAATGTTTCAATTTTTCTCTTATTTTTCAAAGCAAAAGTTCTACTTTATGAACAATAGTTAAAACTATTAACTATTTTCTATTAACTTCGCATAACA